>NW_004444000.1:14966973-15003877 GCF_000243295.1 Trichechus manatus latirostris | reverse complement strand
AGTCAGTGGTGGTAGCTGGGCACCATCTAGCTGTACTGGACTCAGTCTGGTGGAGGCCTTGCTAGCTGCGGTCCATTAGTCCTTTGGACTAATCTTTTCCTTGTATCCGGTTCTCTTCATTCTCCCTTGCTCCCGAAGGGCTGAGACCAGTAGAGTATCTTATATGGCTGCTCACAGGCTTTTAAGACCCCAGACGCTACTCACCAAGGTAGAATGTAGGACATTGTCTTTATAAACTGTGTTATGCCAATTGAAAACTTACAATTTTTTTACAATAGT
This sequence comes from Trichechus manatus latirostris, assembly GCF_000243295.1. NCBI lineage: Eukaryota > Metazoa > Chordata > Mammalia > Sirenia > Trichechidae > Trichechus > Trichechus manatus. Next base: position 15,003,598 of record NW_004444000.1, on the reverse strand, counting down.
TTAAAAACCACTTCACAGGCCATATCTTAACAGATTCTCACACTCTTGGGAGAATGTATTATTTTTATATTTTACAAATTAAAAACTGGGACACGTATAACTTATACAACTCTCAGTCGCAATCAAGTCAATTCTGACACAGCAATCCCATGTGTGTCAGACTAGAACTGTATTCTGTAAGGTTTTCATGACTGTGACCTTTCAGAAGTAGATTGCTAGGCCTGTCTTCTGAGGCACTTCTAGGTGGGTTCAAACCACCAACCTTTCAATTAGCAGCCGAGCACTTAATCATTTTCACTAACTATATAACTGTAGTGGAGGTCTTTCCTCTCCAAACATCAAATTTCATGATCTTTCCAATATTCTCCCCTGCTATGCATCCCTTAGCTTGTTCAGAAGACTTTTGCGTCTTAGGGAGTTCTAACAATGAGATTGAAACATTTTGGAATAAGACCAGTGTCGGAGAGAGAAAATTTATACCAAATACACTGCAGTATTGGGGAAAGTATCAGGGCCCAAAGCTAAAAACGTCCCTGTAACAAAGAATACTATGAGCGGTAGAAATCTTAGCCAAGTCTTGGGAGTTACAGTTCCACCCAAAACTACAAAATGAGGGCCTTCAATGCATTTTAGAAAAATCAAACCAAATACCACCCAAATTAAACGGGTGGACTACCCCACAACATGCCCTCTCCCCACCACCCGCATCACACCTCACTAATGAGAGGGCAGCATAATGCCACAGGCTCCACCTACTAAGGAAGAGCAGCTTGGCACCAGCACCAACTGAAGTCCCATCCACCAGCAAGGATCCACTCGAGGGCAGCCTCCTATAATTACCAGTGGCCTGGCCCATAGCCTGACAAGTTATTTAGAGAATCACTTCCTATTCCCAGCACAGATACTTTTAAGACTGAAGCTGCAGACACCATCAGTGCAGAATCAGCTGCCCAAAGCTGTTGTGTCCTCACTCTGCCTGTCCTGGGATTCCATCCTGATGGCTCTGCATGTCCACGCTCAGCAATACCATGTTACTGACACGTGCAGCTTCAGAGTACATGCCCTCAGGTTTCCTGCTGCCTCACCGCAGGGACCCAACCTCAAGAAGCAAGCCTGGAGCTGCTTTTGGATCTGATGGTTGAATTCATAGCTTCCCCTTGTTGCTGATGTCCTTGGCATTTGACCAGGAGACCTCTTCCAGTGAGTAGCTACCATAAGCCATGATTCTATTACAATGTACAGTTTGAAAAACAGTTATCTGAATCATGTATTTTGGGGACCACCAAAAAAGAGGCAGAAAATATGAAAAAATTTGGCTTAAGTAATGAGCTTTTCCAGGATTTTTCTGTCAAAAACCTAGAAACAAGCTATGTGATCTTCAGGTTAGTTTTTATTACCTTGAGAAATACAATTTTGGATCATATATGGGTCTGGTATTAGGGACACTGTAATCTTCTCAGGGCTTAGAACCTCAAATAATTTCAAGCAAGACAATTATCCTCTCTGAGCCACCTTTCCACTCCCTGTGTGCGGAGCTATTGATTAGATATCATTAGTGCCTAACACTGCCTGGCACATGGTATGTGCTAAATAAACGTTGCTTTTGTTCCTTCTCTATTTTTCTTTCTATCTCCTTATAACGCCATCCAAACCACAATTCTATTTATTGTTTGGGGCTGTCAACTTACTCAGCCACTCCACAATCCCCAATAATGTAGAACAGTTGGAAGCTGGGACACCTGGCCCTCTTTTTTCTTGTTATGCTATTTGCTTCCTAAATTATCCTTGGAGGGAGCTTTAAACGTTGCCTATTTATTCACCTATAAAATGAGAAGGCAAAGGTTCCTCTCACTTCTCTTCCTGAAAACCAAAGCCAAAGGCTGTCCAACTGCACCTTCCCTCCAAGACCACCTCAACCTGTATCCTCCCTATGTACATCTAGGCTCAAATTCCAGGCAATATATCTCCTTTAAAAATGTCACTTATCCCAGAATGTAAACATTAACATCAAATTGCAGGATTGCTGATGCCAAAATGCAGGGTTAGCAGAGAGAGCGCCAATGCTGGCCTCTCTGGGAATCCAGTGGGTATTTGGAAAGAGAAGACTAGGACAGACCTAGAACACATTCCCCTTTCCTACTATGGCCCAACAAGGACCAACCAAGAAAACTCAGACACATGAGGCAGACAGTGCCTGCCAATTGCAAAATTTTAGAAAGAGGTGAAGAGGTAGTCCCTAGAAAATTCCTAGTTAATTGTGTCCCATCTCTCGTTTTCCATTCCAGCAGAAGGCTGTCTGAAATTATTATTCCTAATCCAGGACTGCCTATCAAGGATTTCTTTCCCAGAAACTTCACTGACCACAGACTACATAGACAACCCATGTAGGAACTCCCCAGCCACCACAAACATGAGACTGGCTAATGCAAGATGAGAAGTCCCCAGACTCCTGCATTACACATCTGCCGTGTGAGACAGCACCTACCACATCGTGTTCTCTGTTTCATCTGAGTTTCTTTTATTCATGTTATAATCTTACTTCAAATGTCTTTTGGTGCTTGGCTGTTCTCTTAAAACTAAGTGTATCTTAAGTTTATAGGACACTCAATGGACTTGAGCCAGACTCATAGACTGCAGGAGTTCACTCTTCAGTGGTTCATGAGGGTTATTTTATTGTAGGACTCCTAACCTCAGTATCTATAGTCTTTCCTCTGAGGCTGGTCAGTTTTACCAGAAAGGGGACCCTAGCTTCCTAATTCAGTAGGTAGAGGGATGGTGATCTTAATAATGATGCTGCTGACAGAGAGTTCAGCAACTGACTCCAAGAATTTAACATAATCCCCATCTTTTCAGTTTGGTCCCTTGCCCACAGTTGGGCCTGGTATCCACAGTACAGGATCCCTCTGTTTCAAATTCTCCAAAGAGTCAATCTTAAGACTTCTTCCTGGTTGGGGAAAGGCAGAAAAATTGCAAGACTGTACCTGTTTGAAGTGAAATGAGAGGGAAAATAAAGAGAGAATAAACATGTAATATTATTTCAACAATTTTTCTGGTGCAGTAGATATAAATAGCAAGTTATTCAAAGTTTCTGAGCCTCAATTACTTCATCTGTTAAATGGGATAACAGAATCTACTACTTCAAGTTCACTGTTGTGTAATCCATGAAATGGGTCCCTTTTTTGTCCTTACCTATCTTACAGATTTTCAAAAAACAAATTCTACTAAATTTTACACAGAATATAGACCTCATATTTCCCTTAGAAAAAAAGAGAACCAGGAGAAAAGAGGAAATGTCTGGCACTATGCCAAGTGTTTTCCATAAAGTATGTACACTAAACTTCATACAGTCACATGAGACTAGCACTATTTCTATTTTACAGGTAACTAAATTGAGTTTACAAGTGAAATGATTGCCTCAAATTCACACGGTTAGTAATAGGCATGCAGAGCTACAAACTACTATATCTGAAAAGAATTAGTCTCTTAATCAATGCAACATGCTGCAATTTAACCAAAGCTTTATATTATAACTCTGATTAGAAATTTATGGTTACAAATTTATGTAGGCTGCAAGTGAGAATCAATTCTTCTGTTGCAGAAAAATCCAAACTATACAGCAACATCATTCACTGCAAAGTATATAGGTTTTATGTTAAGTCAGAGTGGTTTAAACTTTAACTCCATCATTTACTAAGAGAACAAAGATGAACACTGCTAAGTAGTGAGATTTCTTCTGCAAAGTTAAAGACAATGGCGATACCCGATACACAACCAATCCTGAGAACGGTGCAGGACTGGGCAGCATTTCTTTCTATTGGGTATGGGGTCACCATAAGCCGGCGACATCTTCAAGGCAACAACAACAACAAAGCAAGCTTCATTCCAAGTGAGTGAAATAGAAAAAAGTAGGACCATGGTCAGAATACAGGCTCTTCTTAGCTATGACTCTGGAGGAAGCAAGTCCGCTCTGGGAGTTCTTAACCACAAGCCTATACTTGGGTGTGTCTGGGTCTGGAATCCACACTACATGTGTGGCCTGAAAACCTCGAGTCAAAAGTTTCCCAAAAAAATGAATTTTTTTTGTTAAAAAACAGACTTAAGTCTGTTTTTATATTCAGGCAGAAATTTGAAGGATAAAAAGGTGTGGTTGATATTTGTTCTCCTATTTGGGGGGAATCTTCTTTTATGTGAGTTAGTTGAATCTCCACACTATAGAAGCCAGATCACCCTGTGGAAACAGCCACAACAGAACACATAACCCAACATCGGTCATTCAGATGCCCCCACTTAGGATTTAGCTTCTGGAGAAAATTAGAGTTCATAAAGCAAAGGCAGAGGAGTGTCCATGCTTTTTCTTTTTGGAGTTATTTATGGTGTGGGAGAGCAAGCTCCTAATACAACTCCCAGATAGGGCTAACATGTCTCCGAATTGATCTTTTTTTTTTTCAATCCAAAAATGATACCCAAAATTTGGGTTTCCAAATCCAGGATTATTACTGATTATAACAGGAAAATAGCTGGATTGAGGGGCAACTAATACTTGAGAAGCTATGTTTTGAAACTTTCAATTACTTCTTGGAAACTTTAAAAAAAAAAAATTTTACATTAAAGATATTCGAGTTACATTTACGGAACTGTGGAAGCAAATATCTAACATATGACTATGCACATATGGTCTACAGCCATACCACCCTGAACGCGCCCGATCTTCTGTGATCTTGAAAACTAAGCAGGGTCGAGAGCAATTAGTACTTGGATGGGAGACATCCTGGGAATACCGGGTGCTATAGACTTTTTTTGAAGCCTGGTGGGCACAGTGGTTAAGAGCTCGGCTGCTAACCAAAAGGTCAGCAGTTCGAATCCACCAGCCACTCCTTGGAAACCCTATGGGCAGTTCTACTCTGTCTTATAGGGTTGCTTGAGTCTGAATCAAGTCAAAGGCAATATATTTGGTTTGGGTTTATGCATGTATATGAGATATGTATTTATATGTTTTTCCATAAGAGGAAATAGGGGTTTGTGCAACTAATTCCTGGGAATGGGTCAATTTTTGATCAAAAGCAGGTGAGTCTAGTCTAATCTTTCCATGCCCCAGGGAGATAAAGAATTCAGGAGAGTCAGGAACTAGAGCAGGAAATGGAATTTGTGTTTTATTGCCTCTAGGAACAACTGCATCCTTTGCCAGGAGACCAGAACAACTGAATAGTGTCTGGCTATCGTTACTGAATGTTTTGATCAAAGATTCTATAGAATAATCCTGATCAAAAGGGGGACAAACATGGAACAGAATTTAAAATTCTTACGGAATCCAGATTTTCTGGAGCCATTAAGGCTGGAAGAATCCCCAAAACTATTGCCCTGAGATAATCTTTAAACCATAAACCAAAAGTATCCCCTGAAGTCTTCTTTAAACCAAACAGTAGTTTAGCTTAATTAGCAAAGAACGTCTGCCTTGTGCATTTTGCTCCTTAAAAAAATTATCTAATGGGATCAAATTGACAACAGCAACTGAAAAAGCTAGATAAGAAGCTTAAGGGGCAGTGAGTTTATGTTAGTAGCAGAGGAATAATTTGGAAAGAGACAGCAAGAATGATTGCACGACTTGAAGAATGTAATCGATGTCACTGAACTGAACATGTAGAAATTGTTGAATTGGTGTATGTTTGCTGTGTATGCATACTTTCACCAAAAACACTAATAAATAAAATAAATTATATTAAAAAAAATAATCGTTTCTTTTTGCTCATATTTCCTTCTTTACTCTTTCTCCGAAGGAAGTTATGCCCCTGACTGCTGAGAGATTGAACTGGGTATGTGTGGCTTAGTTCTCTGAGGTTTCTCTTTCTAGGACAAGCCTGTCATCATGTACTCTCTCCCTCTTTGTAAGAAAGGCCTGCTATTTTCTAGATCTGCTTGGACCTGGGTTTGTAAAATTTATATGTGAAGTTTGCAGTGAAGGAACTAGAGAATTGTATCATAGCTGCAGATCTAAGATCCATTTTCCAACCAACTTGATCCATATTAACTAACCATTTGGCCTTTTTATCTCCTTCCATCTGGCTCCTGTTTCTTATTTCGCATTTAGTTATCTCCTCAGAGTGCTGAGAAGAGGCTGATTAATTATTGCCTTTGACTCTTCTGTCTTAGTCATCTAGTGCTGCTAGAACAGAAATACCACAAGTGGATGGCTTTAACAAAGAGAAATTTATTCTCTCACAGTCTAGGAGGCTACAAGTCTGAATTCAGGGTGCCATCTCCAAGGGAAGGCTTTCTCTCTCTGTCAGCTCTGGGGGAAGGTCCTTGTCATTAATCTTCCCCTGGTCTAGGAGCTTCTCAGTGCAGTGACCCTGGGTCCAAAGAGGATGTGCTTCCCTCCTAGTTCTTCATTCTTGTTGGCTTGAGATCCCTTCCATGTCGGACCACTTCTCTCTTTTATATCTCAAAAGAGATTGACTCAAGATACAACATAATCTTGCAGATTGAGTCCTGCCTCATTGATATAACTGCTTCTAATCGTGCCTCATTAACATCTTAGAGGTCAGGATTTACAACACATAGGATAATCACATCAGATTACAAAATGGTGGATAACCACACACTACTGGGAATCATAGCCTAACCAAGTTGACACACATTTTTGGGGCATACAATTCAATCCATGACACTTTTCCTTCCCTACAATATTCTACCCTCTCTTTCATAAACTCAGTGATTCATCCAGTAACATCACTTGCTTTTCCTCAGATATGTAGGGCTCTAGTAGGACTCCAGTCTTTGTTTTTTTTTTATTCCTCTGCCTGGTATATTTTGTCCTCTCTTCTGTTGGCCACCCTGTACCTATCATTCAGGACTCATAGCAAGGAATTTCTAGCATATCATAAAGCTGACCATGTATTTCCTTAGCAATGAGTTCCTAGCATATCTTAAATCTGACCTTGTATTTCCATAGTAACAGTGTTAAAATGGGACATGGTTTCTGAGTAAAAATTTAATGTAAGCTAAATTATAGATGTGGCCAACAATATGTCATAAAAACAAACATGCATCATAGGTAATATGCAGTAATCATTTTATAATGCAAAATCAAGTCCCCAATTTTAAGAAAGGGACCATAAACTACTTCACATGTTGATTCCATAAGGCCCATCAATAGACAATCTGCAAAACAGAGCCGTGAATAATAGGCCTCTGTCATAGCATCTACCATTTAAAATCTAAATGCCAACTATATCTGTGTTAATTGAGCATTAAATTGATAATTATGTCATTAGCTTTAACAAGCATTGAAAAGAATTTTGGGGGATAAGTTGATGGCTCACATTATTTTACAAGCCTTCTGTGATGGTTAAGATTATGTGTCAGCTTGGCTGGATCATGATTCTCAGTGTTCTGGCGGTCGTATAATGTGATTGCTTCCCTGTTGAGATTTGCTATGTGATCATCCCTGTGATGAGATCTGCTGTGAGTAGCCAACCAGTACAAAGTGAGCATCCTTGGGCAAAGTGAGCTTCCTTGGGCACATGGACTGCATCTGAATATAAGCGGATGTTCTGGCAAGGCTGGTGGGCTTTTGTTCATTCTGGATTCTGAAGCTGTCTCCTGTTCATCTGACCTCTGGTTCTTAGAACTTGAGCTATCAGCTTACCTGCAGTGTTGCCTGCCAATCTAGGGATTTGTCAATCTTCACAGCCTGTGAGCAAGAGCCCTGCTCTTCAATCTGCCAATCCTGGGTTTGCCAGCCCCTGCAGCTACGTGAATCCGGAGAAGCCTCTATCCTGATCCACAGACTTGGGATGTTCCAGCCTCTACAATCGTATGAGCCATTTCCTTGATATGAATCTTTCTATATATATACTTACATGCTTTACTAACTTTGCTTCTCTAGAGAATCCAGACTAAGACACCTTCCCAGGAAATTTTGACTTGATACACATATTCAATATACATCTGTGTAGCAGAAAACCATGCTTATGTTTATTCTGTCATCATTGAACCAACGAATTTTTGCTTCTTCTTTTAAGAAATACCCATAGTAATCAACAGCAGGTGGATAAATAAATAAATTAATGCAATCGTATAACCCACAGCAATAAAAAAGTAATAATCTACTGCAACACACAACAATATGGATGAATCTCATAGACCTAATAACGAGACAGGCACACACAAAAAAAAAGTATGCATTATATGACTCTGTCTATATAAAATTCAAGAACAGGCAAAAACAATCTATAGTTACAGAAAATAGAAAATGATTACCTCTAGGAGTGAGATTGGGGATGGTATTGACTGAGAAGGGAGATAAATATTCTGACAGATTTGTATATTTGTATATCTTGGCTGATTGTACATTGAGCTGTTATTGAACAATATCATTAATATGCTATCATTAATATGTTATTAATATCGTTAGATAATTTCCACAGTCTGTTGGGTCACCTTTCGTTGGAATGTGCACAAATATGGATTTCTTCCAGTCAGTTGGCCAGGTAACTGTCTTCAAAATTTCTTTACAAAGACAAGTGAGCACCTCCAGGACTGCATCCGTTTGTTGAAACATCTCAATTAGTATCCCGTCAATTCCTGGAGCCTTGATTTTGACAATGCCTTCAGTGCAACTTGGACCTCTTCCTTCAGTACTATCGATTCCTGATTATATGCTACCTCCTGAAATGGTTGAAAGTCCACCAATTCTTTTTGGTGTAATGGCTCTGTGTATTCCTTCCATCTTCTTTTGATGTTTCCTGTGTCATTTAATATTTTCCCCGTAGAATCCTTCAGTACTGCAACTCGAGGCTTGAAATTTTTCTTGGTTCTTTCAGCTTGAGAAATGCCTAGTGTGTTCTTCCCTTTCGGTTTTCTAGCTCTAGGTCTTTGCACATTTCATTATAATACTTTACTTTGCCTTCTCCATGTGCCCTTTGAAATCTTCTGTTCAGCTCTTTGGCTTCATCATTTCTTCCAATAGCTTTAGCTACTCTACATTCAAGAGCAAGTTTCAAAGTCTTTTCTGACATCCATTTTGGTCTTTTCTTTCTTTCCTGTCTTATTAATGACCTTTATGTATGCTTTCTTTATGTATGATGTCCTTGATGTCATCCTACACCTGGTCTGGTTTTCAGTCATTAGTGTTCTGTGCATCAAATCTATTCTTCAGATAGTCTCTAAATTCAGGTGGGATATACTCAAGGTGATAGTCTAGCTCTCGTAGACTGCTTTTAATTTTCTTCAGCTTCAACTTGAACTTGTATATGAGCAATTGATGGTCCTGGCTTTGTTCTGACTGATGAAATTGAGCTTCTCCATCGTCTCTTTCCACAGATGTAGTCGATTTGATTCCTGTGTATTCCATCTGGCGAGGTCCACAGGCATTGTCACCCTTTATGTTGTTGAAAAAGGTATTTGCCATGAATAGGTCATTGGTCTTGCAAAATTCTGTCATGTGATCTTTGTTTCCAACTTTCACATTCCAATCGTCAGTAATTATCAGTGCATCTTGATTATATGTTTTATCAATTTCATACTGCAGAAATTGGTAAAAATCTTCTATTTCTTCATCTTTGGCATTAATGGTTGGTGTATCAATTCGAATAATAGTTGTATTAACTGGTCTTACTTGTTGTTGTTATTGTTGTTAGGTGCCGTCGAGTCGATTCCAACTCATAGCAACCCTATATACAACAGAACGAAACACTGCCCAGTCTTGTGCTATCCTCACGATCATTGTTATACTTGAGCCCATTGTTGCAGCCACTGTGTCAGTCCATCTTGTTGAGGATCTTCCTCTTTTTTGCTGACCCTCCACTTTACCAAGCATCATGTCCTCCTCTAGGGACTGGTCCCTCCTGATAACATGTCCAAAGTATATGAGACAAGGTCTAGCCATCCTTGCTTCTAATGAGCATTCTGACTATATTTCTTCCAAGACAGATTTGTTTGTTCTTCTGACATTCCATGGTATATTCAATATTCTCCGTCAACAGCATAATTCAAAGACATCAATTCTTCTTCTCACTGAAACCTGCCCACCAGGGGTGACCTTACTGATATTGGAAATACCAGTGGCAAAGCTTCCAGTATCACAGCAACACGCAAGCCACCACAGTACAACAAACTGACAGACACCTGGTGGGGTCTTCTTTGTAGCCATATGGATATTATCCTCTCACTGACAGCGTTGTACTTCAGGAGAGTACTTGAAATGTTCTTTTTGATAATGAGCATGATGCCATTCCTCTTCAATTTGTTATTCCTGGCATAGTAGATCATATGATTGTCTGATTCAAAATGGCCAATACCAGTCTACTTCAGCTCACTAATGACTAGTATATTGATCTTTATGCATTCCGTTTCATTTTTTGACGACTTCCAATTTTCTAAATTCATAGTTCGTACATTCCACATTCTGACTATTAATGCATATTTGCAGCTGTTTCTTCCTAGTCTGTCTTAGTCTGGAAGCTCTGCTGAAACCTGTCCACCATGGATAACTTTACTGGTATTTCAAATACTAGTGGCATAGCTTCCGGTATCACAGTAACATGCAAGCCACCACAGTACAATGAACTGAGAAAGGACAGATTGAGCACTTACTGTATACCAAACACTGTGTCTGACACAGCATCTTCATGCTGGCACCAAAGATTCAATAATAATTTGCAAATTTTACCTGATTTATTTCTCACAACTTTATAAATTAGATCTATTAATCTCTTTTTTAAAAGTGAAAAATGTACACTGATAATAAGTTCTAGAATCTTGAGTTCAACCATATTCAACTCCAAAGATTATAGTCTTGATCACTATGCTACACTACCTCCCTGTGAGTGATATTAAAATCTCTAAAGCAGCATCTTTGAGTATAAGAATCTCGGGACACTCTTGATAGATAAAAACAAATATGCATATAACTTTAATGGAAAGTAAAAAGTGTTCAAACAGAAAAGGTCAAAATAGGGATGCTGGGCTTCAGAGGAGGTTAATTTATTTTTTCACTCACATACAAGGAATTAATTGCACTTCTTCACTCTCCAAAATAAAGAAGGCTTCTCAGATTTTCCTCCACTACCTGCTCATGCAGTTTACACTTGATGATTAAAAACAAATACTTGCTAGATACCTAGTATCAACCTTTGGCGAGACCTGAAGGCCGTGAAATGAACTTTATAGCCAATATGTCAGATAACGGAGAGTTGATGAAAGACTCTGAACAAGAATGACAATCCTTCAACAAATACTTATTAAGCATTGATTATGTCCCAGAAGTCCTTCTAAATGCAATGATTCTGCATTGAAAAAAATAAAAAACAACAACAAAGATTCCTGTCTTTGTAGAGCTTTCTGTAATAGGAGAAGACAGAAAATACATAAAAGAAACAAGTAAAATATGCAACATTAAAAGCGCAATGGAAAAAAGTAAAGCAAGGAAGAGGGATAAGAAAGGCAGGGGTTGCAGATTGCAATTTTAAATAGGGTGGTCTGACATTTAAGCAAAGACTTGAAAGAGACTTGAAACGTGTTGGCTCAGAAAGATCAGTTACTCTAATGGAACACTGAGTGATCACGGCTTAAGGAAATACCCTTCCAAGGCATCACGTTTTTGTCCCACACTCTAGATGCAATGCATTAACCAGAGATACTAGCTCTGAGGGGAAAATTTCTGAACATAGGAGGGCAATTCTTAACACAGAGGGGCAAGAGAACTTGCTGAGGTTTTAGACAATCACAAATCACACAATGTAGGTAACTGACTGAGACTAATATGGATACTAAGCCCCTTACCAGGGGCTTTTATATATTAAGGATGACAGGTTTTAGATCCAAAAAGTAAATCTCTGTTTGGGGAAATTCAAGCCTCAGTGAGCAGGTGGGTTCAATATGTTTTTGGCCAGCATTAAGGACTGGAGTCCTCTTGATGAAGTCACAAAATCATAGCACAAAGGTAAAGCCCATCTTCTTCCAGGCAAGTCCAACTCAAACTACTGCTCACAGGCCCATGTATGTTTAGGAGTATATCCACATACGTCAATGGGGACTTGATCACCCTCAGCTAAGTCTCAATAATGATGGTGCCTCATAGGTAGATTTATACTTAGAATTTTTCAGGTTCCAGAGTGACTCTAATGAAACCCAATCCCTGTTCTTAATATCACTGCACACATTTAAGAAATAAAATAAGTAATTCATTTATCACAAAATTAAAATAAGCCCCACAGTTCAGGCTCACTTTGAGACCCAAGAGCAAAGAAGACCTAAAACCAAAAACATCAAACTCAATGACCTTAAACCCACCGCCGTCAAGTCAATTCCGACTCATAGCAAGCCTATAGGACAGAGTAGAACTGTTCCATAGGGTTTCCAAGGCTGTAATCTTTATGGGAGCATATTGCCATATCTTTCTCTCACGGAGTAGCTGTGTGGGTTCGAACCGGTGACCTTTCAGTTAGCAGCCGAGCGTTAAACTGCTGCACCACCGGGGTTCCTTCCATTGACCTTAGAGGTTCTTTAAATGTTCGCTTTCCTCTAGGAGCTTTAGAGGGTTCTTGTACACACAACGAAACACCAAGGAAAGGTCTTCTGAGGTTTTTGTCACTTCAGAGATGGTTTCCACGGGAACTTCATTTCGAATACATCAGAGTTTTATTTCAAATGAACCAGGGCTTCTCAAATGTCATTTCCACTAATCTCTTGCTCTAATACAAGCAGAGAGAAGTGCAGAAATATATATTCTTGGCTGTTATTCTTGTTGCAGAACTGTCCCTTTCTCAAAACTTGAATCTCTCTATAATGCCTTCCTTGTTTTATTTTTTGCTAACACTATGAGACACGGAACATTACATGTTCACATGGAAAAAGTATGTACAATAGAATGTCTTTGTACTTATCTTCATGTACATGCATCAACCCTCAAACGTCTGGTAGACCATCAAGCAGCAGAAGAGCGTTGCTGAGTGCAGTACCCATCATTGCTCATGAGAGGAATCTAGGAACGAGCCACACACAATTCCAATAAAAAGAGTCAGAGAGCCTGTCCAGAGAGAACAGATGGCATCTGAAAGGTCTTTACTTGAAATTACTTCAGTTAGACTCTAAACATGGGCATAAAATTAAATTCATCAAACAGAAGTCATATGGTCAGCATTATAATTAATGCTAAATTGATTTTAATATGTATATTTGGCATATTAAAAATGCTGTACGTTGATATTGAAAAAATATGCTTTATGCTCTAAAGAGGTTTACAGTCTGAGACGTTTTTCATTCTGTCTCTTTATCCTCTTTTCTCCTCTCATGTTCAAAAATTTCTGGTGTTTAGTTCTCAACCAACTGAGCTTCTTCTTTGTTAATATTTGGTGAGCCCATCTCATGACTTCAACAACATCCTCTATATGGTTAGTTCCTAAATTTGTATCTTTAGTTTTTATGTCTCTGTTCATTTTCTGTCCTATGTATGAACAGGGTGACAAGTACAATGATGCACATCTTCTTTATCTCAATAGCAGATATCTGCCCAACCTGTCCATTTTTTTACTGGAGAGAAAGTAGAGGGTAACATTAATGGAGTTATTATAAGTTCTGATTTGTTTGGAATGATCTCAGTTTATATCTGTTATCTCAGAAAAAGTATTAGTAGTAGCTCATTTCACTTTGAAATATATCTCAGTTAAGTGATAAATTGTATGGTTTCTCTACGTGTTCAGTAGAGAAACTTTGGAATCAAACCAACCTCAGTACAATTCCTGACTATGCCTCTCACTAGCTGTGTGACTATGGGAAATTTGTTTAACCTTTCTTTGAGCTTCAAATTACTTATCTTAAAATGAGGATAATAATCACAAATTGTACAGTTTCTAGTATGTATAAGGCATAAAATGCAGTATCATATTATTATTTTTAATTATTATTAAAACCTATGCCCTCCAACAAAAGGGATATTTTAGACTGCAGTGAAGTACGGGATAAGCTAAATGAGAGAGCCTGAAGGTAGGAAGATGAGTTTAAAAGATTTCACAGGCAGTAGAAAAGTAAAGCAAAAACAGTGCCAAGAAATAAAATCATGGAAGACTGAGCAGGATTTAGTATCTCCATGGTGTGAGGGAGAAGGAAAGAAAGGAAAGCATCACAAATCAAATCTGACTAAGATTTTGAGCTCAGAGAACCATGAGGAAGATGGCAGAAATGAATATAGAAGGAGGGGGGAGGATAAGAAGCTCGATTTTAGTCTAGATGATGACATGCTGTCAGAATCTCCAAAAGGAAAAGATCAGTAAGAAATTGGCAGTGGAGAATTAGCACTTTGGTGAAAACACAAATTGGGGAATTAGCTAAACACAAGTGATCCCAGAGGAATGCTGAATTGCTCAAAGCAGAAATATTTAAAGACAGAATAATAAAGGGTTAAGAATTAAACCTTTCCAAAATGCCCACAATCAGAAAGGATATGTCAGAAAATCCAAGTATAGAAGCTGAGAGCAAGATTTGAAGACAAACAGACCTGGAATCAAATACTAACTCTATTACTCGTTAGCTGGATAAACTTGGGAAAGTTACTTAGAACATCATTGAGACTCAGTGCTCCTGTCTGAAAACCAGGGATAATAATGCCTAACTTAACAGGTATGTAAAAAGTATAAAATTTTACTTTGGTAAATATTGATCGGATAATTATTTCTTCAATAAATAAAATTCACAGAAGTCAAAGGGGGAGAGAATTTCAAGAGTGAGGATAACAAATGTTTCTGTGCACTTGAGGGAAAGAAGAACTGAAAAAATAACTTTAAATTAAATTCTACTCTTGCATTCTCACTTCTTTATTCCATCTCATTGTTTATCTGTTTATCTATGTCTTTAAATACTTGGAAATATTCTACACTGAAGCAGTTTTAACCTGTGATTTCCTTTGTGGGTAGCATTTTAATAACAAATTCAATTTCTTTACTAGCTTTCTGACTATTCAGATTTTCTTTCTTCTTTTGTAAGCTTTACTAATTTGCATCTTTCAAAGAATTTGTCCATTTCCTTTAAGTTGTCAACTTTATTGGCATAAAGTTGTTCATAATATCCCTTTATTATTTATTAATTTTTGTTTTCTCTCTTTTTTCTTAATCAATCTAGCTAGAGTTTTATCAACTTTATTGCTGTCTTTAAAAAATCCATGTTCTGGTTTCACTGATTTTTCTATTAACTGTTGATCTTGTATTACATTAATTTCCACTGTTGTCTTTATCATTTATTTCCTTCTACTTACTTTGGGTTCAGTTTGCTCTTCTTTTTCTAGATTTTTAAGATAAAAAGCATTGTTGTTTTATTTTAAACCTTTCTTCTTTTCTAATACACGTTTTGAATTTTAAATGTCCCTCTAAAAATTACTTTAGCTACATCCTATAATGTTCAGAGTTAGTGTTTTTTGTTGTTGTTTTAGTTTTCATTTTCATTTAGTTTGAAAACATTTTTTAATTTCCTTTGTGATTTCTTTTTCAATTATTGGGTTATTCAGGCATGTGTAGTTCAATTTCCAGGAGTCCCGGGGTGAAGCAGATGGTTAAGCACTAGACTATTAGCTGAAAGGTTGGCAGTTCAATCCCACTCAGAGGTGACTTAGAAGATAGGCCTTGTGACCTGCTCCAAAAGATTACAGCCTTGAAAACCCTATGGAGTAGTTCTACTCTGCACACGTGGGGTCACCAAGTTTCGGTATCAATTCAATGTCAACTAATAACATCAGCTCAGTTTCCAAATATTTGGTGATTTTGCAGAGATTTATTTTTACTTTCTGATTTAGTTCCACTACAGTAATAGAATATACCCCGTATGTTTTCAGTCCTTCTAAATTTATAGAAAATTGTTTAATGGCCCAGTACATGGTCTATCTTGGTGAATTTCCCATGTGCACTTTGAAAAGAAAATATATTCTATGGTTGTTAGGTAAGGTGTTCTATACATGTTACTTTATTCATATCAGTTGATAGTGTTATGCAAGTCTTCTATGTCAATAGTTATTTTCTGTGTACTTGTTCTATCAGTTACTGAAATTGGAGTATTGAAATATCCAACTCTAATTCTGAATTTTTCTATTTCTTCTTTCCGTTCGGTCAGTATTTGCTTTATGTATCTGAATTTCTGTTTGTAGGTGGGTACATATTTAGAATTGTTATGTGTTTTTGATTAATAAAAATTTGAATTATCATGAACTATTCCAGTGATCCTTATTAATATTCCAAGTTCTGAAGTCTACTTTGTCTGAAATTAACATAGCTATTCTAGCTTTCTTAGGATTAGTTCATGCATAGTATATCTTTTTCCACTCTTTTTTAAAAAACTTATCTGTCTTTATATTTAAGATGTGATTCTTTTAAACCGCATACTGTTGGATTTTTAAATCCACTCTAATTTTTTATCTCTTAATTGGCATGTTAGACTATTTATAGTCAATGTAATTATTGACTTACACCTACCATCTTGCTATTTGTTCTCTACTCAGCCCATCTGGTCTTTGTTCCCTTTTTACTGCCTTATTTTGACTTAGTTGAGTGCTGAGCACTTTTTAGTATTCTTTTTTATCTCCTCTGTTGCCTTATTAGCTGTGTCTCATTTTATTAGTGGTTGCTAGTAGGTTGACAATATACAACTTCATCTTATCAAATTCTACCTTTAAATAATATTTTAACATATATAATTTAAAGAACCTTAAAAGAATATACTTTCTTTTCTGCTTTCATCCTTTCTGCTATAGTTGTCATATATTTTATTTCACCATATGTCATAAAACCCATGATACATTGTTCTAATTTTTGCTTTAAACAGTGAATTATCTTTTGAGGAAATTTAAAAATAAAATAAACATTAGTATTTTATATTTAACTACCTTGTGATGATGATGAAAATACACTTCTCAGATCTACTACTTTAGGAAGTGTAAATGACTAATCACCCTTGCTGCTGCGCTCTGAAATCAGTTACCAATTAGTGCTGAGGCCATGATTCTCCCAACCAATGACTAAAAGGAACAGGGATATTAAAGCAGACCTATTCTTACCAGATGCAGGACTTCTGTGATGGACTTTGGCTAGAGAATTCTCTGTCAGCTTTGCCATTAGCCTTACCAGTCTGATGAGTCTCTCATCCACCATTCGCTTCTTCTCCATTTTCCCTCACAGGTAGTATACATTTGTCTTAGTATTGGCTTCTCAGAGGACCTGGACTAATGCAAGTAGTAACAAGTGTGGTCTAATCAAAAAGACAATAATATGGAGACTAGACACTGGCTCAATTCCCTGTCCAATGAATGAGAGATCACCATCCAGGTTGGTAGGTTGGGCATGAATAGTCCCTGGCATGGACATGTGACTTCTCAATTGCTAAAGATTTCATTAGTGGTGACCTACAAAGATATCCTAGTGGTGGGGACCTTCTAGGTGTGATGATTTAGACTTCTGAAAATAATGCCTTCAGAGACAGAGAAATTGGCTAGGTATTGTTAAGTTGTGGTGCAGACAGGTAACAGACCATTAACCATCAACTCTTAGCCATTAATAAACAGTTAATGGCTAAGTATGTGAGCCAGAGGATCTGTTTGATAGCTTACAAAGAGACCCTTATCCAGCCTGAGCAGTAGGCTAAAGTTTAATAGTTGGAGTCACAAACCTCCAAAGATCTTTGAATGCTCACTCCAAGGCAAGTTTGTTATACTCAAATCAGGACTCTGGTTGGGAAACCTGGAGCTCTAAAACATGGGATAGGGAAATATTGATGGATGCCCCAGAGGATGTTGGTTCTAAAGACCACCCTGAAGTCTCTGGGCTTGCAGAAGTCTCCAACCATACCCTAGTAAGAGCTATCTTTTCTGCTATGCTAGAAGTCACTGCAGAGGTCTCTCCTACACAAGTTAAGAAGTGCCCCTCTCAGAAGTTACCCCTACCTCCTCTCAGATAGCAGGCCAATAACCAGTGTTAAATCCCAGCAAAACACATCTGTTGGTATGTTGAATCTGATAAGGGAGAGAAGACATAATACACTGAAAGAGTCAAAAGAATTAGCTAGCAGGTACTAGCATGAGCCAATGGAGTATGCCTGGATTTGGATTTTGAGGGCGCTTAAACAGTGGAGCCAGATTACTAGAGTGGTTAAAAATAATTCTTTAACTTGGGGGGCACTTTCTTAGGACAAGGGGTTTAACACTCTGGCAAGAACCCTAGTGGATGAGACAGTATCACTGCTAGGTGGCATTTAGAAGCCTGGAAAAATTGATGGGCATTGTTAAAAATGCCAGAGTTTTCCAAGCAGGTGGTAGAAAAAGAAATAAAGACAGTGAGAAAAATGACCTTCTAGAATGGATATATTATGTGAAGCCAGAAAACCCACTTAGAATTGTGTTCCATGGAAAGACCCACCTGCACACCCTTCACAAAGGCCATTGGAAACATGCTGCTAAAAGTGACACCAGCATCATCATGAAGCTCAGTAGTGACTCTTCTCCGCACGTCAGGACCGACAGGAGAAGTAGTCACATACCCAGGTCCATTAATATCCATAAGGACGTGAGGCCCCAGAGTAATATTGATCAGTTGGTGGCACTTATCTGTCAAAAGCCAAGAGGTCACAATAACTATCATGATTGGCCAGGTTAGAAGTCAGTTAAAGGGACTCGATTTGCAGTAAGCTGTGGAGATCCTGCTGGCATTTGAATACCGGTGGTATAGCTTCCAGCATTATAGCAACACACAAACCCCCACAGTACGACAAACTGACAGACACGTGGTGGGGGGTCAGGTTTCAGCTGAGCTTCCAGACTAAGACAGACTAGGAAGAAGGACCTGGCAGTCTACTTCTGAAAAGAATTAGCCAGTGAAAACTTTATGAATAGCAGCAGAACATTGTCTGATATAGTGTCAGAAGATGACCCCCCCAGGTTGGAAGGCACTCCAAATAGGACTGAGGAAGAGCTGCCTCCTCAAAGTAGAGTCCATCTTAATAATGTGGTTGGAGTCAAGCTTTCAGGACCTTCATTTGCTGACGTGGCATGACTCAAAATGAGAAGAAACAGCTACAAACATCCATTAATAATCGGAACATGGAATGTACGAAGTATAAATCTAGGAAAACTGGAAATCATCAAAAATGAAATAGAACACATAAACATCGATATCCTAGGCATTAGTGAGCTGAAATGGACTGGGATTCACCATTTTGAATCGGACAATCACATGGACTGCTATGCTGGGAATGACACCTTGAAGAGGAATGACGCTGCATTCATCCTCAAAAAGAACATTTCAAGATCTATCCTGAAGTACAATGCTGTCAGTGAGAGGATATATCCATCCACCTACAAGAAAGGCCATTTAATACGACTATTATTCAAATTTACGCACCAACCACTAAGGCCAAAGATGAAGAAACTGAAGATTTTTAACTACTGCTTTAGTCTGAAATTGATCAAACATGCAATCAGGATGCATTGATAATTACTGGTGAGTGGAATGTGAAAGTCGTAAAAAAAGGAAAAAGTATCGGTAGTTGGAAAATATGGCCTTGGTGAAAGAAACAACGCCAGATATCTCATGATAGAATTTTGCAAGACCAATGACTTCTTCATTGCAAATATCATTTTTCACCAACATAAACGGCAACTGTGCACGTGGACCTCGCCATATGGAATACACAGGAATCAAATCAACTACATCTGTGAAAAGAGACTATGAAAAAGCTCGATATCATCAGTCAGAACAAAGCCAAGAGCCAACTGTGGAACACACCATCAACTGCTCATATTCAAGTTCAAGTTGAAACTGAAGAAAATTAGAACAAGTCCACGAGAGCCAAAGAACAACCTTGAGTGTATCCCACCTGAATTTAGAGATCATCTCAAGAATAGATTTGACACGTTGAACACTAATGATCAAAGACCAGACGAGTTGTGGAATGACATGAAGGACATCATACATGAAGAAAGCAAGAGGTCGTTAAAAAGAAAGAAAAGACCAAAATGGATGTCAGAAGAGACTCTGAAACTTGCTCTTCAATGTCGAGTAGCTAAAGTGAAAGGAAGAAATGAAGAAGTTAAAAAACTAAACAGAAGATTTCAAAGGGCGGCCCAAGAAGACAAAGTATTATAATGACATGTGCAAAGAGTTGAAGATAAAAAACCAAAAGGGAAGAACACACTTGGCATTTCTCAAGCTGAAAGAACTGAAGAAAAAATTCAAGACTTGGGTTGCAATAGTGAAGGATTCTACGGGGAAATATTAAACAATGTAGGACGCATCAAAAGAAGATGGAAGGAATACACAGAGTCATTACACCAAAAAGAATTGGTGGACTTTCAACCATTTCAGGAGGTAGCATATGATCAGGAGCCAATGGTACTGAAAGAAGTCCAAGCTGCACTGAAGGTATTGGCAAAAAACAAGGCTCCAGGAAATTAACGGAATACCAATGGAGATGTTTCAACAAACTGATGCAGCCCTGAAGGTGTTCACTCATCTATGCCAAGAAATTTGGAGGACAGCTACCTGGCCAACCGACTGGAAGAGATCTATATTTATGCCTATTCCCAATAAACGTGATCCAACAGAATGCAGAAATTAACAGATAATATCATTAATATCACAGGCAAGTAAAATTTTGCTGAAGATCATTCAAAAGCGGCTGCAGCAGTATATCGATAGGGAACTGCCAGAAATTCAAGCCAGATTCAGAAGAGGATGTGGAACCAGGGATATCATTGCTGATGTCAGATGGATCCTGGCTGAAAGCAGAGAATACCTGAAAGATGTTTACCTGTGTTTTATTGACTATGCAAAGGCATTCAACTGTGTGGATCATAACAAATTATGGATAACATTACAAAGAATGGGAATTCCAAAACATTTAATTGTGCTCATGAGGAAACTGTACACAGAACAAGAGGCAGTTGTTCAAACAGAACAAGGGGATACCGTGTGGTTTAAAGTCAGGAAAGGTGTGCATCAAGATTGTATCCTTTTCCCATACCTATTTAATCGGTATGCTGAGCAAATAATCCAAGAAGCTGGACTCTGTGAAGAAGAACAGGGCATCAAGATCGAAGGAAAATGCATTAACAACCTGCATTATGCGGATGACATAACCTTGCTTGCTGAAAGTGAAGAGGACTGGAAGCACTTACTGATGAAGATCAAAGACCACAGCCTTCAGTGTGGATTACACCTCAACATAATGAAAACAAAAATCCTCACAACTGGATCAATAAGCAACATCATGATAAATGGAGAAAAGATTGAAGTTGTTAAGGATTTCATTTTACTTGGATCCACAATCAACACCCATGGAAGCAGCAGTCAAGAAATCAAAAGACATTGCATTGGGCAAATCTGCTGCAAAAGACCTCTTTAAAGTGTTGAAAAGCAAAGATGTCAGTTTGATGACTAAGGTGCGCCTGACCCAAGCCATGATGTTTTCAGTCCCCTCATACGCATGTGAAAGCTGGATGATGAATAAGGAAGACTGAAGAAGAATTAACGATTTTGAATTGTGGTGTTGGCAAAGAATACTGAATATACTATGGACTTCCAAAAGAACGAACAAATTTGTCTTGGAAGAAGTACAACCAGAATGCTCCTTAGAAGCAATGATGGTAAGACTACGTCTCACATACCCTGGACATGTTATTAGGAGAGATCAGCTCCTCAAGAAGGAGGTCATGCTTGGTAAAGTAGAGGGTCAGCAATAGATTGACACAGTGGCTGCAACAATGGGCTCAAGCATAATGATTGTAAGGATGGTGAAGGACCAGGCAGTGTTTCATTCTGTTGTATATAGGGTTGCTATGAGTCAGAACTGACTCGATGGCACCTAACAACAGTAACAACAAGTTGTGGAGATGATTTATAGAGCACGACATTCCAATAACAAAATAGATTAGCAGCTAATAAGGACAGTTCTTAACATCTATAAGACAAGAGGAGTAGGAGACTAAAGGTGGTCACTTTAGTAAAAAGTTATGATCCCTTGCTCAGTCCATAGACTTGAGTGAATTTTCAGACCCAGAACCCATTGACTTAAGAGGTGCCATGTCTCTAGGAAGAAAGACCCAGCAAAACTATGGCAAGTAGATATTGTACTGACTCCTTCAGTCTTTCCCCAAGGGACTTCTTTTTATTCCTTTTTTTTTTTTTAATGACTGCGTACTTGGGAAAAGGAATGTCTGAATATTTCAAGAACTAGTGGAGACAGAATTTGAATTGACACTGATACTCAGAGTGTAAATCTCTGAAACTGTCACCCCAGGTAAGATAGTAAAGATGGTATATAAGAAACAATATTGAAAAAAATATATATTGCATCATTGCTTCCTGGGGTGGAAGGCAGAGATTAGTGCCATCATTAAAAACACAAAAGAGGGGTGGTTGTCCCATTTATTTCATCAGTCTGGCACCTGCAGAAACCAGATAGATCCTGGAGAATGACTTTAAACTACTGTAGACTTGATCAAGTGGTTGCCCCAGTTTCAGCTGCTGTGCCAGTAGCATCATTTCTAGAGCAGATTAATGAGGCCTTTGTTATGCATTATTTGGCCACTGATTTCACAAACGAATTCTTCTCCATTCCAGTTAGAAAAGAAGATCAGAAAGTTTGCATTCACGTAGGATGAACAACAGTGTTTATTTAGTTTGGTCTCAGGGTTACGTGAACTCTTCTGTCCTCTGCCATACTATATTCCCAAGAGATCTGGACTGCCTCAACATCCCACAGAGTATCACACTAATCCATTACATCAATCAATAATGCAACTGCATTGCAGCCGTTCAGGAATGGCTTTGAAATACAGTAGGGTGGGAAAATATTCCCAATGGACAGGTTGTAGATGATGCTCCTGGTCATTCATTCATTCATTCATTTTGTGTGGAAAGCAAAGTGACATGAGATCAGTATATATATTTAAAAACCTGGAAAGAAAAGGACTGGAAGATTGAAGACAAGGAGGTCTAAGGTAGAGGCATGTGGGTAGACATATGAGAGTCAGCACAAAGTGTAAAGATTTTGTATCACATGTTCTGATGGCATCCTACCAGTAAGCACCCACTATGGAAGAGGCACTGAACAACTGATACAACAAATCAGCCTGTCGACAATAGCCAGCCTTGGTCATCATATACCCCAGAACTGGCACAATGGGCACATATTGGAGTGGCCACACTGGCAGAAATAAAGGCTATGAACGGGCCTAACAAAACAGACTCGAAGGCCAATCCAGCTACTGTTCCCCCTGAATATCCAACTTGTCAGCCACAGAGACCAGCGCTAAGCCTCATTATGGCACTGTTCCTCAAGCAGACCAACTGGACACCTGGTGGCAGGTTAACCGCATTAGCAGTTCAACCTCACAGGAAATGGTATGGGTTTGCCTTTCTATTCTCAGTATAGGTTTGCTTTTTCTTCCCACAGAGTCAACCAGCATCACTATTATGAAATACCCGATTAGCATCCAAACAGGAGGCCCCCTTCACATTGAAAGAAGTGTGGGAATAAGTCCATGATCATGGATTCCACACACACCATACCATTGAGAAGTGGCTGAGCTCATAAAACACTGGAATGGTGTTTTAAAGATATAAAGTGCCAGCTCAGAGGCAAGAGTTTGAAGTGATGGAGTGCCATGCTTTAGGTCCTGAAACCAAGGGGTAGAAGTAGGAGTGGCTCCATCTCTCATCGCTTCCAATGGTCCACTGGGGGACTTCACGTTTCATGTGTTTGCAACTCTGGGAGCTACAAGGTTGGAGGTCCTGGACTCCAAAGGAAGTTATACTTTTGAGAGACTTCATTAACTTTTGGCTCTACCTTATCAATTTTATTTTTTTATTGTTAACTAGTCAAATTGCTTAAGAGTTTTTTCTCACTGTGATTTTTTTTCTTTTCCATGCCATTGTACTCTTGTTTGGTAGATGCCACACATACGTAAGTACAAATTCTAAGAAATATTTCTATATTAGAAGATATCTTGGTGAAATCAAGTTACTTTAACCACTAATCATTATTTTTAATCTGCTTTATTGAAGTATAAACTACATAAAATAAAATTTACCTATTTTAAGAGTACAGTTCAATGAGTTTTGACAATTGTATATAGTTGTGTAACCACCAACATAATCAAGATATAGAACATTTCTACTACTCCAAAAAGTCCCCTCCTGTCCCTTTGAAGGCAATCTTCTCACCCCATTCCTGGGCCCACATAACCATTGGCCTGCTTTCTATTACCATATTTTTGTGTTTCTGTAATCTTGTACAAATGTAATCATAAAGTATGTAGTCTTTTATGTCTATTTCTTTCACTAAGAAGAATAAATTTGAGATTCATCCATGTTGTCGCCTTTATCAGTAGCCCACTTCTTTTTGTTAGGAAGCTTTATTCCATTTTATGCATAACACATCTTGTTTATCCATTTACTTGTTAATGGATACCTGAGCTGTTTCTAGTTTTTTGGCTATTATAAATAAAGCTTTTTATCCACATGCAAGCACTGCACAGACATATGTTTTCATTTTTCTTGAGTAAATATGAGGAGTCAGATCGCTGGGTCATATAGTAAATGTAAGTTTAGCTTTCTAAGAAGCTGAAATTTTTTTCAAAATATTTCGGTCATCATGAGAGTTCCATTTTCTCCATGTCCTTGATGACACTTAGTATTGTCAAGTTTTGTAATTTTAAACCTTCTAGTCTGTGTATGATGTATCTCATATGATTTTTTTAAATAATATTTTATTGTTTTCAGTGAATGTTTACATAGCAAACTAGGTTCCCAATTTCTACACAAGTTGTTCAGTGACATTAGTTACATTTTTCACAGTGTGTCAACATTCTCATTTATTGATTTCTGGTTGTTCCATTTCCAGGACTCTAGTTTCCCTGCACCCGTTGTCTACTCATCTTTGCTTTAGAGTAAATACTGACCTTTTGGTCTCATATACATGGTTATTTAATAGTGCCTCATACTCACTGGTGATATCCTTTATTTTGTGTGCCATTCTATTATTTTGCTAAAAGGTGACCTCAGGACACAGTTTTGGTTCAAGGTTTAAAGAGTACCTCAGGGCGATAGTCTCAGGGAGTCCCCCAGTCTCAACTGATCCAGTGAATCTGGACTTTATAAGAATTTAAATTCTGTTCCACATTTTCCTCCTGTTTTGTCAGGGCCATCTATTGTGGTCCTGATCAGAATAGTCGATAGTGGTAGCTGGGCACCATCTAGTTCTTCTGGTCTCAGGGTAGATGAGGCTGTGGCTTGTGTAGGCAATTAGCTATATAGACTAGTTCCTCCTCTGAGACTTTGATTTCCTTCTTTCTGTTTTGTTCCTAACAAGTAGAGACCAATAGTTGTATCTTAGATGGCTGCTTGCAAGCTTTGAAGACCCAAGACGCTACTCACCTCATTGTTGTCATTGTTAGGTGCCGTCGAGTCAGTTTCAGCTCATAGTGACCCTATGTACAACAAAACAAAACATTGCCCAGTCCTGTGCCATCCAAACAATCGTTGCTATATTTGAGTGTATTGTCGTAGCCACTGTGTCAATCTATCTTGTTGAAGGTCTTCTTCTTTTTCACTGACCTTCTACTTTACCAAGCATAATGTCCTTATCCAGGGACTGCTCCTTCCTGATATAACATGTCGAAAGTATATGAGACAAAGTTTCGCCATCCTTGCTTCTAAGGAGCATTCTGGCTGTACTTCTTTCAAGACATATTGTTCGTTCTACTGACAGTCCATGGTATATTCCAAAGGCATCAATTCTTCTTCAGTCTTCCTTATTTACTGCCCAACTCTCATATGCATAGAAGGCTATCGAAAATACCATGGCTTGGGTCAGGTGCACCTTAGTCTTCAAAGTGACATCTTTTCTTTTTAACACTTTAAAAAGGTCTTTTGCAGCAGATTTTCCCAATGCAATACATCACTTGATTTCTTGACTGCTGCTTCCATGGGCATTGATTATGAATCCAAGTAAAATGAAATCCTTAACAACTTCAATATTTTCTCTGTTTATCATGATGTTGCTTATTGGTCCAATTGTGAGGATTTCTGTTTTCTTTATGTTGAGGTGTAATCCATACTGAAGGCTGTAGTCTTTGATTTTCATCAGTAAGTGCTTCAAGTCCTCACCTCATTAGAATGCAGAAAATGAACTTTGTGGTGCCAATTGACTGAGTTGTCACGTGAGACTAAGGTCCTAAGTTTTCAAATCCAGAAAACCATTCTTCTAAGATATTTTGTTATGTCTCAGAAGTATCTGTAACTGTGTCCTCTGTGAATATATATGCCTGAACACACATATCTGGATGTACACGTACATATAGATTTGTCTATGTGTGCACACATAGGTACTCGTGCCTATGCATACACATATATGCCGATACACCTACATATGTGACCATGCACTCATTTTTTGGTTATTGTTGATGTTGTTGTCAAATTATATATGTCATATTCTTTAGCACAAACATCCTTTTCTCTTGTGCACGTCATAGTGGCATCATTTACTTTGGTTAAGCTGTGCTCATTACATCCACACACTAAGCTACTTTTTCCATCACCAAAAATAACAAGTATCTACAATCTACAGAGTGAATTCCACCACCCCGCCCCATCTCTGGTAACCACCAGTGAACATCGGTCTCTGTATGTATATCTATTCTTGTCTTCTTATAAACGTGGGATCATACAATATTTGTCCATATGTGATTCACTTATTTCACTCGGCATCATGTCCTCCAGATCCATCCATGTTATGTTTCATGGACTCATCACTGTTCTTTTGGTTGTGTAGTATTCCATCATATGTATATACCACATATTGCTTATCCATTCATCTGCTGATGGGTGCTTGGGTAGTTCCATTTTTTTGCTATTGTGAATAATGCTGCAATGAACATAGGTGTGCATAAGTCTGTTCGTGTCACTTCTATTAGGTCTCTAGAGTGTATACCTAGAAGTGGGATTGCTGGATCATAAGGTAGCTCTATTTCTAGTTTTTTGAGGCAGCGCCATACTATTTTCCATAGGGTTTGTACCATTTTACAGTCCAGTAATGGATAAAGGGTTCCAATCTCCCCACATCCTCACCAACATTTGTTGTTGTCTGTTTTTTTTTTTTTTTTTTTTTTTTTGGTTGGTTGGTTTTGTTGTTATTTTGTTTTGAATCATTGCCATTTTAACCAGGATGAAATTGTAGTTTCAATTTGCATCTCTCCAATGGCTAATGATCTTGAGCATCTTTTCATGTGTTTGTTGGCCACTTGAATTTCCTCTTTGTTGAGGTGTCATTCATGTCCTTTGCCATTTTTTAATTGGGTTGTTTGTCTTTTTGTTGTTGAGTTGAATTTGTTGAATTTTTCTGTATAGAGATTAGACCTTTATCATATATGTTGTTTCTGAAGATTTTTTCCCCTTCTATAGGTTGTGTTTTTATTCTCCTGATAAGATATTTTGATGAGCATAAGTGTTTAATTTTTAGGAGGTCCCAATTACGTAATTTGTCTTCTGCTATTTGTTCATTTATAGTTATGTTTTTTAGCCTATTTTTACAAAAAAATGAGGTCCTGTGGTTTTCTCCCTATGTTTTCTTTGAGGAACTTTATAGTTTTAGGTTTAACATATAGGTCTTTGATCCATTTTGAGTGAGTTTTTGTGTATGGTGTGAGGTATTGGTCCTGTTTCATTTTTCTGCAGGTGGATATCCAGGTTTGCATCACCATTTATGAGACTGTTTCTTTCCCATTGAATGGACTTTGACCCCTCATCAAAAATCGGTTGTCCATAGATAGATGGGTTTATTTCTGGGTTCTCAACTCTATTCCACTGGTCTATGTGTCTATCATTGAACTGATACCAGGCTGTTTTGATTACAGTGACAACTTTGATATCAGGGAGAATGAGGCCTCCTACTTTCTTCTTCTTCTTCAATAGTGCTTTGGCTCTTCGTGGCCTCTTTCCTTTTTGTATAAAGTTGGTCATTAGTTTTTCCATTTCCATGAAGAATACTGTTGGAATTTGTATAGGAATTACATTGTATCTGCAGATTGTCTGAGGGAGAATTCATATTTTCACTATACACCTACTCCTCACTTATCGACTATCTCCTTATCCAATATTTTACGTTTATGACAATAGTTAAAAATCTACTATCCAACTATTTTGTGCATTAAAGATGTACATCTGGCAATAACAAATGCCAAGGTGTGAGGCAAGAGTAAAGCTGGCTGTGATGGTTAAGGTTATGTGTCAACTTGGCTGGACCAGGATTCTCAGTGGTTTGGTGGTTATGTAATGATGTAATTTGGCAGCTATATAATGATGTAGTCATCTTTCATTTTGTGATCTCATATGCTCATCTTCCATTTTTGCATAACACTCATTGTCACATAATGACCTGGTGTTTGGAACCTAACCACGTCAATAAGTGAGAAGTGGGTGTATTAAGTCTTCCAATCCATGATCATGGAATGTCCTTCCATTTATGTAGGTCTCTTTCAGTCTCTTGTAGTAGTGGTTTGTAACTTTCATTGTATAAGTCTTTTATGTCCCTGGTTAGATTAATTCCTATGTATTTTATTGTTTTTGTGGCTATTGCAAATGCTATTGTTTTCTTGATTTCCTTTTTGGAATCCTCCTTCTTAGTGTAAAAGAACCCAACTGATTTTTGAGTGTTGATCTTGTACTCTGCAACATTACTGAATTCTTTTATTAGGCTCAGTAGTTTTCTTGTGAAATCTTTAAGGTTTTCTATGTATAGTATCATGTCATCTACAAATAAGGATAGTTACTTCTTCCTTTCCTATTTAGATATCTTTTATTTCTCTTTCTTGCCTTATTGATCTGGCTAGGACTTCCAGTACAACATTGAATAAGAGTGGTGACAATGGCCATCTTTGTCTCATTTCCATTCTTAAGGAGAACGCTCTCAATCTTTCTCCATTGAGAATAATGTTGGCTGTTGGCTTTGCATATATGCCCTTAACTATGTTGAGGAATTTCCTTTCTATTCCTAATTTGATGAGAGTTTTTAATCAGAAAATGGTGTTGGATTTTATTAAATGCCTTTTCTGCATTGGTTGGCATGATCATGTGATTATTTTCCTTTGTTTTATTTATGCGATGAATTACATTGGTTGATTTTCTAATATTGAACCACCCTTGCATTCCTGGTGTGAATCCCACTTAATGGTGGTGTATGATTTTTTGATGTGTTGTTGAATTCTACTGGCTAGAATTCTGTTGAAAAATGTTGCATCTATGTTCATGAGGAGCCCTGGTGGCACAGTGGTTAAGAGCTCGGCTGCTAATCAAAAGCTTGGCAGTTCAAATCATGAGGGATATTGGTCTGTGTCTTAGTTATTTGTTGTTGTTGTTAAGTGTGGTCAAGTTGGCTCCAACTCATAGCAACCCTATGTACAACAGAACAAAACACTGCCTGGTCCTGCGCCATCCTCACAATCGTTGTTATGCTTGAGCACATTGTTGCAGCTACTGTGTCACTCTATCTCATCCAGGTTCTTCCTCTTTTTTGCTGACTCTCTACATTACCAAGCATGGAATCCTTCTCCAAGGACTGATCCCTCCTAATAACATATCCAAAGTACATGAGACTAAGTCTAGCCACCCTCCCTTCCAAGGAGTACTCTGACTACTTCTTCCAAGACAGGCTGGATCATTCTTCTGGCAGTCCATAGTATATTCAATATTCTTCGCCAATACTGTAATTCAAAGGCATCAATTCTTCTTCGGTCTTCCTTATTCATTGCCAGCTTTCACATGCATATGAGGCGGTTGAAAATACCATGGCTTGGATCAGGTGCACCTTAGTCTTCAAAGTGACATACTTCCTTTTCTACACTTTAAATAGGTCTTTTGCAGCAGATTTGCCCAGTGCAATGTGTCTTTTGATTTCTTGACTGCTGCTTCCATGGGCGTTGATTGTGGATCCAAGTAAAATGAAGTCCTTGACAATTTCAGTCTTTTCTCTGTTTATCATGATGTTGCTTATTGGTCCAGTTGTGTGGTTTTTTGTTTTCTTTATGTTGAGGTGTAATCCATACTGAAGGCTGTGGTCTTTGATCTTCATCAGTCAGTGCTTCAAGTCCTCTTCACTTTCAGCAAGCAAGGTTGTGTCATCTGCATATTGCAGGTTGTTAATGGGTCTTCCTCTAATCCTGATGCCACGTTCTTCTCATGTAGTCCAGCTTCTCAGATTATTTGCTCAGCATACAGATTGAATAGGTATGGTGAAAGGATACAGCCCTGACGCACACCTTTCCTGACTTTAAACCATGCAGTATCCTCTTGTTCTGTTCTAATGACTGCCTCTTGGCCTATGTACAGGTTCCTCATGAGCACAATTAAGTGTTCTGGAATTCCCATTCTCTGCAATGTTATCCATAATTTGTTATGATCCACACAGTCAAATTCCTTTGCATAGTCAATAAAACATGGGTAAACATCTTTCTGGTAGTCTGTGCTTTCAGCCAAGATCCATCTAACACCAGCAATGATAACCCTTGTTCCACATCCTCTTCTGAATCCGGCTTGAATTTCTGGCAGTTCCCTGTCAATGTACTGCTGCAACCGTTTTTTTAATTATCTTCAGCAAAATTTTACTTGCATGTGATATTAATGATATTGTTCAGTAATTTCTGCATCCTGTTGGATCATCTTTCTTTGGAATGGGCACAAATATGGATCTCTTCCAGTCAGTTGGCCAAGTAGCTATCTTCCAAACTTCGTGGCATAGACGAGTGAACACCTCCAGGGCTGCATCCTTTTGTCGAAACATCTCAACTGGTATTCCATCAATTCCTGGAGCATTGTATTTTGCCAATGCCTTCAGTGCAGCTTCAACTTCTTCTTTCAATACCACTGGTTCTTGATCATATGCTACCTCCTGAAACGATTGAACATTGACCAATTCTTTTTGGTATAGTGACTCTGTATATTCTTTTCATCTTCTTTTGATGCTTTCTGCATCATTCAATATTTTGCCCATAGAATCCTTCAAAATTGCAACTCGAGGCTAGAATTTTTTTCTTCAGTTATTTCAGCTTGGGAAATGCTGAGTGTGTTCTTCCCTTTTGGTTTTCTAGCTCCAGGTCTGTGCACATGCCTTTATAATACTTTGTCTTCTCAATCTGCCCTTCGAAATCTTCCGTTCAGCTCTTTTACTTCATCATTTCTTCCATTCTTTTTAGCTACTCTACATTTAACAGCAAGTTTCAGAGTTTCTTCTGACATTCATTTTGGTCTTTTCTTTCTTTCCTGCCTTTTTAGTGACCTTTTACTTTCTTTGTGTACGATGTCCTTGTATCATGATGAGCTTTATCATAAAAGATAATTGAATTTTTCTAACGCTTCATCTGTATCTTCTGTAGATAGCATATGATTTTACACCTTTTTTATATTAATATGGTGAATCACATTGTTTGCTGTTCAGATGTTAAACCAAATATGCATTCCCAGGAGAAGCTCCACTGTATCATGATATAGTATCCTTTTTATATATTGTTGGATTCCATTAGCTGAATTTTACCAGATTAAATATGCAAGTTTAAGTTGAACCTGAAGAAAAACAAAATAACTTCACAAGAACCAAAATACAACCTTAAATATATCCCACCTGAATTTGGAAATCATTTCAAGAATAAATTTGACACATTGAACACTAAAGATCGGAGACCAGACGAGTTGTGGGGTGACATCAAGGGCATCATACTCAAGGGCAGCCATCTATAATTATCAGTGGCCTGGCCCATAGCCTGACAAGTTGTTTAGAGAATCGCCACCTGCTCCCCCCAGCACAGATGCTTGCAAGACTGGCACTGCAGGCACCCTCTGTGTAGGTTCCTCTTGCCTGCTCAAGGTATTCTCTTGTCTTGTTCCTGATCTTAGGTAAATGATATTAAGCCTTTCAATATTAATTTGATTTCAAATATACATTTTTCATAGATTCCCTTAATTCAATTAAGGACGTTTCCTTGCTGAGAGCTTGTATCATGAAAGAGTATTGAATTTTTCGAATGCTTCTTTTATATGTTTTGTAGATGTCATATGATTTCACTTCCTTTTTTCTATTAACACGGTGAATTACATTGTTTTCTTTTCAGATATTAAACCAAATATGCATTCCCAGGAGAAACTCTACGTTATCATGATATGTTATCCTTTTATGTATTGTTGGATTCAATTCGCTTTTGTTTTATTTTGCTAAGCATTTTTTAGTCTTAGTTTACAAGAGATATTGATCTGTGGTTCTCTTTTCTTTTGATGTCTTTGTCAGGTTTGGGATTCAGGGTAATATTGGCCTCATAAATGAGTTTAGAAGTAGTCCCTCCTCCACTATTTTTTGAAAGATTGTGTGTAGGATAAGAATTATTTCTTCTTTAAATGATAGGATTTACCTGAAAAACCAACTGGACTTGAAGTTATTTTGAGAGAATATTTTCTATTAAAATCAATTTTTTAAATAGATACACAGTTACTTGTACTTTGTATTTCTTCTTGGATATTCTTTATAGTTTGTGCCTTTCAAGGAATTTATTTCTTTCATCCAGGTTGTCTAATTTAATGGCACAATGTTGCTTATGATAACTCTAATGATTCTTTTAATGTCTGTAGGATTTCATTGATGTCCCCTCTTTCATTCCTTATAATTGGTAATTTCTGTCTTCTCTAATTTTTTTTCCTTTATTACTCTGACTAGAAGTTTATCAATTTTATTGATCTCTTTAAAGAATAGCTTTTGGTTTTATTTACTTTTCCTTACTGATTTTCTGACTTCTATTTCACTGATTCATGTTATTTATTATTTCATTCTTTCTGCCATTTTGGGTTTAAATTTGTACTTCTTTTTCTTGTTTCTTGAGATAGAAACTTGATCATTTATTTAAGATCTTTCTTCTTTTCTAATATTAGCATTGAAAGCTGTATATTTCCTTCTAAGCACTGCTTTAGCTGCATCTGAATTTTTGATATGTGTATTTTCATGGTCGGTCAGTCATTTCTAAATATTTTCCAGTTTCTCTGGTGAAGCATTATTTTACTCAATGATTATTTAGAAGTATATTGCTTAATTTCCAAAATTTGCAGGGTGAGGTTCCTGGTTATCTTATTGTTACTGATTTCTAATCAAATTCCATTGTGGTCAGAGAACAGAAGCTGTATGATCTCAATTTTTTTAAGTTTACTGAGAATTATGTTCTAGAATATTGGCTATTATGGTAAACATATCAAATGCTGTTGGGGAAAAAAATGCCATCGTTGGGTGCACAGTTCTACAAATATCAGTCATGCCAAGGTGGTTGAGAGTGTTAGTCATATCTTGCATGAAATTGTTTATATGTAGGTTTTTTTTTTACCAGTTGCTGAGAGAAGTATTAAAATCTACCAGTATGATTGCAGAATTATATATTAAATATTCCTCCCTTTAATTCTGTCAAGTTTCATGTATTTTGAAGCTCTGATTTTAGGTACATACACATTACAATCCCTGATGCCTTGGCCCTTCTATTATTAAAAAGCATCCCTGCTCATCTCTGGTAACATATTTTTAATCTATTTTATTTGATATTAATATATCCTTCTTATGCTTACTGTTTGCATGATACATATTTTTTCAACCATTTACTTTCAACATTTCTATGTCTTTGTATTTTAAAGCATATCCCTTATAGGATCCTTTTTTTTTTCTTTTCAAATCAGCCTAACAATCTCTTCTTAATTGGAATGTTTAGTCCTTTAAAGTTGACTGTAATTATTGATATGTTTGGGTTTGGCTTTCCTTTTTCTCTACTTTTCTCCTTTATTTTTTGTTCTTTTGTTTCTCTTTTACTAAATTTTATTATTTGACCATATTTAACAATTCAATTTTAATTTTCTTTTTGATTTTAACAATACTTCCTTGCATTATTTTGCCCTGTTAGTAACTGCTTACCTACAAAATACACCCTTAACTTTCCACAGTCTGCTAATAGTTAATCATGTATTATTTCAACTAAAATAGAGAAATTTGAAAAATGGTTCTCTACGCAGAAGCACCACGCCATCCCTCCACAGCAAAGATCCGAAAAACTAAGCCAAACAGAGAATACAAAAATCCTGAAACCCTAAAACGTCAAATGAAGAGATAAAGAACTCAGCCAAGCACCAAATGGAGTAAGAAAACTGACAGAGAACAGACGGTGAGGAGAGATTCATGCAGAGGTCCCCTACCAGCTAATGCAGCACGGATCCGCCATCTTGGACTCCTATCGGAGACCAGCAAACAGAGGGTACGAGAAAGCAGCCTCACGGAGTTTCCAGTGGGAAACAAAATAACCAGTAAATGGCTATATACACTTTCCCACCCCCCACCCTTCTTCACCCTGACTCGGCCTCCTCTGCTTCCCACGTCCACAGTCTCTTGACAGGGAAACAGCGGCTGCTTGGATTCCACACACCCGAAC
This sequence comes from Trichechus manatus latirostris, assembly GCF_000243295.1. NCBI lineage: Eukaryota > Metazoa > Chordata > Mammalia > Sirenia > Trichechidae > Trichechus > Trichechus manatus. Next base: position 14,969,133 of record NW_004444000.1, on the reverse strand, counting down.
AGGTGGCTCTCTGAGTGCCATTTGTTTGCTGCTGGTGTTGCTTTTTTTCTGCTTCTTTTTATTTCTTCCTTGCCTCTCCCCACCTCACCCTCCTTTCGCTCGAGTACCTTGCTCCATGCACCATCTTTGCTTCTTCCTGGGGGGTTGCAGAGCTCTGGTAATTTGTGATATACACTTTCCCACTCTCTACACTTCTTCACCCACACTCGGCCCCCTCTGCTTCCCACGGACAAAGTCTCTCGTCCAGAAACACCAGCCCGCACTGGCTGGCTCTCTGAGTGCAATTTGTTGGCTGCTAGTGTTGCTTTTTTTTTTTCTGCTTCTTATGACTTCTTTGCTTGCCTCTCACCACCTCCCCCTCCCTTCACTCAAGTACCTGGCTCCGTGCGCCATCTTTGCTTCTTCCTGAGGGGCTTCAGAGCTCCGTTCAAGTGTGGAGCTGCTTCCCGGTTTGGGCTGCCTTGCTGGTGGGATCCCAGGGCTTTTGTTCGCTTGTTCGTTTTGAATTGTTTGTTTGTTTTCTTTTCCTTTTCTTGAGTTGGGAACCCTTTCTAGCCAGGCTGAGCTGCATGGCAGGGAGACTCCCCTTCAGCTTCCACAGACATGCAGAGGGATCCCTGAGGGCATTTCTGTTTACATTGTTTTTTTTTTTTTTTCCTGTTTCCTTGGGGGCCTTTCTTGTTTTTCTTTTTTACTTTGTTTTGTTTTCTTTTTCACTTTGTTTTGTTTTCTTTTTCGTCTTTTTCACTTTTTGTCTTTCTTAATTGCTCACTTTCTTGTCACTCTATATCTTCCTTCTCTTTCTATTCCCAGAATACCTGGCGTTGCATACCTCTACACCTTCTAGCCAGGCTGTACTGCAACACCTCAGAGTGACTTCCCCAGACCTCATAGCTGCACCGATGGGACCCCTGGAAACTTCACGGTTCTTTAACCTTTCTGATACTTATTTATTCATTCTTTTCTTTTCTTCCTCTTCCCCTTTCTGTTTTTCTCCATTTCATAGTCTCTCATTTCTCCACTCCAACGGCAAGCTGCCCTAGCATTCTTTTTTGTGTGTTTGTATGTTTTTGGCTCCTGTTCCTCTCTCCTCTCTCCCATATCCATCTTAGCTCCACACATAACAATCTCCCTGCTGCATCCTGCCTACCTGCACCGTGCGCTTGACATCACACCACCAAGCAGCACAGGCACGGCCTACTGGAACCTGCCCTGCACTGATTACCGACCCGCTCTGCTGGCTGTTGTAAGTGCCACAAACAACCCATCCCAGGAACTCCTCTTCAGCTAGACCTGCCCAGCTGAACCATATCTAAGTGACTGACCCTGACAGTGGCAGAAGGAGGAGAAAAGAATTGTGCCCACAGATGAGCAAACAACAAAGAACACACAGTCTGCCTGCTCAGACAAAGGCAATTTTTATTTTAAAAAAAAGGGATGAAACAAACAAATCTACAATCAATAAATGAGAAAAATAACTACTGAAAGCCCTGAGGACAGCAGACAATAACAAAACATTTACAAAAACAGGACAGGATGGTTCCAGTAGGCTTCCAAAATAAAACACCAGATGACTCTACTGTGGAAGAAAATGCACTAGAACTACCTGATAGGGAATTCAAATCTCTAGTACTCAGAATTCTCCAAGAACTGAGGCAAAAATCTGACAAACATGATGAAAAAATACACAAATGCATGGAAAATACAGACAAAAAATTGGAAGAATTCAGGAAAATAATGAGGAACAAAATGCCAAAATAAATTCACAACTAAAAATTATACAAAGACAACAGTTAGAAATCCAAAAGATAAACAACAAGATTTTGGAAATGGACAGTGTCATAGAAGGGCTGAGAAGCAGGTTTGAAACAATGGAGGACAGGATCAGCGAAATGGAAGACAAACACTTAGCTACAACTCTAGGAAAAATCAGAAAAAAGAACAAAGAAAAATGAAGAGACCCTGAAAGTTATGTGGGACACAATCAAAAGCAAAAACCTGCGAGTGACTGGAATTCCAGTACAGGGGGAGAAAACAGAAAACACAGAGAGGATCATTGAGGAACTCCTGACAGAAAACTTCCCCAATATCATGAAAGATGAAAAGCTGGCCATCCAAGAAGCTCAACGAACCCCATATAGAAGAGACCCCAAAAGAATA
>NW_004444000.1:14938207-14961892 GCF_000243295.1 Trichechus manatus latirostris | reverse complement strand
TTGTGGGGTTGTTAACCAATGTCATAAAACAACGTGTGTACTTCTGTTTCATGAGAAACTATTTGTTCTGTAAGCCTTCACCTGAAGCACAATAAATAAATAAAGTTAAAAAAAATAAAATAAAATATAGAAATCTTCAACAAGTGGGTCTATATACCCCATCCTTTATGTTATAGTTGTTATAGCTAACATATCTAATACCTTATAAATCTCACAATAAAATGTTATTTTTTTGCTTTAAACAGTTATATTGTCTCTAAATAAATTGAAAGAAAAAAGGAATAAATTAAAAAATACTCTTTCGTATTATCCAGATATTTTCCATTTCTGTTTACTTTCATTTCTTTGTGAGTTTGGGTTTTGTTGTTGTTGTGAGAATCCAAGTTTTCATCTGATATCATGTTCGCTGGCACGTACGATTCCATTGTTGGGGCCACTGTGCATTTTGAGTGCCTTCCAAGCTATGGGGCTCATGTCCCAGCACTATATTGGTCAGTATTCTGTTGTGATCCACAGGATTTTCATTTGCTAATTTTCAGGAGTAGATCTCCAGGTCTGTCTTCCTAGCCTATCTTAGTCTGGAAGTTCCATTGAAACCTGTCTACCATGGGTGACTATGCTGGTATTTGAAATACCAGTGGCATAGCTTCCAGCATAATAGCAACACTCAAGCCACTAGAGTATGACCAACTGACAGGTTGTCAGTAATCAGTGCTGGTCAGTAATCAGCCCTGCTTCTGGGAACCCATGTCATTCTGACTAATCTTTGGGTAAATAAACAAAATTGGAGCTGTTTTAGATGCCTGCCTTCTCACACCGTACATAACTTTGGGAACAGAAGGGGTAAACACCGCTCTGGAAAAATTCTCTAGCACTTTTTACTTGCAATGGCATACCACTCTGCTATCATTTGTCTGGAGAAGAAAGGGGAGAGAAATGTGCAACTGCCGATCATAAGATTTGGCTTACCTTTGTGACTATCTATGGGCTGGTGGAGGAGGCAAATACACCAAAACTAGCCAAATGATGTTGTAGAAAATGGATCCTATGACCCACCAATTAGGTTCCCTGGTGTACAAGTTGTCCAGGAAAGAACAAACCCATATGGGTTGATTAGGCAGAGAGAACAGGAACTATTTCCAAAGAGTGGGTAGGATATAGGAAAATTACAATGGATAGTGCAGTATCATAGGACAAGTAAAGGAGGTACCATTACCACCTTTAGGCCTGAATTAACAAGGAGAGAGAGCTGCGGGGGGAGAGCCACTTGACATGAGTTGTGACTCTTTGTGAGTAGATGCAGCCCACAGCACTCCCACTGGCAGGAGGCCAGGGAACAAAGTACCTTCTCCTTGTTCTTTTCTTTTGCTCATATTCTCTACCATTGCTTGTTGAAGACGTACAGGAGAGCATGCTAATGCAGTCCATATTGGTCCAACTACCAGGGGACAGAGCAGCATAGATGAACATAGAGAATGAACTCAGAAGGGTGAAAGGACGATATCCAGATTAGGCAGAAACAAGGCCCAAATGGCCAGAAAGACAAAAATGTTGGAATGGCAGCTTTCAAAGCATCTTGAGGACACCAGATTGGAGGGCTGTGAACTGCAAGAAGTTGTCTATGCCTTCCAGGAGTATAAGGGCTATTAATGAACTGTCAGTCAGTCTTTCTCAGAATTGGAATAAGACCAGAGTAAGTGGGAAGGAATCAGTGACTCTAATTCTAAATATCTGAGAAGACCAAAGACAGAGGAAACAAGAAAATTACTAAGAGAAAAGCAAACCTTCGTCCTTTCATTATAAGGAGATATAACTTATTCACAATGAGTAGAACCAAAATTTCTCCCAACAGACAGAGCATAAAGATTGTCTTAGGCTGGCTTCTCTACAGAAGCAAAACCAGTAAAGCATATAAATATACAGAGAGACATTTATATTCTGGAAATGGCTCATGTGATTGTAGAGGCTGGAACATCCCAAGTCCGTAGATCAGGACAGAGGCTTCTCCTGATTCACATAGCTTCAGGAGCTGGGAAATCCAAGACCAGCAGGTAAGCTGCTAGCTCAAGTCCCAAGAACTGGAGGTCAGACGAACAGAAGCCAGCTGCAGGATCCAGTGCAGGCAAAAGCCAGAATGTCCACTTATATTTGGATGCAGGGTACAAGCCCAAGGAAATCCCCTTTCAACTGATTGGCTACCCACAGCAGATCGCATCATAGGGGTGATCACATATAAACACTGAGAATCACGGCCCAGCCAAGTTGACACACAATCTTAACCATCACAAGGATAAAAATAGATACCCTCTTTTATGAGTTTTGTTTATGATTATAGATGGACAGCATAAAATATGTCCAGAAAGAGGAAATCTCAGGAGGCAAATGACAAATGAATAATACAGATGTAATGTTTCTCTCCTTAATGTCACATTAGTAACACAGAAGCACCTCTGCCAGTTGGTAGGTATACCAGATACTTGTCAGTGCTCTTCCCACATCCCCTCAGATTTCATTCCCATTTTTAATACACATAAGTTTTAAATATGCTTTCACAAATTCACAACAGCCAACACCTACTTTTATTTGCCAGAAAGATCCACTCAGGATGCTAGATCCTGCTTTCCTTGCCGAGAGGGCCTAGGAATTACTTCTGCTGGAGCACCCCTGAACCCCTGACCAACATGTGTGAGAGAGCAAATATCCCAAATGCCTGACCCATGCTCAGGACAATTCTGAGACACCTAATCCAAGACTGAGGGGAAGGAAACCAAATGAAGAGGACAAGAGAAGTCCTCACACAAAGGAAATAGGGAGAAAAAAAAACTATTTGATGAAAATTTTTAAACCATCCATTATTAGAAGGAAAATGCTTAGAATTTTGAATTATGAAAGAACTAAAAAACAAAACACACAATATATCATGACTGCTTCAACTCAAAGAATAAATTCCCTAGTTTTTATCACCCAATATGAGCTATTGAGTAGATAGTTCAACACAGGTGCCACTTTGCTTTAGAAGACAATGGTGTGTCCCGGTGTGGCCCAGTGGGTCTGAGTGGCTGGTTCCTAGACCAGCATCATCATCATCACCTGGGAACTTGTCGGGAATGAAAATTCTTGAGCCCTATCCCAGATCTACTGCGTCAGAAACTCTGCACTGGGGGCCCAGAATCTGTGATTCAGCATGTCCGTCAAGAGATCAGATATATGCTTAAATTTAAGAACCTCTGGTGTAGCCCATGGTCCCAGGAGACAAACTGAAGTGCGTGCATTTCCCGGATACAAAGACAAAAAACAGCCTCAGGAGAGAAGGAATAGAGAATGGTGGGAAAGATGAGTACATAAAAGATGAGGATAGTAAATCATAACACATATGACTAAAAAAGTCCACCAGTTGGTGAAACAGGTGCTGATTAAGGGGTGCTTGATGAGGAGAGGTACCACATACGTAATGGTTGACCTGAAGGACTCAGATTCCATAGTGATCACAGGCCACCACTATTATTTAAACTGAACGACCACTAACATTAAAGAAGCAGGAGAAATGAGTAATCTTGCACTTGAAATGAGTGATGATGTTCCTCTCCGGCATAAGTTCATTATCATTTTAGTGAAACAACAAAGGAGTAGGAGAAGTCTAAGAAGGATAAACTGAAAACAAGCTCATGAGGATCTTAAGGCAGGAATTTAGCCCAGTTAAAGTGATCAAGTATTAAGAATAAAGGGAAGCATGTGGGCTGAAGTTCTTGTCCATTTGTGAATCAAACAAAAATAAGTTTATCACTGTGGAGACATTTCTCACAGTCTTTTTCTTCTGGGGAGTCATGTCTGGGGACAGGAGAGAAGCTCTTTATGGACCAAACCAATTCGTTGAGTCAGAAACGAGGACTTCTATTGCTGTAGCAGAATGACTAGCCTTAACACAAGAGAAGATGAGTAACATAGAAACGTTCACCCCTTCCTGCATCTTTCTGCGCTTAACTGTGCCCTTCCTATATGAATGTGCTCCCAGGCTTGAAAAATGCCCGGATGCAGTCAGCCACGTAGGGAGGCCACCAATCCAGGCTGGGCTGTAGAGGGTGTACTAGGGAATCCAGTGCTCGTGGCAAAGACAAGAAACAGCATTCAGAGCAGTGGCATCAGTGGGGGCTGCAGAGGTACAGAGCACACCCCCTGACACTGGCAGAGGGAGTGACACAAAAATGACCCCGGTGCTGCAGGGGGAGAGGCCACCAAGACAGAGGCGTCACTAGGGTTGATGTCACCTGTCACCCAGTGCGATAACTCGTCATTGTCCCCAACCTCACGACCCCTGTCACCCGCTAGTCCGGGTGCATGGACAGGCCACAGTGCCCGCCGTTAGAAGACAGGAGGGTCTTTGCCTTGGCCAATGGGAGAGAGGAGAGGAGATGCGGGCACCCTGTGGAGCTCCAGCCTGCATGGGGGGCAGGGTCAGGACTGTCAGCTCTGCCCACGGGCGGGGGGGGGGTGACACTGTGAGTTATCACACTGGGTGACACCAACCCTAGTGACGCCACTGATTCAGAGAGGTTCAGTGGTTGCCCAGGTTGCTCAGGAGCCTCACCTTGAATCAGGAATGAGAGCTGAGAGGAGACCTAGAAATATCATGGTATTTGCCTCCCTTGCTTCAGTCACCCCCGCCCCAGAACCAAATTAGGAAAGAAGACTGTTCCCAAAGCACTGGATTTTCAGGCCTCGGGGTTAGGAGGTAGGACATGAAAAGGCCTAGGATGCAGCCACTCTTCCTTGTTCAGCTTAGTGTCAGTAGATCTAAGTCCCACAGTCCTTCATCTCCCGCTTACTAGAAGGAAATGGTTTGAGTGATATAGAAGGGGGAGGCCTGAGCATATATACATCTTTTTCCTGTTATGCCAGGAAAATTAAAGCCTGCATTATCCTGAAATCAGTTCTGAGCCAATCAAAGCTGTGCCCAGATAGTCCTCTCCAATTGAAGAATCTTCTGTCCATGGCAATGTGGCCACAAGATATTTTAAAACGGTTTTTCTTTATATGTGTATATATCAGAGAAACCCAAAAAAGAAAATTCCCTCAAGTGCTCTCCCAGGAGGACTTTCTGAAGTAAACAAGAAAATGTAGTTTTTTGGTTCACAAGTAAACTTTGACTTCTGCACAGAATTTAACTTCCCCCAAGACTGCTTATCCAAAGAGTAGAAGCAGCAGGAATCCTTCTACCCAGAGCCCTGGAGAGGGTCCCTGGTTGAACTGGTGCATGCAGTTGTGGAGGCTGGCAAGTCCCAAATCTGTAGGGCAGGCCCGCATGCGGGAAACTCAGACAGGAGTTAATGCTGCAGTCTTGAGGAAGAATTTCTTATTCTCCAGTAAACCTCGGTTTTTGCTCTTAATGCCTTTCAACTGATTGGATGAGGCCTAACCACATTATCAGGGGTAATAGCCTTTCCGTAAAGTCAACTGTTTATGTATTTTATCCGCATCCACAAAATATCTTCACAACAAGACTTACGTTGGTGTTTGATTAAATAAGAGGGTACGATAGCCTAGCCAAGTTGACATATAAAGCTAACCATCGAATTCAGTAACACAATTTGTGGATCTGGCATTTGGTTAGGATTCTAACATGTTCAGCATGGTGAAGCCCCTCATCATACTACCCTTTTCAGTAAAACTATCTAGAAACATTCAAATCTACTAAAGACTCTGAGTTATCAAATAACAATGGAAACCATACCAAAAGGGCTTAAGACATGTGCATGTAAGATAGAGAGAATAAGTAAGTGTTGTATTACCACTGGTTCTATGGAAGAAGTCATTTGCACTGTAGAGACAGCAGGGAAGGATCACACCATAACCATGGTGACATTTTTCTAAAGATACCTTACTTTCAGATACAAGAATCAAGGCATATATTCTTTGTTATTTTGGCTAAAGCAGAAGTTCACTGTATGAATGATTTATACTTTTTTCAGTAATTATTCCAGAATTCCAGAATTTCTGGATTTGAATACGAATATAAAAATTAAATTATACCCAGTTTCATTAAAGTTTTTTCTAAAATATGTTGTTAATTGAATGATGATGTAACCTTTTCTAGAGTTTACCTTCTTAAATAATGTTACATATTTTCTCAAAAAAACAAAATGGAAAATAGTGTTTAAAAATTGTAGTGGGCATAACATCTTCAAATTCAGGTCAGATAGAGAGATTCCTTCTACTTGGTGGCCTCATACCTAAATGTCAGCACAGTAATCAAGGTGCATAAACAGGAGTTTAATCTGTGGCTCAAGGACACCCTGAAAACCAGTCTCCATCTCAGTTGGATGGAAAAATAATACTTTAAAATACAACTGCATTTGAACAAGGTGGTTATAGTGTTTATGCCGGAGTACAGTGAGAGAGATGGGTGAAAATTTGTATTTATAACTTACAAAATAATTACCATGAGATTGTGAACATGGAAAAGAAAGGAGCATTGGTTGTTCTTAATTTTGAACAGAAAAGGGAGAAGAGGTGAAGAGTATCAAAGAGAATTTCTTTAAGTAAAGCAGGCTTGTATATGTTTAGAGGTAGAAGAGTCAGCATAGATGGAGAGATTAAAGATTTGAGAAAGAAGAGGAAAATTTGAGGGAATAAAATCCCAAAGAAGATGAGAAGAATTTGACAGAATTCAACATTTATTCATGATGTGAAAATACTCAAGGAATCAGAAAATGATGGATACTTGTTTAAGATGATAAAATATATAAAACTCAGTTAAAAGCCAGAAACTTAATTTGAAAACACTGAAGGCATTGCTAATTAGATCCCAGAGTAAAATTAGGATGCCTACAGTCTCTAGTATTATTTAACATTGTATTAAAGGTATTAAATATGCAGGTAGGAAAAGGAGAGGAATTAGAAGCATATGAATCAAAAATAAACAGGTAAAACTATATTAATAGAATACTTTATTACATATTTTTAAAACCCAAAGGAATCAAACGGAAAACATCTACAAATAATAACAATTGCATTGCAAAGTATTAAATTAACATACAGTAATCAATAAAATTCATATATACAAGCAACGGTCAGCTAGAAGATATGATGGAAGATAAAACCCTCATTACAGTAGCAAAAATAAAATAAAATGCCCAAGCATAAATCTAATAGGAAATGTGCAAAATATATCTGAGGAAAATTATGAAAAATAATAAAGTGGACCTGAACACACAGAAAGAAAAAACACATTTCATTATTGGAAGCCTCAAGATCCAGAGATGTCAATTCTACCTAAGTTCACTTATAAATTTCAGATGCAATCCATAGATATACCATCAGATTTTTTTTTTTTTTGAAGCTACACAGGTTAATCAAATCTGAGGCTCCTGCATGGAAGGTGAGACTTCTCCCACTGAACCACTAATGCTGAGAAGAATACAGTGGCAAAACTCAGTGGAGAGAAATTTGACCATCTCCACCAAATTTACATATACATTTACCATTTTGAACCACCAATACACTTTCAGGAAATATCCCAAACATACACTGGCAAAAATACAAGGCTTTTCATTTCAACATTGTTTATAATAGAAATTTTAGTTATTTAAAAAGAAAAAAAAGCTACAAGAACTAATAAATAAGTTTAGCAGTGTTGCAGTATACAAGATTAATACACAAAAGTCAACTGTATTTTATATATAAGCAACCAACAACCAAAAATGGAACTTTTTTTTAAAAAATACTTTTTTTCAATAGCATTGACATATGTGAAGAACTTAGGGATAAATATGACAAAAGATGTGCAAAACGTGTACACTCAAAACTACAAACCATTGCTGAGAGAAATTAAAGACCTAAATAAATGGACAAATATACCATGTTCATGGATTAGAAGACAATATTGTTACAATGTCAGTTATCCACAAAACACATACACAGAGATTCAATATCATACCAGTTAAAATCCCAGCAGGATTTTCTGTAGGAATTTGCAAGCTGATTCCAAAATTCATATGGAAATTCAAAGGACCTAGAATAGCCAAAACAACTTTGAAAAAGGTGAGTGAAGGTGGAGGACTTAAACTAACTGACTTCAAGTATTATTATAAAGCTATAGTAATCAAAACTTTGTGGTATTGACATCAAGATAGACAGATGAAGGAAACAGCATAGAGAGCACAGAAATAGACACATACAAATAGGATCCAAATGTAAAACTCTGTAATTCTTCTAGATAACATATAGGAGAAAATCCTTGTGATTTTGTTTAGGCAAATAGTTCTTGAGAATGACAACAAAGCTACAATTCATAAAAGAAAAAATGATAATTTGGACTTCATCAAAATTAACAACTCTGTTAAGAAAATGAAAAGACTAGCCATGAACTATTTGAAAATCACATATTTGATAAGACTTGAATCCAGAATATGTATAGAACCCTCAGAACTCAATAATAATAAACAACTCACTTTAAAAAATGTCAAATGATTTGAACAGATGCTTCACCAAAGAAAATACACAGATGGCAAATAACCACATAAAAAGATACTCATCATCATTAGTCTTTAAGGAAATTCAAGTTAAAATCACAGTAAGATACTAATACACACCTATTAGAATGTCTTCAATTAAAAAGTGGACCATACCAAGTGTTGGCAAGGATGCAGAGGAACTGGAACTCTCAAACACTGATGGTGAAAGTATAAAATGGTACAACTACTTTGGAAAACAGTTTGGCAGTTTCTTGAAAAGTTAAAAATGCACCTACCATATGGCCAAACCATTCCATTCCTAGGTATTACCCAAGAGAAATAAAAGCATATGTCCATACAAAGACTTGTACATAAATGTTCATAGTTTTTTTTTTAGCCAAAACCTGGAAACAACCTGTCTTAGTTACGTAGTGCTGCTATAACAAAAATACTGCAAGTGGATGGCTTTAACAAACAGAAATATCTTCTCTCACAGTCTAGGAGGCAAGAAGTACAAATTCAGGGAGCTAACTACAGGGGAAGGCTTTCTCTCTGTGTCAGCTCTGGGGGAAAGTCCTTGTCATCAATCTTCCCCTGGGTCTAGGGATTTCTCAGCACAGGGACCCTGGGTCCAAAGGACTTACTTCACTCCTGGCTCTTCATTTGTGGTAGCAGGAGGTCCCTCTCCTCTCTACTCGAGTCTCTCTTTTATATCTCAAAAAGAGATTAACTCAAAATACAACCTAATCCTATAGATTGAGTCCTGCCTCATTAACATAACTGCCTATAATCCTGCCTCATTAACATCATAGAGGTTAGGATTTATAATACATAGGCTAATCACATCAAATCACAAAGTGGCGGACAACCACACAATACTAGGAATCATGGCCTAACCACATTTTGGGGGAACACTATTCAATCCATAACTCAATCCAAGTGTCCTTCAACAAATGAATAGATAAATCAATGGTGATATGTCCATACAATGAAATACTATCAAGCAATAAAAGAAAGTGAATTATTAATACATGTAACAGCACAAAAGAATCTCAGAATAATTATGCTGAATGATAGAAAACAGACAAAATAAATACACACTGTATGACTCCATTTATATAAAATTATTGAAAAAAAAAAAACTGACAGTGACAGAAAGCAGATCAGAGGTTGCCTGGGATGGGGAAATGGAAGGAGGCAAGAGAGAGGAATTTCAAAGGGACACATTTGTGATGATGGTTTCATGAGTGCATACGTATGTCAAAACTTCTCGAAATTAACACTTTAAATGTGTAGTTTATTGCAGGTCAATTATATCTTATTAAACTTCTTTTGAAAACAAAAAAATCCATAAATAAGCGAATATATAAAGGTTTACTGAATTGAAAATACTTATAATCCTTGCACCTTCAGACCTTAAGTGCTCTGCCCCTACAAAGCATCAGCTAAATAGAGATAGAGGTAATGTAACCGTGTGGACAGAAGATCAGGAGACCTGAAACATTACCAGAGCCAAGGCTGCTGTGGGTTTTCTATGTTGCTTCCTCTCTATGTCTTCTCTCTCACTTACATGCCTTCACATTGCTCTTCTCCTGGTGTCAGAAAGAATAGTAAAAGATCTCTTTGTGTGTGTGTGTGTGCTTCAAGTGAAAGTTTACAATTCAAGTTTGTTTCTCATACAAAAATTTATACACACATTGTTATGTGACCCTAGTTGCTCTCCCTATACTGTGACTGCACACTCCTCCTTTCCACCCCGATTTCCTGTGTCCATTCAACCAGCTCCTGACCCACTCTGCCTTCTCATCTCGCCTCTGGACACAGGCTGCCCATTTAGTCTCATATATCTACGTGAGCTAAGAAGCATCTTCTTCACTAGTATCATTTTATATTCCACAGTCTAGTCTAATCTTTGTCTAAAGAGTTGGCCTCAGGAATTGTTTTAGTTGTAAAAGATCTCTTAAATAAAACACAGATATCAATAACCATAAAAGGAAAAGCTGATAAATCAAACTTCATTAAAATTAAGAACATCTGCTCTCAAAAGATACCATTAAGAATAGGCAAGTCATAAAGACCATGTTCTACATTCTACCTTGGTGAGTAGCTTCGAGGGTCTTAAAAGCCTGTGAGTAACCATCTAAGATACTCCACTGGTCTCACCCCTTTGGGAGCACGGAATAATGAAGAGAACAGGATACAAGAAAAGATTCGTCCAAAGGACTAATGGACCACAGTTATCATGGACTCCACCAGACTGAGTCCAGTACAGCTAGATGGTGCCTGGCTACCACTATTGACTGCTCTGACCAGGATTGCAATAGAGGGTCCTGGTAAGAGCTGGAGAAGGATGTAGAACAAAATTCTAACTCACAAAAAAAATACCAGATTTACTGGCCTGACAGACTGGAGAAACCCCGAGAGTATAGCCCCCAGACACCCTTTTATCTCAGTGATGAAGTCACTTCCGAAGTTCACTGTTCAGCCGGGGATTGGACAGCCTCATAAAACAAAATGGGACTAATGAGACACAGCAGTCCAGGGACAAGGACTAGTAGGCAGATGGGGACAAGAAAGTTGGTGATAGGGAACCCAAGGTTGAGAAGGTAGAGTGTTGACATGTCGTGGGGTTGTTAACCATTGTCACAGAGCAATATGTATACTAACTGTTTAATGAGAAACTATTTGTTCTGCAAACCTTCATCTAAGGTACAAAAAAAAAAAAGAATTAGCTATGTGACATCAAATTGACAACAGCAACTCAAAAGGTTTGATGGGAAGCCTAGGGGGCAATGAGTTGAAGATAATGGTGATGGAATAATTTGGAAAAGGATAGTGAGAATAGCAGCACAACTGGAAGAATGTGATCAGTGTCACTGAATTGTACATGTAGAAACTTTTGAAATGGTGTAACTTTGGCTGTGTATATTTTCACCAAAAAAAAAAAAAAGGGGTCCTCCAAGGTCGAGAAGGGAGAGTGATGACATGTCGTGGTGTTGTTAACCAATATCATAAAACAGTATGTGTACTGACTGTTTAATGAGAAACTATTTGTTCTGTAAACCTTCATCTAAAGTGCAATAAATATATATTATATACATATATATATAAAGATAGGCAAGTCATAAGTCTGGGAGAAATACACACACATGCATACATATATACATACATATATATGCACACATACACATATATGTGAAAAATGGCTTATATGTAGAATAGTTTTTTTAAGTCTTTCAATCCATAAGAAACAAACAACCCTATTTTTAAAACGGCAACAGACTTGAACAGGGACTTCACAAAAGAAGATATCTAAATCTCCAATAAACAAATAAAAACTGCTCAACATCATTACTTATCAGGAAAATGAAAATTAAAACAAAAAATGCATTATACCTCATACACCAGAATGGATTAAAAAAAGATTCCAAATGTTAAACAAGATGTAGAGCTACTTGAACTCTCAGAAGTTATTGATGGCAGTGCAAATTTGACTCAAACGTTTTGAAAAGTTTGGCAGTATTTATAAAAGCTAAACATATGCCTACCCTATTATCCAGCAAATCCACATCTAGGTATATACCCAAAAGAAGTATTTGCGTAGTTCAACCTAAATAAAAGTTCATAGATGCTGTCTTAGCTTCCTAGGGCTGCTAGAACAAAATATTATAAAGTAAGTGGCTTTAAAGAACAGACATTTATTTTCTCACAGTTCTGGAGGCTAGAAGTTCAAATTCAGGCTGTCAATAGGGTTACGTTCTCTCTATAAGCTCTAGGAGAAGGTCCTTCCTTTTCTTGTTCAGCTTCTGGTAGCCCCAGCACTTTTTGGTATTCCTTGGCTTATAGATGGATCCTCACGTAGTGTCTTCCCCTGTGTGACTGTATCCGCGTCTGCTCTCCGCTATTATAAGACATCACTCAGAAGGGATTAGGACCCTCCCTAATCTGGTATGGCCTCATTAACTTAACTAATAACATTTTCAAAGAAAAACCTTATTGACCCAAATGAGGTCACATTTATAGGTACAGGGGTTAGGACTCAACATATCTTTTGAGGAGGACACAGTTCTATACATAACAGAAGCTTTACTAATAACAGGCAAAAAACTTGAAGCTCTCCTAATATTCAAGAGGATAAGTAATTATTCTATATTCATATAATGGAATACTACACAGCAATAAAAATAATCTACTGATACATGCAACAATATGGATAAGAATAATAAGCTTTATGTTGAAGAAAGAAGTCAGAGACAATAAAGTACATGTTTATACGAAGTTCAAGAACAGATAAAACTAACCTATGATAATAAAACTCAGAAGAGTGGATAGCTCTGGGGGTGGGAGGTTGAGGGCAGGTTATATTTACCGGGAAGAAGCAAGAGGAAACGTTCTAAAGTGGATAGAAATGTTCTATATCCTTATCTACGTTGTCATTACACAGGCATGCATACAAGAAAAAATTCAATGAACTATACGCTTCAGATTTGTGCACTTGGCTGTATGTTAATTTGACCACAAATTTTTAAAAGAAGGGTTTCTGTTTTATTACATGATATACATTGTACTGCATACCCACCACCCCCACTCCATTCCCAAGTCTGCGCCACATGAATTATGTGACTTATCCAATCTTCTCTATCCTCCCCTTACGTATTTTATTGAAAAAATGATGATGATCATTGAAAAGATTCATCCCAAAGGGCAAAACTAGACATTTATCCAAACTTCAATTTTTTCCCAATAGAAAAGAGCTTTCCTAAGGAATAATTTTCCTAAGTCAAAATTTTTCTTAGCCTTCCACTTTTCATGGCTTAATGTTGTTCTTCTGATTCTTTATATAAAATTGTTGTGTGGCGTCAAGTCAATTCCAACTCATAGCAACCTCACAGCACATAGCAGAACTGCCCCATAGGGTTTCCTAGGCTGAAAGCTTTATGGGAGCAAATCACCAGGTCTTTTCTCCCTCAGAGATGTTCGTGGGTTCCAATTGCCAACCTTTTGGTTAGCAGCCGAGTGCTTAACCACTGTGCCACCAGAGGTCTTTATATAAAGCTAAACCTCCCTTTGATGATATTGTGGATTTATGAACCTACTGAGATTTCCATCTCTTCTCCATATGCCCCCTTGTTAGAATATCACGGCTGTCTGCAATACCTGAAAAGTCAGTGGCAATTGCCTCGCTTAATAAACAGCTGCTTGATGCTGCCCTAATAAATAAATGTGCCCAAAACTATCAATTGATCTGTTACATCCTCTACACCAGTGCCATCCAATAGAAACATAGTGTGAGTCATGTATGTCATTTTAAATTTTCTAGTAGATGCATTAAAAAACTAAAACTAAACAGGTAAATCAATTTTCATAATGTATTTTATTTAACATCATATATCCAAACCATTATCATTTCAACATGTAGTCAACATAAAAAATTGTTAATGAGATATTTTACATTATTTTTATATTAATTCTTCAAAAACCCAGTGTGTATTTTACACTTACATTTTACCATTGCAGTGTATCTCAGTTTGGATGACCACATGTCAAGTGCTCAATAGCCATACATGGCTAGTGACTACCATATTGGATAAGGCAGCTGCGAATTATCTAGAACCACAGACTTCTTCATCAGACCTCTAACCCTTGAAATGTGACTCCAAATTCTGTCTCTTTTAGTCTTGAAATAATTTGACACTTCCACCCAGCATCTTTACATCCATTAAAATTATACGTCTCTCCCCTGAAAGTTCTATTCACTAAACTGTGCTCCTAGGGCTTTACACACCAAGTCAGTGGGCACAATGCTTGCTTCTACATGAAACATAACATACTTCACACTCACACACTACAAAATTCATCATACACTTCTCTTGTCATTTTGCCAAGACAAACGTAACCAAATTTTTCACCTCCTACTTTCTTGCAAAATGTGACATATTAAAATTATCTTTGAAAAGTTACATGAAATTGCTGTGAATATATTCCTAATTTAAATGTGCTAGATCAACTAACATTTGAAACAAAATCTTCCGTGAAAGCTTGGCATAAAGAGGGAAGAAAGAAGTGGATTAGGATTCAAAAGCCCTGATTCCAGTCTCAGCTCTGGCACCGGGTAGTTTTTTGGTTTTTGTTTTTGTTTTTGTTTTTTATGCTCTTGCACAACATATAAATATTTTGAAGTCTCAGAGGATGATGTTTTATATGGGGCACTGGATCCTTTGATCCCCTTTCTTGATTGCTAAGATTTTTTCAAGAAAAGTTTATTCTGCCCAAGGTTTTCTTCAGGGCAAACTTGACATCCTTATTCCTCAGGCTATAGATGAATGGATTGAACATGGGTACAACAATCATATAGAATAAGGAAGAAACTTTCCCCTGATCAAGGGGTAAAATAGAAGGTGGTTTGAGGTACATAAAAGCTCCTGACCCAAAAAAAAGAGAAACTGCAATTATGTGGGAGCTGCAGGTACTGAAGGCTTTGGACCTTCCCTCTGTGGAGCTAATGTGGAGAACACTGGAAAGAATGAAACCATAAGAGATAAAAATTGTGGTAATGGGCATGCCAATGCCAATAGTCACAACAATAAAGACCATCAGCAAATTTATGTAAGAGCTGTTGCAAGAGAGCTCAAGGAGGGGAACGATGTCACACATATAGTGATTGACAAGGTTGTTGGCACAGAAGGTCAGAAACATTATATTTCCTGCATGGGCCATGGCGCCAAAAATCCCCATCCCATAGACACCTAACAAAAGGAATAAACAGACCTGGGGAGACCTGGTGACCGTGCACACCAGTCGTTTACATATGGCGACATAGTGGTCATATGCCATCGCTAACAGGATGAAGGATTCAGAAAAGATAAAGAAACAGAAGAAAAAAAACTGAGTTATACACCCTACATAGGAGATGATGTTCTTCTTTGAGACAAAATTCATCAGCATTTTGGGGATGATTGTAGTACAGAAACTAAAATATATAAAGGACGAGTTGAAGAGGAAAAAGTACATGGGAATATGAAGGTGAGAATTCAATCCAATCAGAGTAATCAAGCCCAGGTCCCCCACCACAGTGACCACATAGAAACCTAGAAACAGAAAGAAAAGGGGCATCTGGAGTCCTGGATGGTCTGTTAAACCTGCGAGGATAAACTCTGTCACAAAGGAGGCTTTCTCAGTAGCCATTCTCCTCTTGGAGAGTCTGTGAGGGAAAAAGAAAAGAGCCACTCAGAGAAAGAGAGAGAAACACACCCAAACCACCATTCACCACACAATCCCCCATTTTTGAGATTGGCATCTGAACAATTAGATTTTGAACTTCCAGAGGAAAGCATTTCCTTGTACCTGTGTTTATCTGTCTTCTTGGTCCTCAAGTGCCCTTAACTATCCGAGTAACTGAGGGTGAATTTTGCCTCCGGTGTGGAGGCTAGTATGACTGAGAAGAGGAGCCTCAAAGGTGAGCTGGGATGACCTTCCAACCTTTATGTGGCCCTCTTCTGTGTTCTTCCTATCCTCTCTAAATCTTGCTCAAGTTTATAAAGCCTAAGGTCCTTCTCTGGAGTGATTCTAGAGGGGTGGAAGCCATTTGACCTGCCCATACCTTCCATCTTAAGGTCATTACTGGCCAAAGTAGAAAGATGAGATTGTGCTTAACTTAAGTGGCTCACAGCCCTTAGCTCAAGGGCCTGTGGGGTTAATAATAATGGATGTTAAATAAAAAAGAAACCAAAGAAAAGAAAAGGGAAGTGAAGGAAGGGAAGAGAAAAAAGAAGGAAAAGAAAAGAAAACATTTACTGAGAATTAACTATGGGATAGGTACTGCTCTACATGCTATGTGGTGTTGTGATTATCCCCGGTTTACAGATGAGGATAATAAACCTAAGAAATTTTCACAAAATCTCAATGCTGCTAAGTTAGATTAAGAGGTGAACTCAGGAGGTCTGGCTCCCATGGTTTGAGCTCTTAACCAGTCTGCTACGGACAGATCAGGCAGGAAGGCACTCACCTTCCTTCAGCTGGAAGCTAAAGTGCTGTACTCTACCAGCTTTCATCCATCTCTTTTAGGGAGATTCAAATGCCCTGGTGAACAGAAGGTGACAGCTGTGAGCTCAGACAGCTCTGCTCCTGGTTCTATTTTGAGGATCCAAACCTCAGGTTTATCTTGGCTCTCTTTCTGAGCTGAACAACATGATGTCTGTTTGTGGCTTTGTCCCAAAGCTCCTGTCCAGCTTCCAGTGATGAGACTGTACCCTTCCCTAACACCCATGCATAACAGGGGGTTGAAGAATTTTATTCTGGATTAGAAATCTCAGAGACTCATTACAGAGGCTCCCTTGTGATCACTGCCCCCAGATACCACCTGCCCTAAGGAAGAAGAAATGTTTGTTTAATTCTTGATAATGTCTGACTTGGCTTTAGGGACCTATTCTTTCATTCAGGCTATATCTTTTCAGGACAGTTAAGAGCAAAGCATTGTAGGGGAAAAAGACAATTCTTGCTACCAGGGATTGAGCACTTACCAAACCCTGTATCTGACACAGCTCCCTCATACTGACACTAAGGATTCAACAGCAACGTGCAAATTTTACCTCATTTATTTCTTCCAACAACCTTCTAAATTGAACTTATTAATCTCCATTTTAAAAGTGAGGAAAGTACACAATTAATAAGCTCCAGAATCTAGGTCAAACCCTGGTCTGTTCAACTCCAAGCTCCATAGTGGAAAGGGACCTTGCTGAGCTTTTCCAGTAATCATAAGGTGCTTAATGTAGGTGACTGACTTTACCCAATTTAGTCTCCAGATCTCAGTCCTAGCTACTCTAAACTGCACACACAGTCAAAACAGTTCTCAGGAAGGCATCTCATTCGTATAAGAACTAATAAAGTTTTGTGTGGCAACTTGCACACTACATCTGTTACTGGGGTTTTTTACATATTAAGAATCACAGATTTCCTAGCCAAGACATGAATCTCTGTAGAAACGCAAGCTTTGGTGTGCCAATGGTCAGATATATTTTTGGTCCTGGGTAATGGCAGAAATCCTCTTAGAGAAGTTACAAAATCATAACACAAAGGCCAAAGTCCGTCTTTTTCCAGGCAAGTCAACTAAAACCACTTCACAGAGGCCTGTGTATGTTACATTATTAAGGACTTTCTCACCCTCCTCTTTGGGATACATCTAGCTACATCTCAGCAATAATGGTGCTTCATCTGCAGATTTACACTTGGAATTTTCCATGTACCAGGTTGACTCTAATGAATTCCAATCCCCTATTCTCAACCCCACTGCACAAAAGTTACAAATGGGGGGGAAAAAAACTTCATTTTTACAAAATTAAAATAAGCCATGTAAGGCAAGCTCTCCTTGAGACCCAAAGGCAAAGAAGACATTGGTGGTTCTCCAGGATCTCTAAGGAGATCTTGTCTGTTGCTTCAGAGAAAGTTGCCATGGCAACTTCCTTTCAAATGCATCTTAACCAGGGCTTCTGTAAAGCCTTCTTCCCTGATAACTTGGTCCAGTACAAGAAGAGAAAAAACAAAAAATCTGTTTTGACCTTTTCTACTTGTGCAGCCTGTTATCTTCCCAAAATTTGAATCGTTCAAAAATGGCCTCCTTCTTTTATTTTTAATGTAAACTATATGTTATACATTTACCGTTACATGTAAAATACACAGCATTGAAGATACACATACAATAAAATGTCTTTGCATGTATGTCTCATGCATGTGCATTAGCTCTCAAACTCCAGGTAGATCGTTGAGTTGCACAAGGATGACCCCAAGTGTACTGCTCATCACTACACATCATAGGATTCCCAGCTCCAATAAGAAGCACAAATGAGGCTAGAGAGAAAAGATGGTAGCTGAAAGCTTTCATGTAAAATAGGCTCCATTAGCTCCTGAGAAAGTAAATAAAATTCATTGTTCAGGAATCACAGGGGTCTGCATTATAGTTGATTTTCATAAGTATATTTGGCATATTAATAAGTGAGCTACAGGGATACAAAAGACATGGTTCGTGCCAGAAAAGGGCTTTCCGTCTAATATAGGCATCTCCCATACATTCTCTTCTCATTTCCCTGCCTTCACATTTCACATTTCCCACAGTTTAGTTCTTAACTTTCAGCATTTCTGCTACTTCTTTAAATGCTTGAGGAATTTATCTGTTTTGTGGCTTCAACAACCTCTCTATGTGGGTGGCTCCCCGTGATGTGTCTTGAGCTCTCAATTCTCTAAGCTTCTTTCCTGTGTTTCCAAACTCTTTTGTGGATATTTCAAAAGGGCTATCCTGTGATCATCCCTGAACTCATCAAATATAAATATGAACACATCTTCCTTTCCCCAAAGTAGATGTTTTCCTAACCTCTCCATTTACTTATAGGGTTGTGTCCAATGGTGGGTGTCCTTGAATAATGCAAACAGTTAACATACTCATCTGCTAACCAAAAAGTTGAAGGTGTGAGTCCTCCCAGAGGCACCTTGAAAGAAAGATCTGGTGATCTACTTACAAAAAAAGCAGTTTTTGAAACCCCTATGGAGCACAGTTCTACTCTAACATACATGGGGTCGCCAAGAGTCAGAGTTGACTCCATGCAACTGGTAACTGGTATCCAATGGTAAGGAAGTAGAGAGTAGAATTCATAAAGTCATAATAAGTCCTGATTTTTCAGGATAATTACAATTTATCTCTATTGTCCCAGCAAAATTATTAATACCTGATCCTTTTACTCTAAACTGTATTCTATTTGAATGACAGAATTCAGAGCATCAACTTTGGAATCTGGCATACCTCAGCACGAATTCTGACTCTGTGTGATCTTGGGAAATTTTTTTAACTTCTATATGAGTTTCAAATTCTTTATCTTAAAAGGAGGAAAATAACCACAACTCAAAGGGCTGTTTTTGGGTTTTTTTTTTTTTTAATAATGCATCAACATTCTCTTTAATTGCATTCTGGTTATTCTGTTTCCAGTGCTCTAGCTTCTCTGCCCCCCTATCTTCTCATTTTTGCTTTAGAGTAACTGTTGACTTTTTGGTTTCATGTAAATGCTTTTTTGATGGAGCACTGTACTCACAGGTAATAGCCTTTATTTTGTGTGCCAATCTGTTATTTAGCTAAAGGTAACCTTGGGATAGTTTCAGTTCAAGGCTTATTGAGTATCTCAGGGTGATAATCTCAAGGAGTCCTTCAGTCTCAACTGATCCAGTAACTCTGGACTTTGTAAGAATTTGAGTTCTGTTCTGCATTTTTCTCCCATTCTATCAGAGTCCATCTATTGTGGCCCTGATCAGAACAGTTGGTAATGATAGCCAGGCACCATCTAGTTCTTCTGGTCTCAGGGTAGATGAACCCTTGGCTTAAGTAGGCTATTAGCCCTGTAGACTAGTTTCTTCACTGAGACTTTGGTTTCCTTCTTTCTCTTTTGCTCCTGATAAGTAGAGACCAATAGTTGTATCTTATGGCTGCTCACAAGCTTTTAAGACCCTAGATGCTACTCATCTCACTAGGATACAGAACATGAATTTTGTAAACTATATTATGCCCTTTGACTGAGTTGTTCTATGAGACTAAGCTCCTAAGCCTTCAAACCCAGAAAACCAATCTCACAAGGTGTTTGGTTTGGTCTGTGAAGTATCTGTAACTCCGTCTTCTATTAATATATATGTGTGCACACACATCTGTGTGTACACGTACTTACAGATACTTCTATCTGTGCACGCATATGTACACACCCCTACTCATGTATATATGCCTATACACATATATATGTGCCCATACACTCATTTTTTGGTTATTGTTGGTGTTGTTGCCAAATTATGTATGTCAATTCTTTAGCACTAACATCCTTTTCTCTTGTGTACTGCTTAGTGGCATCATTTACTTTGGTCAAGCTATGCTCATTACACCCACATTTTTTTTTTATATATACACATTTTTTTTTTAATTGTACTTTAGGTGAAGTTTTACAGAACAAACTAGCTTCTCATTAAACAATTAGTCCACTTATTTTTTGCAACATTGGTTACCAACCCCACGACATGTCATCACTCTCCCTTCTCAACGTTGAATTCCCGATCACCAGCTTTCCTGTCCACTCCTGCCTTCTAGTCCTTGCCCCTGGGCTGGTGTGCCCCTTTAGTCTGGTTTTGTTTTATGGGCACGTCTAATCTTTGGCTAAAGTGTGAACCTCAGGAGTGACTTCATCACTGAGCTGTAAGGGTGTTTGAGGGCCACACTCTTGGGGTTCGTCCAGTTGCTGTCAGGCCAGTAAATCTGGACTTTTTTATGGTTAGACTTTTGTTCTACTTTTTTCTCCAGCCCTGTCCAGGAGCCTGTATTGTGATCCCTGTCAGAACAGTCAGTGATGGTAGCCGGGCACCATTTGGTTGTACTGGACTCAGTCTGGTGGAGGCCATGATCGTTGTGGTCTGTTAGTCCTTTGAACTAATCTTTGCCTTGTGTCTTTAGTTTTCTTCATTCTCTCTTGCTCCCAAAGGGATGAGACCAGTGGAGTATCTTAGACAGCCACTCACAGGCTTTTAAGACCCCAGAAACTACTCACCAAAGTGGAATGTAGAACATTTTCTTTATAAAATATGCTATCCCAGTTGAGCCAGATGTTCCCCGGGCCATGGTCCCCACAGCCCTCAGCCCAGTAATTCAGTCCTTTAGGGAGTTTGGATTTGTCTATGGAGTTTCCATGACCTTGTCTTCGTCAAGTTGTGATGGCTTCCCCAGTATTGTGTATTGTCTTACCCATCACCAAAGTTATTACTTATCTATTGTCTATTTAGTGTTTTTCCATCCCCACCCCTACCCTCCCTCGTAACCATCAAAGATTGTTTCTTTTTGTGTGTAAACCTTTTCATGAGTTTTTACAGTAGTGGTCTCATACAGTATTTGTCCTTTTGTGATTGACTTATTTCACTCAGCATAATGTCCTCCAGATTCATCCATGTTGTGAGATGCTTTTTAGAGTCACCATTGTTCTTTATCATTGTGTAGTACTCCATTATGTATATGTTCATTTATCCATTTATCTGTTGATGAGTACCTAGGTCATTTCCACATTTTTGCTATTGTGTACAATGCTGGAATGAATATGAGTGTGCATATGTCTATTCGTGTGACAGCTCTTATTTATCTAGGATATACTCCTAGGAGTGGGATTGCTGAATCATATGTATTTCTATTTCTAGCTTTTTAAGGAAGTGCCATATCATTTTCTGGAATGGTTGTACCATTTTGTATTCCCATCAACAGCACATAAGAGTTCCAATCACCCCGCAGACTTTCCAACGTTTGTTATTTTCTGTTTTTGGTGTTTTTTTTTTTTTTTCATTTGTGCCAGTAAAGCCAGGGTGAGATGGTATCTCATTGTGGTTTTGATTTGCTTTTCTCTAATGGCTAGTGATTGCGAGCATTTCCTCATGTGTCTGGTAGCCACTTGAATGTCTTCTTTGGTGAACTGTCCATTTCCTTTGCCCATTTATTAATTGGATTATTGTCTTTTTGTAGAGGTATTGGATTTTCCTGTAAATTTTAGAGATTAGGCTTTTGTCGGATTTGTCATAGACAAAATTTTTTTCCCAGTCTGTAGGTTCTCTTTTTACTCTTTTAGTGAAGTCTTTTGATGAGCATAAGTGTTTAACTTTTAGAAGATCCCAGTTATCTAGCTTATCTTCTGGAGTTTGTGTGTTGTGCATTATAGTTTGTATCCTGTTAATGTCATGTATTAGGGCCTGTAACGTTGAACCTATTTTTTTTCTATGATCTGTATTTTTTCGTTTTATATTTAGGTCTTTGATCTATTTTGAATTAGTTTTTGTGTATGGTATGAGGTATGGGTCCTGTTTTATTTTTTTGTGGATGGAAGTCTAGTTTTGCCAGCACCATTTGTTAAAAAGACTGTCTTTTCCCCATTTAATGAAGTCTGGGCCTTTGTCAAAGATCAGATGACCATAGTTGGATTGATTTATATCTGAGTTCTCAATTCTGTTCTATTGGTCAATGTATGTGTCATTGTACCAGTATCAGGCTGTTTTGACTACCGTAGTTGTACAATAGGTTCTGAGGTCAGGTAGTGTGATTCTTCCTACTTTGTTCTTCTTCAGTACTGCTTTATTTATCCGGGGCCTCTTCCCTTTCCATATAAAGTCAATGATTAGCTTTTCCATCTCTTTATAGAATGCTGATGGTATTTGGATTGGAACTGCATTGTATTTGTAGATTGCTTTGGGTAGAATTGACATTTTCACAATGTTGCTTCTACCTATCCATGAGCATGGTATGTTTTCCCATTTATGTAGATATCTTTTGGTTTCTTATAGTAGCATTTTGTAGTTTTCTTTGTATAGGTCTTTTACATCCCTGATTAGATATATTCCTAAGTATTTTACTTTTTTAGAGACCATTATAAATGGTATTGTTTTCTTGATTTCCTTTTTGTCATTCTCTTTATTGGTATATAGGAATCCAACTGATCTTTGTATGTTTATCGTGTATCCTGGTACTCTGCTGAATCTTTCTGTTAGTTCCAGTAGTTTTCTTGTGGAGTCTTTAGGGTTTTCTATGTAAAGTATCATATCATCCACAAACAGAAACAGTTTTACTTCTTTATACCAATTTGACTGCCCTTTATTTCTTTTTCTTGCCTTGTTGCTTGAGCTAGGACTTCCAGCACAATGTTAAATAGGAGTGGTGATAAAAGGCATCCTTGTCTTGTTCCTATTCTCAAGGGAGACGTTTTCACCCTTTCTTCATTAAGAATGATGTTGGCTGTTGGTTTTACATAGATGCCCTTTATTAGGTTGAGGATTTCACTTCTATACCTATTGTACTGAGAGTTGTTATAAAGCATGAGTGTTGGACTTTGTCAAACGCCTTTTCTGCATGGATTAAGATGATCATGTGATTCTTTTACTTATGTGGTGGGTTACGTTGACTGATCTTCTAATGTTGAACCATCCTTGCATAACTGGTATGAAACCCACTAGGTTATAGTGTATTCTTTTTTTATTTTTTACTTTTTTTATTGTACTTTAGATAAAGGTTTACAGAACAAATAGTTTCTCATTAAACAGTCAGTACACATATTGTTTTATGGCATTGGTTAACAACCCCACAACATGTCAACCCCCTCCCTTCTTGACCTTTTTTTTTTTTTTTGGTGAAAATATACATAGCCAAAGATAAACCATTTCAAAAATTTCTGCATGCACAGTTCAGTGACAT
>NW_004444000.1:14870486-14937758 GCF_000243295.1 Trichechus manatus latirostris | reverse complement strand
TTCTACATCCTTCTCCAGCTCTGTCCAGGACCCTCTGTTGTGACACCGGTCAGAGCAGTAAGCAGTAGTAACTGGGCACCATTTAGCTGTACTGGACTCAGTCTGGTGGAGACCTTGGTAGCTGTGGTCCATTAGTCCTTTGGACTACTCTTTTCCTTGTACCCTGTTCTTTTTATTATCCCTTGCTCCAAAAGGAGTGAGACCAGTGGGGTGGATTAGATGGCTGCTCACAGGCTTTTAAGACCCCAGATGCTACTCACTAAGGTAGAATGTAGAACATTGTCTTTATAAACTGTGTTATGCCAATTGAGCTACATGTTCCCCGAAACCATGGTCCCCACAGCCCTCCGCCCAGCAATTCAGGCCCTTAGGGAGTTTGGATGTGTCTATGGAGCTTCCATGACCTTACCTTGGTGAAGTTGTGATGGATTCCCCAGTCTTCCCGAGTATTGTGTACTGTCTTACCCTTCACCAAAGTTACCACCTACCTATAGTCTATTTAGCTCCCCACCCCCATGCCTCCCATCCCTCCTAACCAACAAAGATTGTTTCTGTTTATGTGTAAACTTTTTTTATGAGTTTTTACAGGAGAGGTCTCATAAGATATTTGTCCTTTTGTGATTGACTTATTTCACTCAGCATAATGTCTTCCAGTTTCATCCATGTTATGACATGCTTCACAGATTCATCATTGTTCCTTACCATTGCATAAACCTCCATTGTGTGTATGTACCATAGTTTTTTATCCCTTCATCTGTTGATGGGCATCTAGGTTGTTTCCATATTTTTTTCCATTGGGAACAATGTTGCAAAGAACTTGGGTGTGTATATACCTATTCGTATGATGGCTCTTATTTCTCTAAGATATATTTCTAGGAGTGGGATTGCTGTATGATATGGTAATTCTGTTTCTAGCTTTCTAGGGAAGCACCATATCATTTTCCAAAATGGTTGTATCATTACGCATTCCCACCAGCAATGCGTAAGAGTTCTGATCTCCCGCAGCCTCTCCAACATTTGTTATTTCCAGTGTTTTTGATTCGTGCCAGTAACGCCAGGGTGAGATGGTATCTCTTTGTGGTTTTCATTTGTGTTTCTCTAAAGGCTAGTGATTGCAAGCATTTCCTCATATGTCTGTTGGCCTCTTGAATGTCTTCTTTGGTGAACTGTCAGTTCATTTCCTTTGCCCATTTTTTAATAGGATTATTTGTCTTTTTGTTATAGAGGGGTTGGATTTTCTTGTAGATTTTAGAGATTAGAACTTTGTCTGACTTGTAATGTCCAAAAATTTTTTCCCAGTCTCTAGGTTCTCTTTTTACTCTTTTGGTGAAGTCTTTTGATGAGCATAAGTGTTTAATTTTTAGATCCAGGTTATCTAGCTTGTCTTCCGGAGTTTGTGTGTTGTTGGTTAATTTTTGTATCCTGTTAATGCTGTGTGTTAGGGCCTCTGGCGTTGATCCTATTTTTTCTTCTATGAATTTTATACTTTTTGGCTTTATATTTAGGTCTTTCATCCTTTTTGAATTAGTCTTTGTGTATGGTGTGAGGTATGGGTCCTGTTTCATTTATTTGCAGATGGACATCCAACTTTGCCAGCACCATTTGTTAAAAACACTGTCTTTTCCCTATTTGATGGACTTTGGGCCCTTGTAGAAGATCAGGTGACAATAGGTGGATAGATTTACATCTGAGTTCTCAATTCTGTTTCATTGGTCAATGTATCTGTCATTGTACAAGTACCAGGCTGTTTTGACTACCGTTGCTGTAGAGTAGGTTCTGAGGTCAGGTCGTGCAAGTCCACCTACTTTATTCCTCTTCTTCAGTAGAGCTTTACTTATCCGGGGCTTCTTCCCTTTCCATATAAAGTTAATGATTAGTTTTTCCTTCTCTTTAAAGAATATAGTTGGTATTTGGATCAGGATTACACTGTAGTCATTAAATGCTTTGGGTAGAATTGTCATTTTCACAATGTTGCTTTTACCTATCCATGAGCATGGTATGTTTTTCCATTTATGTAGATCTCTTTTGGTTTCTTGCAGTAGTGTTTTGTAGTTTTCTTTGTATAGGTCTTTTACATCCCTGGTTAGATTTTTTCCTAAGTATTTTATTTTTTTGGAGGCTATTATAAATGATATTGTTTTCCTGATTTCCTTTTCATCATTCTCTTTATTGGTGTATAGGAATCCAACTGATTTTTGTATGTTTATCTTGTATCCTGGTACTCTGCTGAATCTTTCTATTAGTTCCAGTAGTTTTCTTGTGGAGTCTTTAGGGTTTTCTATGTATAGTATCATATCATCTGCAAACAGGGACAGTTTAACTTCTTCATTACCAATCTGGATGCCCTTTATTTCTTTTTCTTGCCTTGTTGCTCAAGCTAGGACTTCCAGCACAACGTTAAATAGGAGTGGAGATAAAGGGCATCCTAGTCGTGTTCCTGTTCTCAAGGGGAATGTTTTAAGCCTGTCTCCATTAAGAATGATGTTGGTGTTGGTTTTGCATAGATGCCCTTTATTATGTTGAGAAATTTCCCTTCTATACCTATTTTTTTGAGAGTTGTTATCAGGAATGGGTGTTGGACTTTGTCGAACACCTTTTCTGCATCAACTGAGATGATCATGTGATTCTTTTCTTTCCTTTTATTTACGTGGTAGATTACGTTGATTGATTTTCTAATGTTGAACCATCCTTGCATAGCTGGTATGAATCCTACCTGGTCGTGGTGTATTTTTTTTTTATATGATGCTGAATTCTATTGGCTAGAATTTTGTTGAGAATTTTTGCGTCTGTATTCATGACAGATGTTCATCTGTAATTTTTTTTTTTTTTCCTGTGGCATCTTTACCTGGTTTTAGTATCAGAGTTAAGCTGGCTTCATAAAATGAATTTGGAAGTATACTTTCCTTTTCTGTGTTCTGAAGTAGTTTGTGTAGTACTGGTGTGAACTCTTCTCTGAGTGTTTGGTACAATTCTCCAGTGAGGCCATCTGGACCAGAGCTTTCTTTGGTTGGGAGTTTTGTTTTGTTTTGTTTTGTTTTTTATTACGTTTTCAATCTCTTCTCTTGTTATGGGTCTGTTCAGATTTTCAACACCAGTTTGTGTTAGTTTGGGTAGGTATTGTGTTTCTAGAGATTTACCCATTTCCTCCAGGTTTTCAAAATTGTTGGAGTACAGTTTTTCATAATACTCTGTTGTAATCCTTTTTATTTCACTTGGGTCTGTTGTAATCTCCCCAATTTCATTTCTTATTTGGGTTATTTGCATCCTCTCCTGTTTTTGTTTTGTCAGTCTGGCCAGTGGTTTGTCGATTTTGTTGATCCTTTCAAAGAACCAACTTTTGGTTTTGTTGATTCTTTCTATTGTTTTTCTGTTCTCTATTTCATTTATTTCTGCTCTGATCTTTGTTATCTCCTTTATTCTAGTGGCTGTGGGCTCTTTTTGCTGTTCTCTTTCTATTTGTTCAAGTTGTGTGGTTCATGTTTTGATTTTATCCCTTTCTTCTTTTTTAATACGTGCATCTATAGCTATAAATTGTCTTCTGAGGGCTGCCTTTGCTGTGTCCTAAAGGTTTTGGTATGATGTGTTTTCATTCTAGTTTGATTCTAGGAATTGTTTGATTCCATCTCTAATTTCTTCTATTACCAGTGATGTGTAAGTAGGGTGTTAGTCAGTTTCCATCTAATTGATTTTTTTCCTTGCTCTTCTTGTTGTTAATTTTTACCTTGATGGCATTGTGGCCAGAGAAGATACTTTGTATTATCTTAGCATTTTGTATCTTGTTGAAGATTGGTCTGTGGCCTAAGATGTGGTCTATTCTGAAAAATGTTCCATGTGTTTTGGAAAAGAATGTGTACTTTGCAGCTATTGGGTGGAGTGTTCTATATATGTCTATGAGGTCAAGTTTGCTGATTGTGCCCTTTAGGTCTTCCATATCTTTGTTGAGTTTCTTTCTAGATGTTCTGTCCTTTACCAAGAGTGGTGTGTTGAAGTCTCCTACTATTGTTGTGGAACTGTCAATTTTTCTTTTCAGTACCATTAGAGTTTGTTTTATGTATTTTGGAGCCCTGTCATTGGGTGTGTAGATGTTTATTATGGATATGTCTTCATGCTGGATCTTCCCCTTAATCATTATATAGTGTCCTTCTTTATCTTTTATGATGGATTTTGTTTTAAAATCTATTTTATCTGAGATTAGTATTGCCACTCCTGCTCTTTTTTGGTAGCTGTTTCCTTGATATATTTTTTTCCATCCTTTGATTTTTAATAAATTTACGTCTTTGTTTCTAAGGTGTGTCTCTTGTAGTCAGCATATTGATGGATCCTGTTTTTTTATCCATTCTGTTACTCTCCGTCTCTTTATGGGTGCATTGAGTCCATTTACATTCAGTGTAATTATTGATAAGTGTGAGTTTATTGCTGTCATTTTATTGTGATTTTTTTTTTGTGGTGCTGATGTTTTCTTTGTTCCTCTTACTCTCCTGTGCTGAATTCCTTTTGTTTGTGGATTTTTTTTTCATTTCTTTTGTTTTTCTAAGTTTTGTTTTTACTGAGACTTTATGTTTTTCTTCTTTATTTTGATGAGTAGGTTTATTAACTTTTTTTGTAGTTACCTTGAAATTTACCCTTATCTTCCTAGATTTAAACCAGTCTATTATAACTTGGTATCACCTTGCCTTCCTCTCCATTAGAAGGCTCTATACCTACACCATTTATTCCCGCTTTTATTGTTCTGATGCTGTTGTCATTTACAGATTAACCTCTCTGGTTCCCTGTTGTAATTCTTTTGGTTTTGGGTAGTCCTTGAGAGTTCATATCCTAGATTAGTATCTGGCTGGTATGATCCTGTGTCCTAGATTCAGCCTGTGGTCTGATGTTGTTTGTTTTCAGATTGAAGGACTCCTTTCAATAATTCTTGTAAGTTTGGTTTGGTTTTTACATATTCCCTTAATTTCTGTTTATCTGGAAATGTCCTAATTTCACCATCATATTTGAACGGGAGTTTTGAAGGATATCTTATTTTTGGATGGCAATTTTTTTCTTTCAAGGTTTTATATATGTCATCCCATTGCCTTCTTGCCTTCATGGTTTCTGCCGAATAGTCCAAGCTTAGTCTTATTGTTTCTCCTCTGTATGTGACTTTTCATTTTTCTTGACTGCTCTCAAGATTTTTTGTTTGTCTTTGGTTTTAGGAGTGTGATTATGATATGCTTTGGTGATTTTCTTTGGGGTCTATCCTATATGGGGTTCGTTGAGATTCTTGGATGGTCAGCTTTTCATCTTTCATGATATTGGGGAAGTTTTCTCTCAGCAATTCTTCAATGATCCTCTCTGTGTTTTCTGTTTTCTCGCCCTGTTCTGGACCTCTGATCACTCACAGATTTTTGCTTTTGATGGTATCCCACATAATTCTCAGGGTTTCTTCATTATTCTTTGTTCTTTTTTCTGATTTTTCCTAGAGTTGTATCCAAGTGTTTGTCTTCCATTTCGTTGATCCTGTCTTCCATTGTTTCAAACCTTCCCAGCCCTTCTATAACACTGTCCATTTCCAAAATCTTGTTGTTTATCTTTTGGATTTCTAATTGTTTTTTTTTATGATTTCTAGTTGTGAATTTATTTTAGCATTTTGTTCCTGTATTATTTTCTTGAATTCTTCCATTTTTTTGTCTGTATTTTCCATGAATTTGTCTGCCTTTTCCATGAATTTGTCTACTTTTTCCTCATTTTTGTCTGATTTTTGCTTCAATTCTTGAATAATTCTGAATGTTAGAGATTGGAATTCCCTATCAGGTAGTTGTAGTGCCTTTTCTTCTACTGGGAAGTCATCTTGTGTTTTATTTTGGACACCTACTGGAACCATCCTGCCCTGCTTTTGTATATCTTTTTATATTGTCTGTTGTCTTCGGGGGCATTCACTAGTTATTTTCTTCATTTAATGACAGTAGATTTGTTTGTTTCATCCTGCTTTTTTGTTTTATTTGGTTATGTCTGAGCATGTGGGTTTTGCATTCTTTGTTGTTTGCTCATCTGTGGGCACAATACTTTTCACCTCCTTCTCCAATGGGCAGGGTCAGTCACTCAGGTATGGTACAGCAGGGCAGGTCCAGCTGAAGGGGAGTTGCTGGGGTGGCTTGTTTGTGGCAAGTACTAGGGCTGAAAGGGCTGGCCCAGAATCATTTCAGGTTCTGGTAGGCCGTGCCTGTGCTGCTTGGGGGTGTAATGTTCAGTGCACGGTGCAGGTAGGCAGGAGGGAGGAGGGAATTTATGATGTGTGACACTAAGTAGGTGTGGGTAAGAATAGAAAGAGGAAGCAAAAAAAGTGCTGAGGGAGAGACAGGAAAAGAAAGTAGAGAGAGATGAGAAACTGAGAAATGAAGAAAAACAAAAATGAAAAAAAAAGAAACAAAAAATGCCCCCAAGGATCTTACAAGTGTGGTGGCACAGACTGGGGAAGTGGTTCCCCAGCTGAGCAGTGCTTTACAACCTGTCAAGAAGCAGCAGAGATGGCATGCACAGCCAGTTGTTCAAGAGAAAGGAAGGGAAAAAGTGAGAAAGAAGAAACAAAAAACAAAAACAAAAAAAAAGCAACAACAGCATGGAAAAAAAATGGCCCTGAAGGGCTAGCCAATGTGTGCAGCGTGAATACAAGTGGCACAGAGCCAGCACCTCCTCAGCCAAGTGACTGTGGCCTGCCATGAAGTGGCAGAGGCTGAGCAGGTGGAAGAAGGGTGAGGGGTGGGAAAGTGTGTATCGCTGGTTACTGGGTGCTCTGTCTCCTGCTGGGAGCTCCATGAAGCTGCCTTCCTGTACTCCCTGTCTCTCGGTCTCAGTGGCTGAAGAGTCCAAGATGGCGAATCCAAGCCCCCTTAGCTGATAGCAGATCTCCGCTTCGTATCTCTCCTTGCTCTCTGGTCTCTGTCAGTTTCTTATTCCATTCAGTGCCTGGTAGAGTTCTTTATCTCTTCATTTGACACTTAGGGTTCCAGGATTGATGTTTGTCTCTGTTTTACTTAGTTTTTCCAATCTTTGCTGTGGAGGGATGGCGTGGTGCTTCTGTCTATAATGCCACGTTGGTCTGTCTCCCTCATTACACAACATTCTGTGCTACGTTTTCCATCATCAAAAATAACAATCTATAGGGTGATTCCCTCTCCCCTTACCCCCATCTCTTGTAAGCACCAATGAATACTGGTCTCTGTATATATATATATCTGTGCTTGCCTTCTTATAAAAGTGCATCATACAATATTTTTCCTTATGTGATTGACTTATTTCATTTAGCATTATGTCCTCCAGATCCATCCATGTTATGTTTCACAGACTCATCACTGTTCTTTATGGTTGTATAGTATTCTATTGTATGTGTGTACCACATTTTCCTTAGCCATTTATCAGCTGAAGTGCACTTAGGCTGTTTTCATTTTTTTGCTACTGTGAATAATGCTACAGTGAACTTAGGTGTGCATATATCTGTCCTTGTCTCTTTTATTAGCTCTCTAGGATATATACCTAAGGAGCCCTGGTGGTACAGTGGTTAAAGCAATGGACTGCTAACTGAAAGGCAGGTGGTTCAAAACCACCAGTAGCTCCGTGGGAGAAGGATGTAGCAGTCTGCTTCCATAGAGATTTACAGTCTTGGAAACCCTGTGGGGTCACTGTGAGTTTGAATCGACTCAATGGCAGTGAGTTTGGTTTTTTTGGTAGGGTATATGCTTAGCAGTGGGATTGATGGATCATAAGGTATTTGTATTTCTGGTTCCAAAGGGCTGTTTGAATTAATAAATGATGCACCTTCTGGCAAAAAGAAGACACAAAAAGTGGTAGCTGTTGTTGTGGTGGTTATTATTATTATTGTTATTATTATGAAAAACTATCTCCTTGGATGCAAGTGGTATCAGAATAAGCTGGAACAGGAAGAGGCTGAGGAAGGGAAATCAATTAAAAGGCATTACACAAGCAGTAAAAACACATATTATGTGTACCATATATTATGATATTATAATGAAATGCAAAGTAAGATTTAGTGTCTCCAATGGTTTGAGAAAGACAGAGAGGAAGAAGCACAAATCAAATTTCACTAAGATTCCAATCCTAATAAAACAGGAGATTAGTGTTGTTGTTGCCATCAAGGTGATTCCAACTCATGGCGACCCTACTTGTGCAGAGTAGAACTGTCCTCCATAAGGTTTTTAAGGCTGTGAACTTTTGGAATCAGATCACCAGACCTGTGTTCCATGGAGCCTCTAGGTGGGTTCAAACTGCCAACCTTTTGGCTAGTAGTTAAGCACTTAACAGTCTGTGTCACCCGGGAACTCCAAAACAGAGTGTAGAATGACAGAGATGGAAAAATAAGAAGAGGGCAGGGTAAAGAGCTAGATTTTAAACAAGATTGTGAAATTTTGGCAGAACATCCAAATGGCGAAGATCAGAAAGAAGCAGAAAACTGAAGATCAGAACTTGGGTGAAAAGGGATTATGATAAAAATTGGGGAATCATCTGAACAGAGTGCTCACAGAAAAATAGAGAATGGTCTTAAAGAAGGAATGATTAAAGGCCGGAATAGTCGAGGGTAAGAGTTTAATCTTTCAAAAATATGTACAAATAAATAATAGAAGAAGGAAATTGACGAGTTGGCGAGTGGAAATGTCAAAAAAAAAAAAAAAAGCAAAGATGTCACTTTGAGGTCTAAGGTGCACCTGACCCAAGCCATGGTATTTTCAATCACCTCATATGTTTGTGAAAGCTGGACACTAAATAAGGAAGACCAAAAAAGAATTGATGCCTTTGAATTAAGGTGTTGGCAAAGAATATTGAATGTACCAAGAACTGCCAGAAGAATGAACAAATCTGTCCTGGAAGAAGTACAGCCAGAATGCTCCTTAGAAGTGAGGATGGTGAGACTTCATCTCACGTACTTTGGACATGTTATCAGGAGGGACCAGTCCCTGGAGAAGGACATCATGCATGGTAAAGTAGAGGGTCAGCAAAAGAGAGGAAGACCCTCTATAAGATGGATTGACACAATGGCTGCAATGATGGGCTCAAGCATAGCAATGATTGTGAGGATGGCACAGGACCGGGCAGTGTTTTGTTCTGTTGTACATCGGGTTGCTATGAGTCAGAACCAACTCAACGGTACCTAACAACAACATGATTTAATGGAAGGGAGAGATGTACTTTGATAAGTAGGAGCAGGCAGATAATTCTAAGTATAACAGGGACATCTTAACAGACTAATTAAAATAAAATACTCATAATATGTGCAAAGAAATATACAGAAAGCAATGTAGCAGGATTTTCTTGTTGTATACAGCCTCCTCTATAATCCTAATTGTAGGATTGAAGAGACTGTCTACAATTTATAATGGCATTTTATGGAAAGTAAAGCCACACGCTCTCTCTGTGATGTGTTCTGATATTTTACAAAGCTTTCTCTCCGGGACTTTATTTTGGTGGCTAGCTTAAATCAAGAGGCAATGTGGTACCCTGGAAGGAGCCTAAGCTTAAGAGTCTAAAGGTCTGGCTCTGGTTATACAATCTTAGACAAGCCACTAAGTTCTCTTTGCCTGAGTATCCCTCTTCTATAAAACATGAAAAATAAAACCTGCTTTACCTATGGCTAAATATTCTTGAATAGGTTAAACCAGATGTTGTTAAACCCAGGGAATACCGTTTAGTCCTATTTTAGGTAACACTGTTGATGGCTTTCTCCTTCTTAAAATATTCATTTTCCTTGCATTTCAAGA
The DNA here is from genome assembly GCF_000243295.1 of Trichechus manatus latirostris. NCBI lineage: Eukaryota > Metazoa > Chordata > Mammalia > Sirenia > Trichechidae > Trichechus > Trichechus manatus. The sequence goes on along the minus strand of NW_004444000.1, from coordinate 14,928,015 downwards.
TGTATTATCCTTCTAGTCTCCCTCCAACTTCTGGCCACTTCTTCTCAGTCTCCTTTAAGAGCTAAATATTGATATTACACCAGGTTCCATCCTCTACCTTCTGTTTGCATCTTACTTACTTTCCCTGAAAGATTCACTTGCATGCATCAAATTACCCTGGGGTGATGACTTCCAAGTCTGTATTTCTAGCCCAGGTGTTTATATGAGCGCCCATCAGACACATAAAATTCAACAAATTGAAAATTGATATCACTGTCTTTCCTCAAAAACTTTCTTCTTCTCTTATATTCCCTATCTCAATAAATGATACCATTTTCCCAGCTGTTCAGTTACTTATATCAACAATGAAGTCAAATTGATTCTAACTTTTAAAGGAGTCAGACCGGTTCTCTAAAAATCAATTCACTGAAATCTAATTTACTAACAGGCCAATTGAAATCTAATTTACCAAAAGCCAATTCACTGAATGCAAAGCTTAGTTGTTTCTTTCAACAATTTAGTTTCCACGGTGCTGTGTATTTATTTCAGAAAAATTAAAGAATACTTATTAACATACAGCAGAAAATAAATCTTTCTGTATTTACACTACCCATAAATAACCACTGTTAATATTCAGGTATATATTGTTGATTTTTTAATACGTGCATGTAATTTGTATAACGTTATTTTTTGACAAAAGTGGATCATACTGTATATATGGCCTTAAAATATTTCTATAACAACTATATATCATTGATATATTTTCACATCAATAAATAAACTTCAACAGAATCATTATTAGTGGCTTCATAATATCCCTTTGATGGGAATACTATAATTCAGTATGTCGATTATTTGACATTTTTATTATGTCCAATTTTCACTATGATAAACACTGCTGAGATGAATGGATATTTTTACAAACCTAACCATTTATTTTCTTAGGGTAAATTTCCTAGAAATTGCTGAGTCTAAAGATATGTTCTTTGTTAAGAATATTGCTGACATGGTCTCATGAAAGGCTTTTTTCAATTACTCTCCTACTGGCAATGCATGAGCATACATTTTCCCTCACATCTTTCCTAACAATTTCCAAACAAACTGAGTCAAGTTGATGCTAAAAATGTCATCACATTATTTTAATTTATATTTCCATGAATACAAGCTATGTTGGGCTTCAGGAATTTTTTTTCATCTTTCTTGGCTTTGGTCATTTATATGCTGTCTTTGAACGTTTAAATCAACTTTATTGAGATATAATTGGCATACAGTAAAATAAACCAAATTTATGTGCACGTTTCAGTTATTTTTTTTGTAAATTTATATGACCATGCAATCACCACTTAATCAAGATACATGACATTTTCATTGTCCTAAAAAGTTCCCTCGTGCAATAAATGATCCCCCTATCAAGAGAATATAATGTGTAATAGTTTAACCTATGAGTTTCTAATGATAAATTTTAAAAACTTGTCACTTTCAAAATATAATGGAGAACTAAATCATTATTTTGAACCTGATAAATAAGAAAAAAGCATTTCTAATAATGTATTTATCGGTAGTATACTTACTTTGCTGCATATTAGTGAAAATTCTTACTAGTCTACTTTTCTTGTGTCCCTGAATCTCCCATCGTATTACCCTGTTAGTCTTCAGTTGTAACACCAAGTGATAAAATGAATGTTCCTTACAATGCAGCCATGAGGACCACATGAAAACCAATTAATTAAAACTAAAAAGGTTTCTTTCTTAGTAAATTCAGTAAATTTATTTTTTAACATATGTACCTAAAGATGAATGACTAATGATGAATAACGGTTATGATGGTGTTGACTAATGTCGATAGTGATGAAGATGGCAAACGTAATAAGGGTATTGACGGTAAAAACTGAAGTGGTCATGATAACAGTGATGATAGAGACGATGAAACTAAAATATTGCAGTGATGGCCTCAGGCACGAAGCTTCCCAGCCTGCAAAGTTTCTCTCCCAATAAGAGGAACATTAATACACCTGGGAGACAGCACATCATTCACAGTGCAGATGTAAACCCAGACTCTAATTGTTCTTTCAATAAGGACACCAGTCTCTGGAGTATCTACATCCCAAGAGAGGTTCTGCCCATATATAAACAGAACCCAAGACTCCCAATCTTGATAATCCATCTTACATGACTGCTAGATCCTTTGACTGGAAATAGATATAAACCTGCTACTCTTTTATTTTCTGATATTTATTTCTTGGTTTCTGAAAATGAAATATCCCCTAAAATTTCTGGGGGACAATGTTCCAGATTTCCTCAACACAGGTATTCAGTTACAGTTTTAAAGCAATTGTATAAGAGAAAAATATCTTCTATTAATTCTCATTTCTAATGCAGAACTCTGTATGTATACTATTTTCAGTCATGTACTTCCCTTTATCAAAGTGCTCTATCCACACTTTGAAAAAGAAATATACTTGTCTAAATAATTCTGAGTGCTGTGTTGTCATTAGCAGCAAGCCTAAGCTTCTGGTGGCCTGGTAAAACCAATGCTAATATTTTCAGTAACTGACATGAAATTTGTGGATCATGTGTAAATTAGCTAGAAGATTATGGTAGTAAAACTTAGATTTATGTTGCTCACAATTTTCTATACAATGGGTTTTCACATCTAGGAGACAGGAACAAACTCTGCTCCGCAGTCTACATGTATTTGCTACTTTTTCTTGGCTTATTTTGGATGGAAGTAGTATGAGTGGATATACTTCCCTTGCTCTTAATCTTAGCAGGAAAATATTCTGTTAGCTGTAGATATTTTTCAAGATACACTTTATCATACTGAGGAAATAATCTATTTCTAGTGTGCTGAGAATTTTTTTCAAGGGCAGGTGTAGAATTTTAAGTTCTTTTTTCTTTATCTATTGAGATATTCATTTTTTCTTTCTTTTTCAGTCTGTTAGTATCGTGAATTACACTGATTAAATTTTGAATTTTAAAACAACCTTGAATTTCTAAGATAAATCTTACTTGCTCATAATGTATTATCTTTTTCATATAATCCTGGATTTAATTTGATAATATTTTATTAAGGATTTTGTGTCCATGTTCATGAGGACTATTGTTCTGTAGTTTTCTGCTCTTGTAATATCTTCATGTGATGTAGATGTCAGCCTAAAATAAGTGGAGTTTTCACTTCTAAATTCTAAAAGCATTTCATAGAATTGGCATCATTCTTAACTATTTGGTAGAATTCAGTAGTAAAGCTTTTGAGCCTGGAGTTCTCTCTATAAGAAGGTTTTTAACCATGAATTATCTTTCTTTAATAGACATATTACTATAGGTTATCTATTTCTTCTTGACAATGAGCTTTAGTAGTTTCCACCTTTCAAGGACTTTGAAATTTGGGATATTCAGTTGGTCATAATTTTGTACTGCAGGCCTACCTCATTTTATTGTGCTTCACTTTATTGTACTTTGCAGATACTGTGTTTTTTACAAACTGAAGGTTTGTGGCAGCCCTACCTCGAGCAAGTCTATCAGCACAGTTTTTCCAACAGCATGTGCTCACTTAGTGTCTCTGTGTCACGTTTTGGTAATTCTGGCAATATTTCAAACTTTTTCAGTATTGTTATATCTATTATGGTGATCTATGATCAGTGATCTTTGATGTTACTATCATAATTGTTGTGAGGTGCCACGAACTGCACCCATATAAGACAGCAAACTTAATCGATAAATGTTGTGTGTGTTCTGACTGCTCCACCGACCAGCCATCCTCTCGTCTCTTTCCCTCTCTTCAGGCTTCCCTAGTCCCTGAGACACGACAATTTTGAAATTAGGCCAATTAATAACCCTACAATGGCCTCTAAGTGTTCAAGTGAAAGGAAGAGTCTCACGTCTTTGACTTTAAATTAAAAGCTAGAAATGATTAAGCTTAGTGAGGAAGGCATGTTGAAGCAGAGATAGGATGAAAGCTAGGCTTCTTGTGCCAAACAGTCTGCCAAGTTGTGAATGCAAACGAAAAGTTCTTGAAGGAAATTAAAAGTGCTACTCCAGTGAACACACAAATGATGAGAAAGCAAAACAGTCTTATTGCTGTTATGGAGAAAGTGTTAGTGATCTGGATAGAAGATTAAACCAGCCACAACATTCCCTTAAACCAAAGCCTAATCCAGAGCAAGGCCCTAACTCTCTTCAATTCTATGAAGGCTGCTAGAGGTGAGGAAGCTGCAGAAGAAAATTTTGAATCTAGCAGAGGCTGGTTCGTGAGCCCTAAGGAAAGAAGCCAACTCCATAACATAAAAGTGCAAGGTGAAGCAGCAAGTGCTGATGTAGAAGCTGCAACAAGTTATGCAGAAGATCTAGCTAAGATAACTGATGAAGGTGGCTGCACTAAACAACAGATTTTCAACATAGATGAACAGCCTTATATTGGAAGAAAATGCCATCTAGGACATTCCTCGCTAGAGAGAAGTCAATGTCTGGCTTCAAAGCTTCAGAGGGCAGACTGACTCTCTTGTTAGGGACTAATGCAGCTGATGACTTTAAGCTGAAGCCAGTGCTCATTTACCATTCTGAAAATCCTAGGGCCCTTAAGAATTATGCTAAATCTACTCTGCCTGTGCTCTATAAATGGAACAACAAAGCCTGGATGATGGCACATCTGTTTACAACATGGTTTATTGAATATTTTAAGGCCACTGTTGAGAACTACTGCTCAGAAAAAAAAGATTCCTTTCAAAATATTACTGCTCATTGACAATGCACCTTGTCACCCAAAAAGTCCAATGGAGATGTACAAGAAGATTAATGTTATTTTCATGCCTGCTAACATGACATCCATGCTACAGTCCATGGATCAAGGAGTAATTTTGACTTTCAACTCTTATTATGAAGAGATACATTTCATAAGGCTATAGCTGCCACAGATAGTGAATCTTCTGATGAATCTGGGCAAAGTAAATTGAAAACCTCCGGAAAGGATTCACCATTCTAGATGCCATCAAGAACGTTCGTGATTCATAGAAGGAGATCAAAATATCAACGTTAATAGGAGTTTGAAAGAAGTTGATTCCAGTCTTTGTGGGTGACTTTGAGGTGTTCAAGACTTCAGTGGTGGAAATAGTAAAAGAACAAGAATTAGAAGTGGAACCTGAAGATGTGACTGAATTGCTGCAGTCTCATGATAAAACTTTAAAGATGAGGAGTTGCTTCTTATGGATGAGCAAAGAAAATGGTTGCTTGAGATGGAATCTGTTCCTGGTGAAGATGCTGTGACTATTGTTGAAATGACAACAAAGATTTAGAGTATTACATAAATTTAGTTGATAAAGCAGCAGCAGGGTTTTAGAGGAATGACTCCAATTTTGAAAGAAGTTCTACTGTGAGTAAAATGCTATCAAACAGCCTCACATACTACAGAGAAATCTTGTGCGAAAGGAACAGTCAGTCGATGGAGCAAACTTCATTGCTGTCTTATTTAAAGAAATTACCACAGCCACCTCGACCTTCAATAACCACCACCCTGATCAGTCAGCGTTCAACATTGAGGCAAGACCCTCCACCAGCAAAAATATTATGGCTCACAGAAGGTCCAGATGATGATTAGCACTTGTTAGCAATATAGTATTTTTCAATTAAGGTATTTACATTATTTTTTAAACATAATGCTATTGCACACTTAATATACTATGGTATAGTGTAAACATAACCTTTATATGCACTGGAAAACAAAAAAATTTGTGTGACTCACTTTATTGCAATATTCGCTTTTTTGCAGTGGGCTGGAACTGAACCAGCAATATCCCAAACATATGTCTGTATTGCATTTTTAATGTCTCTAGGATCTGTAGTGGTGCCCCCTCTTTCATTTTTTGTTTGTCATGTTGGTGATTTGTGTTTTATCTCTCTCTGTCTCCCTCCCTCTCTCCCTCTCACTAGATACTATCATTTAATTGATATTTTCATAGAACCAACTTTGGTTTCATTTATTTTTGGGCTGTTTATCTTTTTCATATCTCATTGATTTCCATGCTTATCTTTATTATTTCCTTCATGGTGTATCTTTTGTAATTTTTTAAAAATTTTATTGTGTTTTAGGTGAAAGTTTACAGCGCAAATTAGTTTTTCATTCAAAAATTTATACACAAACTGTTTTGTAAGGTTGATTGCAATCCCCAAAATGTGTCAGCGCTCTCCCCTTTTCCCTTTACACTCCAGGTTCCACATTGCCATTCATCCAGATTTCCTGTCCCCTCCTGCCTTCTCTTCTTTGCTTTTGGGCAGGTGTTCCCCATCTGGTCTCATATACTTTACTGAACTGAAAAGGATGTTCCTCACCTACATTATTGTTTGTTTTATAGGCTTGTCTAATCTTTGGCTGAAAGGTGGAATTTGGGAGTGGCTTCAGTTCTGAGTTAACCAGCTGTCTGGGGGCCATAGTCTCAGGGATTCCTCCAGCGTCTGTCAGACCAGTAAGTCTGGACCTTTTTTGTGAATTTGAATTTTTTTCTACGTTTTTCTCCCACTCTGTTCAGAGCTCTATATTGTGATACCTGTCAGAGGGATTGGTGGAGGTAGGTAGGCACCATCCAGTTCTTCTGGGCTCAGGCTAGTGGAGGCTGTGGGTCATGCGGTCCGTTAGTCCTATGGACTGAGATTTTCCTTGTATCTTTAGTTTTCTTCATTCTCTTTTGCTTCAGATGTGATGGGACCAATAGATGTATCTGAGATGGCTGCTCACAAGCTTTTAAGGCGCCAGACACTACTAACCAAAGTAGGATGTAGAACATTTTCTTTATGAACTATGTTATGCCAATTGACCTAGATGTCCCCCAAGACCATGGTCCCCAGTCCTCAGCTCCAGTAACTCAGTCCCTCAAGGTGTTAGGATGTGTCTAGGGAGCTTCTATGACTTTGCCTTGGTCAAGTCGTACTGTCTTCCCCTATAGTGTGTGTTGTCTTTCACTTCATCAAAGTTAATTTGTTTACCATTTAGTTAGTGATTCCCCCTCCCTACACCTCAGCTCTCTTGTAACCATCAAAGATTGTTTTTATCAGTGAGTAAATGTTTTCTTGAGTTTTTATAATAGTGGTCTCATACAATATTTGTCCTTTTGTGATTGACTTATTTCACTCAGCATAATGCCCTCCATATTCATCCATGTTGTGAGATGTTGCAAGGATTCATCATTGTTCTTTATCATTACATAGTATTCCACTGAGTGTATGTACCATAATTTGTTTATTCATTCATCTGTTGTTGGGCATTTAGGTTGTTTCCATCGTTTTGCTATTGTGAATAACGTTGTAATGAACATGGGTCTGTATATGTCTATTCATGTGACAGCTCTTATTTCTCCAGGATGTATTATTAGGATTGGAATTGTTGGATCCTTTGATATTTCTATTTCTAGCTTTTTAAGGAGGTGCCATATTGTTTTCCTTAGAGGTTGTACCATTTTACGTTCCCACCAACAGTGTGTAAGAGTTCCAATCTCCCTGCAACCTCTCCAACACTTGTTATTTTCTGTTTTTGTGTGTGTGTGTGTGCTAATAATGTCGGGGTGGGATGGTATCTCATTGCAGTTTTGATTTGCATTTCTCTAATGGCTAATGATCACAAGCGTTTCTTCATGTGTCTGTTAGCTACCTGAATGTCTTCTTTGATGAAGTGTCTGTTCATATCCTTTGACCATTTTTTAATTGGATTATTTGTCTTTTTGTTATTGAGGTGTTGAAGTATTCTACAGATTTTAGAGATAAGACCCTTGTCAGATATATCATTGTCAAAATGTTTTTCCCAGTCTGTAGGTTCTCTTTTTACTCTTTTGGGGAAGTCTTTTAGTGAGCATAAGTGTTTAATTTTTAGGAGCTCCCAGTGATCTAATTGATCCTCTGGTGTTTGTGCATTGTTAGTTATGGCTTGCATTGAATTTATAGCATGTATTATGGCCCCTGGAGCCCTGGTGGCGTAGTGGTTAAGAGTTTGGCTGCTAACCAAAAGGTTGGCAGTTCAAATTCACCAGTCGCTCCTTGGAAACCCTATAGAGCAGTTCTACTCTGTTCTATAGGGTCGCTATGAGTCGGAATCAACCCAACGGCAGCAGGGTTTTTTATGGCCCCTAGCATTGTTCCTATTTTTATTTCCATGATCTTTATCATTTTAGGTTTTATATTTAGGTCCATTTTGAGTTAGTTTTTGTGTATGGTGTGAGGTATGGGTCCTGTTTCATTTTTTTACAGATGAACATTCAGTTTTGCCAGCACCATTTGTTTAAAAAGACTGTCTTTTCCACATTTAATGGATTTGGGGCCTTTGTCAAAGATCAGCTGACCATACATGGTTACGTTTGGGTGCTCGATTCTGTTGCACTGGGTTCTCGATTCAGCCAGTACCAGGCTGTTTTGACCACCATAGCTGTATTGTAGGTTCTGAGATCAGGTAGTGTGAGGTCTCCTATTTTGTTCTTTTTCTTCAGTAATGCTTTCCTTATCCAGGGCTTCTTTCCTTTTCATATAAGTAGGTGATTAGTTTTTCCATCTCATTAAAGAATGCTGTTGGTATTTGGATTGGAATTGTTTTATATCTGTAGATTACCTTGAATAGAATTGACATTTTCATTTTCACAATGTTGAGTCTTCCTGTCCATGAGCATATGTTTTTCCATTTATGTAAGTCTCTTTTGGTTTCTTGCAATAGTGTTTTCTAGTTATAGGTCTTTTACATCCCTGGTTAGATTTTTTTCCTAAGTATTTTATCTTTTTAGGGGCTATTATAAATGGTATTGCTTTCCTGATTTCCTTTTCAAAGTTCTCTTTGTTGGTGTATAGGAATCCAACTGTTCTTTGTGTGTTGATTTTGTATCCTGCTACTCTGCTGAATCTTTCTATTAGTTCCAGTAGTTTTCTTGTGGAATCTTTGGGGTTCTCTGTGTATAGGATCATAATCCTCTGAGAATAGGGATAGTTTTACTTCTTCCTTTCCAATTTGGATGCCCTTTATTTCTTCTTCTTACCTTATTGCTCTAGCTACGACTTCCAGCACAATGTTAAATAGGAGTGGTGATAAAGGGCATCCTTGGCTTGTTCCTGTTCTCAAGGGGAATGTTTTCAGCCTCTCTCCATTAACAATGATGTTGGCCATTGGTTTTGTACAGATGTCCTTTATTATGTTGAGAAACTTTCCTTCTATTCATGTTTTATTGAGAGTTTTTATCATGAGTATGCGTTGGACTTTGTCAAATGCCTTTTCTGCATTAATTGATAAGATCCTGTGGTTCTTATCTTTTGTTCTATTTATGTGTTGGATTACAGTGATTGATTTTCTAGTGTTGAGCTATCCTTGCATACCTAGTATGAATCCCACTTGGTCACGGTGTATTATTTTTTTGATATGATGCTGAATTCTATTGACTAGGATTTTGGTAAGAAGTTTTGCATCTATACTCATGAGAGATACTGGTCTGTAATTTTCTTTTTTTGTGGTGTCTTTGCCTGGGTTTGGTATCAGGGTTATGTTGGCTTCATAGAATGAATTCGGGAGTGTTGCTTCCTTTTCTGTGCTCTGAAATAGTTTTAGTAGTACTGGTGTGAGCTATTGTCTTAATGTTTGATAGAATCCTCCAGGGAAGCCTTTTGGGCCAGGCCTTTCTGTTGTTGTAGTTGGAAGTTTTTTTATTACCTCTTCAACCTCTTGTTACAGGTTTGTTCAGATTTTCTATCTTCCTTTGTGTTAGTTTAGGTAGGTAGTGTGTTTCTAGAAATATGTCCTTTTCCTCTAGGTTCTCAAATTTGTTGGAGTACAATTTTTCATAGTATTCTGTTATGATTCTTTTTATTTCAGTTGATTTATTTTTATTTCAGTTGACCTTCTCATTTCTTATTTTGGTTATTTTTTTTTTTTTTTTTCACTTTGACCAAAGGTTTGCCGATTCCATTGATCTTTTCAAAGAACCAACTTTTGGTGTTGTTGATTCTATTTTTCTGTTCTCTATTTCATTTATTTCTGCTCTAATCTTTATTATTTCCATTATTCTGGTGTTTGTGGCTTCTTTTACTCTTCTCTTTCTATTTATTTGAGTTGTAGGGCTAACATTTTTATTTTGGCCCATTCTTCTTTTTTGATGTGTGCATTTATTGTTATAATTGACCTCTGAGCACTGCCTTTGCTGTGTCCCAAAGGTTTTGGTATGATGTAGTTTCATTCTCATTTAATTCTAGAAATTTTTTGTTTCTTTGATTTCTTCTATACCTTGTTGTTTTTAAGCAAGGTATTATTCAGTTTACATGTATTTGATCTTTTTCCTTAATCTTCCTGTTATTGATTTCTACTTTTATGGCATTGTCATCAGAGAGAATGCTTTCTTTCTATTTTTTGGATTTTATTGAGGGTTGCTTTGTGGCCTAAAATATATTCTCTTCTAGAGACTGTTCCATGTGCACTGGAAAAGAATGTATACTTTGTTTCTGTTGGATGGAGTGTTCTATATATGTCTACGAGGTCAAGTTGGATGATTTTGTTCTTTAGATCTTCTGTATCTTTGTTGAGTTTCTTTCTAGATGTTCTGTCCTTTACTGAGAGCAGTAAAGGATTCCTACTACCATTGTGGAACTGTCTGTTTCTCCTTTCAATGCTGTTAGAGTTTGTTTTATGTATTTTAGAGCTCTGTTGTTGGGTGTGTAGACATTTATTAAGGTTATGTCTTCTTGTTGAGTTGTCTCTATAATCATTATATAATGGCCTTTATTGTTGATTTTGTCTTTAAAGTCTAGTTTATCTGAGATTAGTATTGCCACTCCTACCCTTTTTTGGTTACTGTTCGCTTGATATAATTTTTTCCATCCTTTAATTTTTCATTTATTTATGTCTTTGTCTAAGGTGTGTCTTTTGCAGAAATCATATTGATGAGTCATTTTTTTAATCCACTCTGCAACTCTCTCTTTATGAGTGCATTTAAGCTATTTACATTCAGTGTGATTATCAATAGGTATGAGTTTATTGCTGTTGTATTGTGATTTTTTTGTGTTGCTGATGTTTTCTTCATTCCTCTTACTTCCTGTGCCAAATTCCTTTTGTTTGTGGATTTTCTTTTCATTTTATTCTTCATTATAAATTTCGTGTTTACTGAGTCTTTATGTTTTTCTTCTTTTTTATTCTGATGAGCAGGTTCGTTAACTTTGTGGTTACCTTGAAATTTACCCTTATCTTCATAATTTTTAACCAGTCTTTTATTACTTAATGTCATCTTCCTCTCCTTTTGAAAATTCTATACCTACAATATTTATTCCCCATTTTATTCTTTTGATGTTGTTGTCATTTACAGATTGACATCTCTGCTTCCCTCTTTCGAGTCTTATAGCTTTGTTTTATTATTGAGAGTTCTTTACCTAGGTTGGTTTCTGGCTGATGCTGTCCTGTGTCCTCAACTCCAGCTGTTGTCTGATATTGTTGGTTCTCTAACTGAAGGACCCCTGTTAATATTACTTGTAAGTTTGGTTTGGTTTTTAGTAACTCCTTAATTTATGTTTATCTGGAAAGGTCCTAATTTCACCATCGTATTTGAGAGAGGATTTTGCAGGATATGTTATTCTTGGTGGCTGTTTTTTCTTTCAGGGTCTTATATATGTCATCCCACTGCCTTCTTGCCTGCATAGTTTCTGCTGAGTAATAAGAGCTTAGTCTTATTGTTTCCTCTTTGTAAGTGCCTTTTCTTTTTTCTCGAGCTGCTTTCAGGAATCTTTGTCTTTAGTTTTGGCAAGTGTGACTATGATATGCCTTGGTAACTGTCTTTTAGGGTCTATCCTATATGGGGTTTGTCGAGCTTGTTGGATGGTCCGACTTTCATCTTTCATAATATTTGGGAAGTTTTGTGCCAGCAAATCTTCCACAATCTTCTCTATGTTTTCCATTTTCTCCCCCTGTTCTGAAATGCCGATCACGCACAAATTTTTGCTCTTGATTGTGTACCACATAGTTCTTATGTTTTATTCATTTTTCTTCTGATTTTTCCTCAAAGTGGTGTCCATGAATTTGTCTTCAGTCTCATTGATTCTGTCTTCCATAGTTTCAAATTTGCTCCTAAAACCTTCTATTCTGTTGTCCATTTCTGAAATTTTATCTTTTGGATTTCTAGGTGCTGTTTCTGAATGACTTCTAATTATTTATTTTGAACTCTTGTTCTTGTGTTATTTTCCTGGATTCCTCTATTGCTTTATGTGTGTTTTCCTTGATTTTGGCTATGTTTTTGTTGGTTTTGTCTGTGTTTTCCATGATTTTGCCTATTTTTTCCTTGGTTTTGTGTATTTTCCTTGATCTGTTTCCTACTCTCTTAGAGAGCCCTAAATATTTGTCTTTTGACTAATATTGCCTTTTCTTCTATCGGAAGGTCATCTGATTCTTATTTTGGTCACTTGCTAGAGCCATCTTGTCCTGTTTTTTAATGTTCTGAAAGTGTCTGCTGTCTCTGAAACATTATTTGTTGACTGTTAGTTTGTTTTGTCCTGCTTTTTTGTTGTTTTGACATGTCAGAGTGAGCAGGCCAGGCATGCTTCACTGCTTGCTCTTCTATGGGCACAATAGCTCTGACCACCTTGTCCTGTCAGGTGGGGCAGCAGCAGCCAGGGCAAGCCCATTTTGCTGTACATTGGTTTGGCACGGTGGCTGAGGGCAGAATGACAAGTGCTGTCTAACTCCTAATGTTGGCCCAGCGGTGTGGGAGTGTTCACAGCCCTTCAGCAGATAAGCAGGGGTGTCAGATGGGAGTGATAAGATCTTGCTTCCCACCACTCAGCATCTGATCACCTGGCAGGAGAGGAGGGCTAGTGCAGGACCAGTGCGGCAGTGGGACTTAGCATCGGGGATGCTCTAGCCACAGTGGGAAGGTTGGAGTGGAGTACTGGGCTAGGCGTGGGGGAGAAAGAAAAGGGAAGAAAGAGAAAAGAAAAAAACTTTATTGGCAGCACCATGGGACCAGCCAGTGAGGGTGGGGTGGACCCAGGGGCCAGTGGGAAGGGAAATGAGGTGATATACTGGGCTAGGTGGTAAGAAGAATGAAAAGAAAGAGAAAAAAAATGACACTGTGGTAGGGGCCATGGGTGGGGCGGAGCAGACTCTGGGCAGTGTCGAGCCACTAGCTCTCTAGCCGAGTGGTGTAGTGTGACCTGTTAGTAAAGGGTTGAAGTGGCATACGGGGTTAGGTAGGAATGAGAAAGAAAAGGAAGAAAGGGGGAAAATATGGTGCAGTGGGAGCCGGGCAGTGGGGGCAGGCCAGAACTGTGGTGTAGGCAGGCCAGTGACTCTAACCAAACAGTGCAACATGGCCCATCAGTAGGGTGTGGAGGTGTCATATGGGGCTAGGTGGAAGGGAGAAAGAAAAGGAAGAGAAAAAGGGGAAAAAATTGCACTGCGGGAGCTGGCAGCTCAGGGCAGAGTGGATCCGGGGTGTTGGTTGGCCACTGGCTCTCTAGCCAAGTGCACAGCATGGCCCATCAGGAAGGTGTAGAGGTGGCATATGGGGCTAGGTGGGAGGGAGAAAGAAAAGGAAAGAAAAAAATTGTGCTGTGGGAGCCATTGGGTGGGGGTGGGGCGGACCCAGGGTGGTGGCTGGCCAGTGGCTCTCTAACCAAGCAGCACAGCAAGGCCCATTAGGAAGGGGTGGCATGCAGGGCTAGGTAGGAGGGAGAAACAAAAGGAAGAAAGGAAAGAAGAAAAAAATGGCTCTGGAAGAGCTGGTGGATGGGGGCAGGGAGGATGCAGGGTTGTGGCTGGTCGGTGGCTCTCTAGCTCAATGGTTCAGACTGACTCATTGGGAAGGGGTAAAGGTGGTGTATGGGGCAGAAGGATGAGGGGTGGGAAAGTGTGTTTTTCTGGTTACCAAGTGTTCTGTCTCCTGTTGGGAGCTCTGTGAAGTTGCCTTCCCATACTCCCTGTCCAGCGTTCTTGCTGGCTGTGTTTGAAGGTGGTGATGCTGTGCTGTGTTAGTTGGCAGGGGACCTCTACTCCGTATCTCTCCTCATTCTCTGTTTTTCGTCAGTTTCTTCTTCCATTCAGTGTTTGATCCAGTTCTTTATCCCTTCATTTGATGCTTAGGGTTCCAGGATTGACTTTTGCACCTGTTTTACTTAGTTTTTCAGGTCTTTGCTGCAGAGGGATGGCATGGTGCATCCGTCTATGGTGCCAGTTGGCTCCACCCCCTTTCTGTAATTTATTAAGGTGGAAGCTTAGATTATTGATTTTAGACTTTCCTTCTGTTCCAAAATAAGCATTTAAAGATTCCAAAAATTTTGATTGAGGTGTCTTAATTTTCATTCAGTTTAAAATTATTTTTTAATTATCTTGTGACTTCTTTGACACGTTATTTAAAAGTAACCTATTTATAATTGTCAGATGTTTGAAGATTTTCTAGTTATCTCTCCATTATTGATTTATAGTTTGAATCCATTGTGGGAAGGGTTTGCACCTTTTTAAATGTATAGAGGTTTGTTTTATTGCGCATAATATATTCTATATTGACAAATGTTTCATGTGCAATTGAAAAAATTGTATATTCTTCTGCTGTTTGATGGAGTGTTATAAAAATGTCAGTTCAATCAAATTTGTAGATCCTATGCTATATCCTTACTTATTTTTTCTACCAGTTCTATCAATTAATGAGAAAGAAGTGTTGAAATCTCCAACTAACTGTAGATATTTCTATTTTTAGTTGTCGTTTCTGCTTCATGTACTTGAAACTTTATTAATAGGTGAACTCACTTAGGATTATTATGTCCTCTTGAAAAATTGACCCATTTATCGCTATGAAATATTCCTCTGTATTCCTAGCAATACTCCTTGCTCTGAACTCTACTTTCTTTGATACTGACATAGCTACTCCAGCTTTCTTTTGACTGGTGTTTGAATAGTGTAACTTTTGCCATCCTTTTAGTTTTAGTTATCTGTGTTGTTAAAAGTGGATTTTTTGGAAAATCATATAGTAGTTGGGTAATACTTTTTACCCAATCTGACAATCTTTGCATTTTAATTGGAACATTTAAACCATTTACATATAATTCAATTATCAATATGATGGGGTTTAAATCAACTGTCTTGCTATTTGTTTTCTACTTGTTCCAATTGTCTTCTATTTCATTTCCTCTTTTTCCTGCCTTCTTTTTGACTAATTGAGTACTTCTGATGATTACATGTTATCTCTACTATTGTCTTATTACCTATAGCTCTTTGTTTTATTACTCAGTGATTGTTCTAGGTTTTACGGCATCCATCTTTAACTTACCACCATCTACCTTCAAATAATATATAAATCACTTCACATATAGTATAAGAACCTTTCCCCCTCCTATTCTTTGTTCTACTGGTGTCATGTATTTTACTTTACATATGATAAGTCCCACAGTACAACATTATTGTATTTGCTTTAAACACTTATCTTTTAAAGAGACTTTTAAATAAGTTTAAATGTCCTTTACATTTCCTCATATGTTTACAATTTCCATTGCTCTTCATTCCTTTGTGTTGATTCAGATTTCCATCTGTTATTATTTTCCTTATGCCTGAAGAACTTCTAACATTTCTTCTGTAAGTCTGATGGCAAACAATTATAGCATTTTTTTGAATAAGTCTCTATTTAACGTTATTTTTGAAAGATATTTTTCTGGTTATGGAATTATATATTATTTTCTTCTTTGAACACTTTAAAGATATTCCATTGACTTCTGGTTGGTATAGTTTCTGACTAGGAACCTGATATCATTCTATTTCCTTGTTTGTAATGTTTCATTTTTAATCTGGCTGCTTTTAAATATTTTTTATTACTTGTTTTTACCAATTTGATTATTGTGTGCTTTGGGTTTGTTTGTTTGCTCTGAAGTTTATCTTGCCTGGAGTTCACTAAGTTTGTTTGTATCTGTGGATTCAAATTTTTTCTTAAGTTTTGGAAATTTTTCAGTCATCATTTATTCAAATATTTTTCCTTTACCACCTCTTCACTTCTTGAACTCCAGTTACACCTATATTATTTGATATTGTTCCACAAGTCAATAAGGTTCTGTTCACTTTTTTAATCTTTTTTTTTTCCTCTGTGTTTCATTTTGGATAGTTTCTACCAATTCAAATTTGTGCATCTTTTTTTCTGCAGTGCCTCATCTGTTATTAATCCCATTGTTTTATTTCAAATATTGTGTTTCTCATCTCTAAAAATTCCACTTGGGTCTTTAGTATCCTTTTCATTTCTCCATATATTATGTTTATGTTCTTTTCATTCTTGAGCATGTTTTTAGTAATTATAATAGCTGTTTTAAGCTCTCTCTCTGTATTGATTCCATCATCTCTATCACTTCAGGGTCTATCTTTATTGATTCTATTTTTCTTGGTTGTGTTCATACTTTCTTGCTTCTTTGACTGGTTTTATTTCATTGGATGGCAGACATTGTGAATTTTACATTACTAAGTGATGGCTTTTATTATAGTCATCTGAAGAGTATTGGACTTTTTTCTGGGACACAGTTAAGTTACTTAAGTTTTGTTAGGAAGATTCAGGGCAATTTTACTCTTCTAAAGTTTCTACCTACTGTTGTGTGTATGACAAGATCTCTCCACTTCCGCTGGAGAAAAATCAAACTATTTCCAGCACCTTATAATCTTCTGGAATTGTTTGGCCCACTCTTCAATTTTTCTTGATTCTGGCCTCGTGGACTTTTTTTTTTCTTTTAATTGTGGTAAATATGTATGTAATGAAACATTTGCCATTTCAAATTCTTCACATATACAATCCAGAGACTTTGTGTTCATTATGTTGTGCAACCATCATGGACTTTTATCCCATTCATATGCAGATCAGGACACAGCCAAATGCTCAAAGGGATCCCTCAGCAGTTTTCTAGAGCTGTCTGTGTAGAGCTAACCTCTTCTTGCATACTCTGCTCTATATCATCTATCCACCTAGCACTCTCTGACTCTTCAACTTAGATGCCACTGAATACTTTCTGAACCCACCTACCCTATACATAGCATGGAGAATGCTGACAGGCAGGTAAGCCGGTACAATTATAGAGCTCGCGTTTGTTTCCCTTGTCTTAGAAATACATTTGGCAAATGTTTGTAAAATCTTTTCATATATTTTGTCTGAGTTTCTAGGGTTTATGCTGGAAAGACAATTCCAACAGGACTTAATCCTTCATGAGCAGAAATCTACTCACTTTGTTTTACACTCAGTCTACTTTTAACTATTCTGAAACACTATGTTGTGAAATACCCTAGACTTGGCAAATCATTTATTTTTCACTTACATGGAACTTTTCTTGGCTTATTCCATAAGTTGGAATCCTAAAATATAAGGACTAGTGGAGATTTAAGGTCATTTTGTCTAATGACTCACCTTATTTAGACTGTGAGGAACTTTAGCCCGTGTTAGTCAAGTGACATTTCAGGAGCTTACATTTACCATTTGATACTTACTCAACATAATCTACCAGACTACTTCTAGCAAGCAACTTATCAAAAGGAAAATACTATCTGCTCTTATAAATTAAGTTTTTCTTCTCTTTCTTTTCACTAGGTAGAAAAGAAAAATTATCATAAGAAGACACAAGACCCAGTGACAGCAGTTGCTCCTCAAGATCAACTTTAAGGTGTAATTTTTACTTAGATGTACCAAGGTTACTTCCTGGGATCCTTTTGGGCATCTACATACAATTACCATCAGCTGCAAGCCTTCTCTCTATTGACCATAGGTTGACTCAAAGTGGAAAAAGAAATAGTACCATAATTTGGAAATCAACACCATAATATTAGAAAAAACGGTGAAGCATAAAGATAGGCTGAAATTTTTCTAGGGGATACATTTGGTATGAGGAGAGAAGGTGGCCAATGATAGACTGACTACTAGGGACCACAGGTTTTAAGGTTATGCAGAAAGAGGAACAGGTGAAATGTCTGCTTCCCACTCGAATCATTTTGCACTTGATCTGTGAGCTGCATTACCTTCTATTTCTAGTTCCTCCTACTCCTGAACTTGATTCAACTTGAACTTTTTATGAGTTCTCTGAGCACAGTGGAGAGCAATCAATCACACATCTTTCTTCAGTTCCTATATTTTACAGAATAAATGGCATTTTTAGCCTAATTTCCCTATTTTTTTCAAGCTATAAAAATATTTTGGTTCCAATAAACACACAAGTTTCAAATAACAAAATCTTTCCTTTTTTGAGTTGAATTTTGCTTCCTACACATAATACAGAACTCAGTGCCCAGAAAATGACATAGGCCAATTAAGTCAGAATTTCTACAGGTAGGACCCTGGCACCAGTATTTTTCAAAGGTCCCAGGGGACTGTAAAGTGTAGCCAGAATTAACAAAAACTATCCTCGGACTTCAGGTCCAATGAAAAATTAGGATAAATCCAGGTGCCTAATGAAAACTCACATTTGTCTAACTGAATATTTGAAAAATATTTCCATGTATATTATTCCATTTTATTTTTAAAACAACTTCGGAAAATGATATTATAACTCTATTCAGTTTTCAGATAAGAAAACTTCTTACTCTCTAAGTGGTAGGGTTTTAACTACCAACCCACGCTACCTGGATTTGAGACAAAGTCATCTCACGTTTTCATTTTCTGGGGAATATTTTGGGATTGCATAGATGACAAAACCAAACCCATTGCCACTGAGTTGATTCTGACTCATGGCAACCCCATGTGTTACACAGTAGAATTGCTCCATTGGGTATTCCAGGCTGCAATCTTTATGGAAGCAGATCACCAGGCCTTTCTTCTGTGACACTGCTGGGTGGGTTCTAATCACATACTTTTTGATTAGTAGTCAAGTGCAAACCATTTGCTTCATCCAGGGACATGCATAGATGACAAGGGAGATTCTATTTCTGAGACCACACGCATCTTCAACCCCAAGAAATAAAACGTACTAGTAGTTAGCTCTCGGATACTTAAGGAACATGAGGGTGGTAAAATTTCCAGATGTCACCCCTCTTTTTCTCATCTTCATGATCTCTGAAACATTCCATGACTGTCTGACTCCTAGAAAACATTAGACAGACTGAGAAGATAAGCAATCGGGAAAGAATTCAGGATCACACAATCAGGAGCAAATGCTTGTACCTGGCCTCACCAGAAGGGTTGTACAGTAAGTACCCAGGTTAAGAACATTCAACTTTCAGACAACTCGTACTTAGGAACAGATTGACTATTGTATTAAAAATTTGAGTTAAATACAATCGCTTATAATAATGAACACATGCACTACTTTGTGATGCTCATAAAAACATTGTGCAGCTTCAGCCGTTCAGGTCGTCGCTGGAGAAAGGAGAACGCCGTCCACCAATTTTAAGTCGGATCGTGTTGCCATTAACACTGTGTTTAGTGAGTAACTTTGTATCTGGCTTAAATCTTCCTCTAATTTACACTTGTAACCATGCCGCCAAAACATACATCTGATGCAAGTGTTGGTGATGCATCGAAGCAAAGGAAAACAATCATAGTTGAAAATAAAGTTGAAAGGATAAAGCAATCGGAAAGTGGTGAAATATCATCAGTCATTGGAAAAGTGTTGGGTGACACTTGGTCAAACGATTGGAACAATTTTAAAGGATAAAGTGAGAATAACGGAGAATGTGAAAGGCTCTGCCCTGATGAAAGCTACAATTATTACAAAGCAATGCAGTGGTTTAATTATTGAAACGGAAAGACCAAACCAAACCAAACCCACTGCCATCAAGTCGATCTCGACTCGCGGAAAGGCTGTTGACAATTTGGTTAGATGATCAAAATCAGTGTAGTATGCCTATTAGCTTACTGTAGTGCAAGAAAAGGCTCAAAGCCTTTTCAATGATTTAAAAACTGCACGTGCAGCAAATGAAGGTGATTGCGATGAAGAATTTGTTGCGAGTAGGAGTTGGTTCAATTGTTTCAAAGTGAAGGCAAATCTACATAATATTAAAGTGCAAGGGGAAGCAGCGAGTGCTGATTTAAGTGCTGCAAGTGATTTTCCTGAAATGTTGAAAAAATTATTGCGGAAGGTTATTTGCCAGACCAAATATTTAATGTAGACAAGAATGGCTTATTTGGGGAGGAAATGCCTGAAAGCAACTATATTTCAAAGGAGGAAAAAATGCACAAGGGTATAAGGCATCAAAGGATAGGCTAATGTTATTGCTTGCCAGTGAGTAAGAGCATAAAATTTGAAGCACTTAGTTTGTGGAGAAAACTGTGACTTAATGACTAGGCCCCTGTCTTCATCTTGTAACTTGATATAAAATTAAGACTCCACTTTGTCTTTTGACCATTGTGAAGAATCTACTTCCACTTTTCTGTCTCTGAAATACATGTTTATCAGATATTATAATTCGTTCCAAGAAACTCTTAACACAACTTATAGTTTATTACAAGATAATCAACCAATCAAATTAAGCTTGTGATTTCTTATAAGGTATAAATCAGTCAGAAACAAAGTACAAACTCATTGTGGTTTCTTTAGTTAAGCTACTTATAATGTATTATCATATGTATGACTTTTACCATAACTATGTGGCACATATCCAATCAAAGTGTGATTATTACAGTAGTCATTGATCTTCCTGTAACCGCCTTCCCCATTATTTAGTTCTTTTTTTGAGAGTGTAATTTCTTGATACTTTCCCTGTTTCCTTGCAACACTGATTTCACTTGTGAGGCTTGCTTTCATTCTGCGAGTTCGGTGCTTCCCCAATTTATAAATTGTGTGTTACGTGCTTCAATAAAACCTCTAAAATCATTTATTTTGCAGATTACCTATTTAGCAGCCAAGCCACTTAGACATAAATTGGCGACAAAGATGTAATTTGGAAGGAGCCCACCCAGCAGACCCTCAAGGTATCCCAGATTCGGAAGCCAGGTGCTAACTCGAACCAAATGCATTTCATCCGATTTTCCACGGGTCCTCAGAGGAGGCTGAGGTGAGTCCCCTCTAAATCGAGGAACCGCCGCTTCACATGGCTCTTTTGAGGGTTTGATTGAAAGCCTTTCTTTTTGTTGTCTCTTGAGTTTCCTGTTCAGAAGATCCTAGTGCGTTTCACTTTTAGGTTTCCATGTTGACAAGGAAAGCTTAACGGCAGAAGTCTAGCATCAGTCTGTAGACCTGCTGGTTAAAATTTCTCCAGTACAAGCTTCAAGCCTAAGGGCTACGAACCTACCTCTACCGGGAACACCACAAAATGAAACTGGGTTTTAAATTTTTTTTGAGGGCAAAAATCCTTTGTCCAGATTAAAATAACAGATCTCTGTGAGAAAGAGTGTCAAGGAGATATTAGGCACTGCTGCAGTCTTTGTACCTTCCTAGATAACAACTGATCAATCTGCATCTCCTGCCAACCTGACTCAGCAAATCCAGTCGGCATGTGGCACAATGTCTTCCCATGTTTGCCTGGAACAGTATCAGAGATTCAGGTTAAAGTATCAGCGGCCTTGCACTGCAAAAGATTTGTAGGAATTCTGTTAGTTGTTATTTATAATTGTTTTTAGAAACAGTATTGTATCAGTATTTGTCATTTTTAAGTATCTTAGGCACTATGTAGCACTGAAGGTGGAGCGGTTAAGAGCTCGTCTGCCAACCAAAAGTTTGGCAGCTCGAATCCACCAGCCACTCCTTGGAAACCCTATGGGACAGTTCTACTCTGTCCTATAGTGTCACTACAAGTCGGAATCAACTCAACGGCAACGGGTTTTATTTTGTTTTGTTTTTGTTTTTGCTTTTGCTTTATACTGCATCAGTCAGGCATAGAAAAGTAAAATTACTCTAGATTTCTCAAGTAGAGAGGGATTTAATACTGGAGATTACATTCCCAGTTTTTGCTTTTGTTTGTTTTGTTTTGTTTTTTAAATAATTGGGTAAGCAGGGGTTAGGGAGCCCCTACTGGCCTATTAAGTCCAAAGAGACACCAGAATAGATATGACCTCGATGTCAGAAAACTCCTACTGCTGCTGTCACTATCGCCACCATGAAAAATGCCTCTGACACCCATAAAATTGGCAAATAAGCAACAGAACCCTAGACGAACATTCTAGATACATGGCCACTATAATCTTGTTTGTCAACAGCAATTGCAGCTGAAGAGTGGTCACCACCTCACTTCTACCTCCCAAAGCTCATGAGTACATTTAATTAGTAAAAACTAATTTATACTCAGAACTCTAGCTGCAAAAGGCATCTGGAATTTTTACCCACTCTGAATTGGAGCACAGAATGGAGCTATTCCAAAATGTCCACCATAGCCGCTTTCTCCTGCATGTTCTCTCCTAGAACTGAGAAATCTACCACCAGAGAACTCCTTAAAAAAGAATAAACCCAAGCTCATTGTTGTTGAGTCAGTTCTGACACATAGAGACTCTATATGGCAGAGTCAAACTGCTCTATAGGGTTTCCAAGGCTGTAAATCTTTACAGAAGAATAAAATATTTTTATTACCTAAGGTGAGAAATGGTTCTTTTTTTAAATAAAAACTTCAAAATTAAAACTCATAAAGCAAAAAATTTGGGTGAATTTGATTACATCAAAGCTAAGAAATCTTATTCAACTAAGAACCCCCATGGACAAAAGTAATAGATAATAGAATGGAAGAAGATATTTGTTGAGTCTAAAACTGACAAGTGATTAACCAGAATATACAAGGAAATACTGAAAAATAACAACAACAAAAAAAAGCTCAACAGAAAAAAATGGCAACATATAAGAACAGGCAATATATATAAGAGAAAATCCAAAATGCTGCCAAACATATGAAGAGATGTCCAAATGCACTACTAGTCAGAGAAGTATAAATTAGATTTCTCTTTATACCTACCAGATTGTCAAAAACTAGGTCTAGTGGACATGTGGGAATGTAAAATCTTCATGTACTTGCAACCATTATGCAGAGTAATATAGCACTAGTTGGAGACATGTAGTGTGTGTATTCCTATGATCTAGCAATTCTGGAACAGGATATGTATCCCAAAAGAATTCTCTACAGGTCAAAAAGGAGCATGTACAAACATGTTCACTGTAGTATTATTTGCATGATAAAGTTGTTCATCATCTGAAGAGTAGACAGATAAAATATGGAGGCCCATCGTGAAGACTGTGAGCAATGAGCTAGCTGTTGATATAGCAACATGGATAGACCTTAGAGATACAGTGCTGTGTAAAAAAGGTACAAGATATAAAACACTATTATATTAAAATACATATTAATACCAATGTACGTTTGTCAAAAAATATGTATATATACATACGTATATACACACACCCCCATGAGTCTGTCAGTTTGTCATATTGTGGGGGTATATGTGTATACTCTCCTTAGAAGCAAAGATGGTGATGGTGAGACTACGTCTCACATACTTTGGACATGTTATCAGGAGGGATCAGTCCCTGGAGAAGGACATCATGCTTGGTAAGGTAGAGGGTCAACGAAAAAGAGGAAGACCTTCAACGAGATGGATTGACACAGTAGCTGCAACAACAGGATCAAGCATAACAATGATTGTGATGATGGCACAGGACCAGGCAGTGTTTCATTCTGTTGTACATAGGGTTGCGATGAGTCGGAACCAACTCGACGGCACCTGACAACAACATATACGCATAGATAGATAGAGGTATCACAGAAAGATAACACGTTAAACTCTTAGAATGGTTGTGGATGTGAGTGAGAGGAATGGAATGGGAAGCTGAAGACAAAGGAATAGGAAAAAAAAATGTATTTCTTCTCCTGGGCACAACCTCAGATCCATTCTAGTCAGCGTACACAGGAAATTCATGATTCAGAGCTGACCACTGGACTGCTAATAGGGAGATAGGCTGGCTCATCCTTAGTATTTGTGTGGCCTAGGGCAAAAGTACAAATGAAAACCTTCAAACAATTTATCTAAACATTTAACAGTTAAAAATCAAGATTAAAACCCAAAAACCAAACCCACTGCCATCAAGTCGACTCCAACTCATAGCGACTCCTATAGAACAGAGTAGAACTGCCCCAGAGAGTATCCAAGAGCACCTGATGGATTCGAACTGCCGACCTCTTGGTTTCCAAAAATTCCAACTGCCACCAAGGTTTCCAAAAATCAAGATAATAAAGTATTAAATAAAATATGTTCCTTTCCTTTTCCTTGACTAACTACTCCCATAACACCCCAGAAGGCCAGATTCAAATTTGGAATCCCAAAAATCTTCAAAGTTCCATGACAGAAGGTAGTGGCACAGGGAAAGCCACCCTGGTTCCCAGTCACATGCCCATGACCCACAGCTTATCCCCTCCACTTCCCATCCCCACGTTGGTCCCATGTGCGAGGGGCCTACACTTGCACATATACGGACATCTCCATCCACAAGCCCAATTACCATAAATGTCCCTTGCACACAGCTTCTGCCGGACCACCACTTGAGGTGAACACACCACTAGTGTGGACTACTGTTGAAGGATAGATCCAGGGAAGAGGCTTGTGCAGGCCCTGGGAGCTGATTGGAAATCACTTGGGCAGAGAAATCTGGTATTCCTGACTCTGGATGTGAGATCTAGAAGTGGAAGCACAGGCTCCAGTTGGGTACATTCCCTTGGTTCTTCGGACTATTTATCCCACAGGGGAAGGACATGGTCAGAGAAGGACCAGGGCAGGGCCTGGCAGTGGGAACTCCCTCAAGAAGGCTAAAAAGTGTACCCCATATGGGTGCCCTTTGCCCTCGTATTTGACCTGTAGCTGCTTTTCCATCCCCACACTAGCTAAGCCCACAGTTGAAATAAGAAGTAACATTTGTCCTTCACACTATAATTTTCCAAACACCTGAACACTCAATATCAATTCATCTCCACATTCTTGTGAAATTATGTAATTATTCCATTTTATAGATAAGAAAACTGAGGCTAAATGACTTGCCCAAAGTCACACAGTGAGAACTTAGCACCACCATCCTACATCTTTTAAATGAAGATTTCAAAACGTATGTTCTTTCTACTACTTAGCCCTCACATGCATCTACTAGCATTAGAGAAAGATCTAATCTGGTTCAAAAAGCTTCTAAAGCTTTTTGGGGTGGGGGGATTTTATCATCAAATGCAGAGAAGTTTTAAAAAATGAGTCAGGGCATAAATCTAAAACCATCATGTCAGAAAGAATAAAAAACAGGATAACAATCCCTGACAGGGTCTTGGGCCTGCATTTTCATTCCAAAACACAAAATGAGGGTCTTTAATGCTTTTAAGCAAATTCTAACCAAATTTCACACCAATTACTTGGAGGATGTGGTCTCAAAGCCCACTATCTCCACACTGCCCCACTGAAAATACTCCATTAATGAGAGAGGAACATAAAGCCACAGGGCTCCACCAACTCAAGGAAAGGCTCCAGAAAGGTGCCTGGCACCTGTCCCAGTTGAAGTCTGACCCACTAAGGCTATGCCTCCCTCTAATTACCAGGATTCTTGGACCAGGGTCTGGACAGTTATTTAGAGAACTATCTCCTACTCCTAGCACAGATAAACGTGAGGCTGGGGCTGCAGGCACCCTCTGCTCAGAACAATTTACCTGTAGCTACCATGCTCTCGTGCTGCTATCCTAGGATCCCACCAAGCTACCTCTGCACCCCACACTCAGCAGCATCATGGCATTAACACACACAGGTACAGAGAACATGCTTTTAAGTTCCCTCCTAAGGTAGGGAAGACCCACACCTTACCCCATATAAAAAAACTAACCCAAAATGGAGCAAAGGCCTAAATTTATGACCTAAAACCATAAAACTCCTAGAAGAAAACACAGGGGTAATGCTTCAGGACCTAGTCTTCAACAACAGATTCTTAGATATGACATCAAAAGCACAAACAACAAAAGACAAAATAGATAAATGGGATCTCATCAAAATTAAAAACTTCTGTATATCAAAGGACTTTATCAACAAAGTGAAGAGACAGCATACAGACTGGGAGAAAAATTTGTCATACCAGGTATCAGATAAGGGTGCAATATCCAGAATATATAAAGAACTCCTACAACTTAACAAGAAAAAGACAAATAACCCAATCAAAAAAATAGGCAATGGATCTGAATAGACATTTCATCAACAAGCACATGAAAAGATGCTCAACATCATTAGCTATTACCAAAACCAAAGCAAACTCACGGCCGTTGAGTTGATTCCAACTCATAGCGACCCTGTAGGACAGAGTAGAACTGTCCCATAGGATTTCCAAGGAGTGGCTGGTGATTTGACCTGTCGACCGTTTGGTTAGCAGCCAAACGATTAACCACTGTGCCACAAATCAACTGGACCGCAATGAGTTTGGTTTGGTCATTAGCTATTTAAAAACCTGTTGCCATAGAGTGGATTCCGACTCATAGCAACCTCGTTAGTTATTAAACTCAAGACCCATTGTAGTGGAATCCATACAACTCATAGCGACCTTATAGGACAGAGTACAACTGCCCCATAGGGTTTCCAAGGAGCACCTGGTGTTTGAAACTGCTGGACTTTTGGTTAGCAGTCAACTCTTAACCACTACCACTATGCACCAGGGTTTCCTCATTAGCTGTTAGGAAGATGCAAATCAAAACCACAATGAGATACTGCTTCACTCACACTAGGATGGCTAAGATCAAAAGAAAAACAGAAAATAATAAATGTTAGCAAGGATATGGAGAAATCAGAACCCTCATCCACTGCTAGTGGCAATGGCATCACTAGGGTTGGCGTCACCCAGTGCAGTAACTCATGGTGTCACCAGCCTTGTAGGTGAGGTGGTGTGCTATGGGTTGAGCAGCCCAGCCCTGCCCCACCCTGCCCCCTCACAGGGCCCTGCACCGAAAAACCACACCCCTCCCGGCCCCACCCTCTGCAGCTCCCAGCAGCTCCTTCCCTCTCCCATTGGCCAAGGTGGCAACCATCCTCTCCTGACTGACAGATGAGGGGGAGTGTGATGAGTAACTGCACTGGGTGACAGGTGCCACCAACCCTAGTGAGCCACTGCCTTGGTGGCCCTTTCCCAGTGACACCTGCCCTCCCACTGCCACTGACCCCGGGGTCAGTTTGGTGTCACTCTCCTGAAAGTGTCAGGGGGTGAGATCTGCACCCTTCGTACCCTCCTAGTGATGCCACTGGCTGGTGGGACGCAAAATGATACAGGCACTCTGGAAAATGGTAGGTCGTTCCTCAAAAAGTTAAACATGATGAAAGCTATCATATGACACAGCAATTCCGCTCCTAGGTATGTACCAAAGAGACTTGAAAGCTGTGCCACAAATAGAAGCCTGGACACTAATGCTCACTGTAGCCAAAATGTGGAAGCAACTCAAATATCCATCAACAGATAAACAATATGTGATATATACACACAATGGAATATTACAGAGCCATAAAGAGAAATGAAGTTCTAATGCGTGCCACAACATGGATGAACCTCGAAAACATTATACTGAATAAGTCAATCACAAAAAGACAAATACTATATGATCTCACGAGTATGAAATACTAGAATAGGCAAATGTATAGAGATAGAGTTTAATAGTGGTAACTGGGGCGGGAGAGACAGGGAAAAGGGACAGTCGTTTGGGTAGCATTGAGTTTTTGTTTATGGAGATGGAAAGTTAGCAACAGATAACTCATGATGGTTGTACAACATGATCGATGTAATTGGTCTCACTGACTTGTACACATGAAAAATGTTGAAATGGCTAATGTTTATCTATGTTTTTAAAACAATAAAAAGAGAGAAAGTAACCGGCCTTCCTTTCTCAGTCTGGACTTGGAGAAGCAGACCAGTCCAAACACAATCCTGGGTAGTGAGGTTAAAAGATGCCTTTGCTGTAGGAACTGGGGCAAGGTAAGCCCTGTGGGACAGCACAGGATGGCAATGATTAAATAACGCCCCATAAGTTCTGTTCTCTAGAAACACACCACATTTATTTCCCTTTTGTCAGGAACCTCCTGACCTTGTCTCAAGATGCATCACAGTGCTGCAAGTTTATGGTCATTTGTCCAGCGGTGAGGAGGAGCAGAGACTATTGTAGGTCTGTGTTCTGGCAGGTGGACATCACAAAGAAGACCTAAGGCGACTAGACAGGGGAATCTCCAGGGAAGAGTCTGGGTCACTTGGTCCAATCATGTCTCCCCACCCAGTGAGTCAGCAACTTTCAGGTCTAAATTTTAATTGATTTAAGTTTATTTTAAAGAAAATTTTTCTCCATAATTTCATCTCCTATGGCACTTTTGCCAAAAGAAAGCAAAAGAGAAGGAAGTATTTCTTTTATTAGGTAAAAAACAAAAATAAAAAGATAAGCTACTGGATGATTTAGCTGGTCTGAAAATAAATGAGTTCCTAGGAGTGAAAAAAAAAGACAAGAAAACAGAAATCTGAGAGTATAAATGAGGATGAAGTCAAGGTTTTCCTTTGAAGTATCTGCCAATCCTTCGAGGCTAGGAGCCTAGGTTTTCATCTGTGAAGAAAGTCTGGGGTTCAGGAGGATGGAGGGTAGAGGGTAAGATTTGAGACCACTTCACCTCCACACCACCCTCATAAATCCATGACCCAAAAGGTGAAAACTGAGTGAATGAACCGAAGAATAATTGCCCACACAGGGAGATGGTGAGGTTGCAGGCCGGTCTCAACCCTGGCTCTGGATAGAGGAGGGGGAAAAAACGTAGAAAATCCCTCTTTCCCGAGAATTCCCAACAACAGTCTGCATTCACATATATACAGACCTGAAATTCACACTACCTAAGAGCTCAGCTGCTAACCAAAAGGTAGGCAGTCCAAATTCACCAGGCACTCCTTGGAAACCCTATGAGGTAGTTCTACTCTGTCCTACAAGGTAGCTATGAGTCAGAATCGACTCTTTGGCAATGGATTTGGAGTTTTGGGGTATACAACTTAAAAGAACCCCTGGTGGCACAGAAGTTAAGCACTTGGCTGCTAACTGACAGGTCAGCAGTTCAAACCCACCAGTGGCTCCACAGGAGAAAGATGTGGCAGTCTGCTTCCATAAAGATTACAGGCTTGGAATCCCTACAGGACATTTCTACTTTGTCTTTAGGGTCACTGTGAGTTAGAATCGACTTGATGAAATGGGTTAGTTTTGGTTTTTGTTTTGTTTTCTTTACAACTTATAAGACCCCACGCCAAAAGTTTATTGTAAAGAAGTGCTACATGCTATTATCTATAATGAATTACAAGTGTGGTAAGTGTCGCAAAGGTAAGTGTTGATGAAAGCATTTAACTGGAGGAAATTGAACTGAGTTTCCAAGGTCAGGAACAGTCTTCCTGAGGTAGTGAATGAAATTCAGGTAGAGGCCTGAAGGAGGTGTGGCCAATATTTGGCTTCTGAGTATGAGAATGTCTTTCTCCGTCTGGTGAATCAGCCCTTGTTTAAGTCTTACTTGAAATCTCCCCACTAATATGGCAAGGCACTTGCTTACAGGACTCGTGGGAGCTACAGCAAGAACACATCACTCAACCTTAGTTGACAGATGCATCTACTCAGGTCTAGAGTTCATGAAGGCAAAGAAAATGTCTTCCAGTGAAAAGTTCTGGTATGTGCTATTCTCTGGCTAGTGCAAAATAACAAGACTATACCTAGGCTGGGACCTTAGTAGTGATTCTACCCATTTGTAGAAACATTAAAATATATCCTACTTTACATGAAAATAATTAAAAGGACAAATCTTGCTGTAAAAACAGCTTGGGGGCAGCGTCTGATCTCCTCTCACTTCACAAAGGGAAAGGAGAAATCAAGATCAACAGCCCAAGGCTGATTCCCATGAGGCAGACCTCCCCTCTCGGCCATCTTTACTAATTCATTCAGTAAATTACCCTGTCACACCATCTCCTGGGTAGGAGTTACAAGCCCATGGCTAGAAAGGCCACACATAAAAGTAATTAATCACACCGCATGCCACCCCCTGCCTTTTCTAGCCATGGTTCTTTCATATTTGAAGGATAATTTCCCCCTCCCAATCATTTTGTCAGTCCGAAAACAGTCATTAACAATTAGTCTTTCAATAGGGCAAAGAGTCCACAGGGTGAGGTTACTCAGGTAATAGCCATTCAGGTTTGCTGCAGGTATCTATCTGATTTGCTCAGGTTCCCCAAAAGTCGTCTTGTCTTCCCCCTTTATGGCCTCTGACAAAATTCAAATGAGAGAAGATTACTCCCCTTGCTCTGAGCCTCACAAGGTATCAGCATAGCAAAACTATTAAGGGACTTTAGGTTTGGCCACTGTACTCTAATCCGGCACTGCCTCCTCCTTAGTCCACTCTTTTATACTTACAACTTCTACAATTACAGTTTTTACAGTCACAATTAATCCTGTTAACAATTAGCACTCACAGCTGTATAATATAATCCTATCAGTATCTTCCCCCACCCTCCCAGACCCATCAGGAAAAAAGGGATCTATTCAGTGGCATTCCTTCCTAGTCCCCCTCATTTAATGTAAGCACACTCATGGAAGTACGTAAGCCAGCCACTTCATGCCTTTATCTGCCCCTCATTTTAGATAACCAATGTTTAAATTGCCAATCCCTATCAAACTAGTACTCTTGAGGAGAAAATTATGTTCTTTGGTCTTGAAGAATCTTCAGTTCCAGTTGGAACTGTGCGCATCTTCATTCACAGGCAAAGTCCAGTCCAGAGCAAACCATCAAACTGCAGCAATCTACACCAGCTCACGGTGTCAAACATCTTTCCCTTCATTCAGTAGGGTTCTGGTCAGCTCATCCCCAGCCATCCAAGCTAGGTTACAATGAGTCGCAGCCTCAGGCTTGAGAGAATTCACACACACCTCCTGGCACTTCAGACAGCCCCTTCACACACTCAGAGTTACACGCTCTCTGTAATCTATAATACCCAATATTCATTTCTATCATATATTTAGGTCTGTTTTACAACGCTAGATAGGAGAAACATTCAATATCCATAGTGCATTCAGATAAGCGCGTAATCCTAAAAGCATAACCCTTTTAAACATTCCAGTTTGGTCTTCTCTACACCTTAACTAACTTCCCATTCATATGCATACAGCCTTGGGCCTCTGGCTGAGTGAAACCAGAAGACCCTGCCCTCCTATCAATCATCCTGCTTATCTGGCCTGGCTTTGGCTCCAGCCTGCTCCAGGTGGGGCTTTTCACCCCTCAGCTACAGCATAACCTTTTCTGGCCTGGTTTGGGCCCCAGGTCTCTCCAACTGCAGCTTTTCAGCCATTACAGGTAACAACAACTTAAGTAACCATCTAAGAATCAAGTTTCACTTCCCAAGCCCCTTCATTCTTCATGCTTTCATGAGTCTGGAGCCCTTGCAAAGAATCCCACTTCTGCCACCAACTGTAAAAACTGCTTGGGGGCAGTGTTTGACCTCCTCTTAAACTTCACAAGGGGAAAAGATAATCAAGATCAACAGTCCAAGGCTGATTCCCATGAGGTGGAGGTCAGACATACCTCACCTCTCAGCCATCTTTACTAATTCTGACCCAACCTTCCCTCCCACAGCACTCTCTACTGGGTTCAATAATTCACTGCAGTGGCCACACAGAACTCAAAGACCATACTCACAATTATGGGGTTTATTAGGGAAGTATCAATTACAATTCAGGCTCAAGAACACTCAGGATACAGTTATTCTATCAGGATAGCCTCTCCCCCGCCGTGCTCACAGGCACACCTTTCCCTGGCCATCAGTCTCTGCCCAAAGGCACTCACCATTCCCTCTCCGTGGGCAAGGAAGCCCACCATGCCATCTCCTGCTGTCATTTCTCAGATGCTGGTTCTCTCCTGCTGATCTCACCTTCCTTAGTGGTAGTGGGCTCCTCCTCTCTCCTCTGGAATTGTCTCTCTTTAAGGAAAAACTGACCAATCCCCTTGGTAGGCCACAATTACCCTATCACACAATCTCCTGGGTGGGAGATACAAGCCTATGGTGAGAAAGGCCACACACAAAAAGAATTAATTATACCACACGTGCCTTGAAGGAATTCAAAAGGTATGTTAGGAACCATCACTATTCACAATGAGGAGAAAAAACACAGAGATTTTATCATAGCAAATTAGACACTCTTGTTCTTCAAGTTGTTGCCCAGACAGTTCATCAAGAGCTCCACACTGGTGGAAGAGACTGTGAATAACTTACCATAATCCATAGTTCCAGGAGAAGATCTGAGGTAAATGAATTTCCTAGATCCAAAGACAATCAGAGATTAAATGGAATCCACAGATGCTGAAGATTTGAACATGCTTTCAGCATTGGTGGAATGAACAATGATAAAGAGAATAAAAATGAAAGATGAAGATGGTGAGAGTGGATATCACAGTGTTGATTCCTTTGACTACAAAGTCCACCAGCTTGTGACAAAAGTGCTGACTCAGGAGAGCTGGAGGAGAAGGACTAGTTTATTCAAGTCAAAGTTAATGGTACTGTGATCACAGAAGGATAGTCGGCCCACACCCCCTAGTTGGGCCATGGCACCAGCAAACCCTATACATATGAATCATCAAAAACCATTCTTGAGGTGTTCTGGTCTCACAGTGGCCAAAGGCCAGTGGTGTAGAACTGGAATGAATGCTAATGACAAAGAAGCAGAAGGGAAGAACTGACTCTTCGATGTCACATAAGTTATGTTTTTCTCTGTCACAAAGGTCATTAGCATTTTGGGAGAAATGAAAGAAATATAAAAGACTTAGGAAGGAAAAGCTAAAGATGAAAAATTATATGGGGACACTGAAGTAAGTATCCAGCCCAGTAAGGGTAACCAAAAGGAGCTATAGTTGCACAAATGGTTAAGTGCTCAGCTGCTAAACAAAAGGGTGGCTGTTCGAATGCACTGAGCCACTCCATGGGAGAAAGACCTGGCAATCTGCTTCCGTAAAGATTACAGCCAAGAAAGTCCCATCAGAAAGTTCTATTCTAATGGATGGGGTCACTATGAGTCAAAAATGACTCAGTGGCACCTAACAGGAACAACAGGTTGACCAAAGAACAAAGAGAAGAGCTAGAGCTCTGATCCATCTGTCAACTCTGCAGGGATATAGTAGTCACTGATGAGCCATTTTCCCTGAGCAATTTCTTCTGGGACTGATCTCTTGAGATAAGAAAGAAGAACTGTATTAGAGACAGAATCAATTCCTTGAGTCCAGAATGAGAATTTCTCTAGCTGTAACATGAAAATTGCTAGTCTTGACAGAAGAGAAGTTGCATAATGTAGGAATATCTCTTTCTTCCTCTTCCTACACTTTTCTATGCCCCCTCCTTACAAATCTAGCCAGGCGTTTTAAAACTTCTCCAAGCACCTTGGCTCCCCAGGGGCAGACCAGCAATGCTGTCTGGCCTGTACCAGGGTGTGCAAAAGGAAACCCAGTCCACATTTTACAAACAAGGTAGCAAATATCAGCCAGATTCAGTGTCCCAGGTTTCTCAGGGACCTGGCCTTGAAACAATGGGAGAAATGGGAAGAGATCTAGATATACTACAATTTCAGCCTCCTTCTCTTCAGTCACCACCAGGACTGAACAAGAGGAGAGACAGTTCTCAAAGCATTCAGTTCTCAAGGCTCTGTGTTAGTGTTTTAGGCTGGGTTCTCTAAAGAAGCAAAACCAGTGAAGTGTGTATATATATGTACACACATAGAGATTTATCCAGAGGAAGTGGTTAATACGATTGCAGAGCCTTCAAGGGTGCTGGGGTTCCCTTCACAAATTTGTTCCCCACTGTTGTGGTAAAAGGAGTGCCCTTTAGGAACTCCACGTGTGGGAGAATGGTTCTAACCTAATAAATCTACTCTGACATGCCAATTTACCTATCTTTTGATACCTTCTTCTACAATATACCAAGGCAGATCTGGCACTTTAATTTGATTTAGTGTAGGCCACCACATAATCCATGCTTCAGCAAACCAACTAAATACACTATTAGGCTCCTTCCTAACCTCTTGAACTGAAACACTGACTGAAGAATCTTTGCTTAGGGGGCCCATATCAATAAAATCAGACTGATTCAACTTTATGTTCCTTGCACCATTATCCCACACCCTTAATAGCCATTCCCACACATAGTCCCCAAGTTTCTGTTTATACATATTACAAAATTCAAGCAGTTCTTTTAGAGTGTAGCATACCTCCTCCTGGGTCATGCTTTGTACTTCACCTTTTGGGGCTCACTATGACATAAGTCTAGTTATAGGTCTAGAAGCCAAAATGGGTGGTGGAGATGTGTTCTGAGAACATTCAGCAATGTCTTGTAAGGCATCTGTCTCAGAATATACCCCAGGCAATGACTCAGACGAAGGCTTTTCAGACACAGCTGGGCTAATCTCATAGAGGGGTGGAGGGGTTAATGGTTTTACTGGGGAGAGTGGCTTAGCAGACAAAGATGGAGTAATCTCTTCAGCTGGGAGTGAGAGGGCTGGTTCTGTTGGCAGGAGTGATTCAACAGAATTTAGGGGATCAGTGTCCCCAGCCTCCTGATTATCTGCCCATATGTCCCCATCCCAAGTTTCAGGATCCTATTTCCTACTAATCAATGCTCTCACTTTAACTTCAGACACCACTCAAGGTTGGGAATTCAGTTGGTGTTGTATTTCAGCCACTCTTATGATCACACTCTGGGTTTGGTTTTTGGCAATATCAGCTCTATTACTACACGAAATAGGACTTTCTTTCAAGGCACAAGTGGCAACTTTGAGATCATTTATGCGGTGCTTGAGCTTTGACTCTGAAAGCCTAAGCTCACCTCTTTCTTACACCACTTTGTCTAGAGAAAGTAGGTACAACCAACCAGCTTTCTTATACTTCTTATGTCAGAATTGTAGAAATATATAAAACATGTAATCACCAAGAGCTTCACCTTTCACAAATACATGCTCTATTGGTGGTGATATTTTGTGTGTTTCTATTGTCACCTCACGCCATATATTAACAGTGCCCTCTTTACTACTAGAGGAAGAATCATCAACATCTTTAAGACTAACCAGACTTGAGAACCAATTTAGAAAACTCATCCTTACAGTTTTGTTTTTCTAGAACCACTCTAGGTACCAAATATCTTAGGCTGGGTTCTCTAGAGAAGCAAAAACAATGAAGCATATACATAGAGAGAGACAGATTTATCTCAAGGAAATGGCTCACATGGTTGTAGAGGCTGACAAGTCCCAAATCTGTTGGTCAGGCATCAGACTGGAGGCTTCTCATGACTCACACAGCTTCCCGTGAACCCAGGATCGGCAGGTCAGACAGCAGGCCTCTGGCTCACAGGCTGTGGAGGTCAATGAATTCCAATACGGCAGGTTAGACGGAAGGCCACTGGATCACAGGCTGCAGAGGTGAGGAAAACAACTAGCTCAAGTTCCAAGAACTAGAGCTCAGATGATGACGAGCCACATGCAAGATCTAGAGGGAGAGCCTTGCTGAACATCCATGTATATACTGGATATTCTTTATATACAGGCCACACCCCTAAGGAAACTTCCTTTCACCTGACTGGCTGCTCATAGCAGATCTCATCATGGAGTTAATCACATCATTACATCATTGGAAAATTACATCATCACATGACTGCCAAACTACAGCATAACTGCCAAAGCACTGAGAATCACGGCCCAGCCAAGTTGACACACAATCTTAACCATTACAGTGAGGAACAGGGACATGAAGAGACATGGGTTGCAGGTGATATATGAGGGAACAGTCCTGAACCTATTTCCTTCTTTTCCCGGTTATGCTGAAAACACAAAAGCCTAACCCATTTTTCTCTGGTCTGTCATGACAGCAATCATGAGCTAACGGCCATCATGTCTAATTAAGGCTATGACCACGTTTCTCTCCAACTGAAGGAAAGAAACATTGTCTATCCATTACATTGCAAACATATGATGGCTTTTAAAAGGTTTTTCTCTTACAGCTGAACATATTAGGAATCTGACTGGAAATCCAGAGAAGGCCCCCAGGGATACTCTTCAAGGGAGGAGTTACTCCTGGAAATTAGAAACTTTGCTTTTTGTGTTCACACATGAAGCACACTTTGCCTACTCCACCCGTGCACAATTTCGCTTAATCTCTGGGACTGCTTACATTGAGACAAGATTTTTAGGCATCTAATTTACCCCCTAAGTAAATATAAAAAAATTAACATTTTGCAGAGTATATTCTCTGAACATTATGAATTTAAATTAGAAATCAATAGCAAAAATATACCTGAGAAAATAACAACACATTTCTCCATAATGAATGTCTCAAAGAAGAAGAAATCATAGAGAAAATTGGGAAATATTTTTAATCGAAAGGTAAGGAAAATACAATGGGAATCTATCCTGAGAAAATAATACAGTACAAAAATCTACACAAAAAGTGTTACATAAAAGTGATAGTCATAGTACTATTAATACTAATAAAACATTGGAAGGTTGACACAATTTTAATGTTCAACAATTGGAGAAAGCTTTAAAAAATATGATGTATCCCTACTTTGGTGAGCAGCATCTGGGGTCTTAAAAGCTTGCGAGTGGCCCTCTAAGGTATATCTATTGGTCCCATCCCGTGTAGAGCAAAGGAGAATGATGAAAACTAAAGACACAAAGAAAATACTAGCCCAAAGGACTAAAGGACCACATGAACCAGAGACTCCACCAGCCTGAGCCCAGAAGAACTAGATGGTGCCCGGCCACCACCAATGACCGCCCTGACAGGGAACACAACAGACAGTCCCAGACAGAGCAGGAGAAAAATGTAGAACAACATTCAAATTCACAAAAAACGCCAAACTTACGGGTCTGACAGAGACTAAAGGAACCCTCAAGACAATGGCTCCCAGAAACCCTGCTAAACCAGAACTGAAACCACTCCTGAAGCCCTCTTTTCAGATAAGGATTAGACAGGTCTATAAAACAAACAGTAACATACATGAGGAACATGCTTCTTAGTTCAATCAAATATATGAGACCAAATGGACAACCCCTACCCAAAAGCAAGATGAGAAGGCAGCAAGGGACAGGAACTGGGCAAATGGACACGGGAAAACCAGAGTGGACATGGGGAGCATGTTGTCACATCGTGGGGATTGTAACCAATGTCATAAAATGTGGTAAATTTTTGAATGAGAAATTGACTTGAGCTGTAAACTTTCACCTAAAGCACAATAAATTTAAAAATATATATGATGCATCTACATAATACTTTTTTGTGTGTGTGAGTTAGAATTTTGTTCTACGTTTTTCTCCAGCTCTGTCCAGGATCCTCTATTATGATACCTGTCAGAGCAGTTGGTGGTTAATGCCGGGTACCACCTAGTTGTACTGGACTCAGTCTGGAGGAGGTTGTGGTAGTTGTGGTCCATTAGTCCTTTGGAATAATCTTTCCCTTGTGTCTTTGATTTTCTTCATTCTCCCTTGCTCCAGATGGGGTGAGGCCAGTGGAGTATCTTAGATGGCTGCTCACAAGCTTTTAAGATCCCAGATGCTATTCACCAAAGTTGAATGTAGAACATTTTCTGTATAAACTATGTTATGCCAATTGAGCTAGATGTTCCCAAAGACCTTGCTGCCCAAAGATCTCAGCCCAGTAATTCGGTCCCTCAGGGAGTTTGAATATATCTAAGGAGCTTCCATGACCTGGCCTTGGACAAGTTGTGCTGGCTTCCCCAGTATTGTGTACTGTCTTACCCATCACCGAAGTTACCACTTATCTATTGCCAATTTAGTGTTTTTCACTCCCCACCCCCCCTCCTCGTAACCATCAATGGTACTGCAATGTTCTCTGTTCCATCCTCTTCTAAAAGAATCATTCTTAAATGCCCTTTTCTACAACTTTAAAACAGGGGCGCTAGATATTGAAGTATAGACAGAGAGATATTTGATTGAATATGTATATACAATCTCTGGAGGATTCACAAGAAATTGGCAACAACTATTGCTTCTAGGAAGGAGAATTCAGGAATGGAATGACTAGATGGGAGGAAGACATGCTTTCATTACATAACCTCACCTACACTGTTTATTTTTTTAACATGTACAAGAATTGGTCAAAATATATTGCATAGCATCAAATAAAGTTTGAAATGAGCCCATTTTTCTCATTAATAAGCAAGAGTCCCAGGAAAATGAAATAATTTGCTGAAGATCATGCAAAAGCTAGAGGAAGTGCTGATAACTAGATGAAGGAATTCCAGCAGGGAGAGAACTAGCATTTATTGAGTACCTCACACTTAATACTCTCAAAAACCCCACGAGGTCAGGAATGATTTCTCACTTTTAAAAATTAAGAACTTAGGATTCAGAGACATTAAGTAATTTGCCCAAAGTCACACCACTCCTAAGCTACTGAGTGAAAATGCAAAACTTAGATGCCTTGCAAGTCACTGTTTACTACCTACCTTCTATGTCCTATTCATGTCACTCACCTGACACTAACCCCACAGGTCTCTGAAATCAGTTCTCTTTTACCATTCCATGATGACGAAAGCCAAACCTTCCCCCAAAACTCTTAGTCTTATGATCTGTGTCATACCCGACGGCAAAACTGAACACTCATCCAAACCTCCCATTTTCCAAAAGAAGATAGCTTTCCAAAGGAATAGAGCTTAAGTGAAAGTGTCTACCCAGCAGCTAATATATTTAGTGGGTTAAAAGAAAAAAACTTACTACTAATAAATCATTTAGATCAAAGTGTTCCAATGTATTACACAAAGCTGCACTTCTCTTTACACAATGCTGTGGAATTATAAACCAGTCCTGAGATGAATTCTCACTTTCCATATATGCCTATATGAAAAGTGCTATGTGTAGTGCCTTACAAATCAATGGAAATTGCCTCTTCTGCTTAGTGCTGCCCTGATAACTAACCCAACCAAATCAGTTGTCATCAGTTCCAACTCATTGTGACTGTGTGTGTATCAGAGTAGAACTGTGATCCATAGGGTTTGATATGGATGTTTTTAGGAAGTAGATCCCCAGGGCTTTCTTTTGAGGCACCTCTGGGTGGACTTGAACCTACAACATTTCAGTAAGCAGCCGAGCATGTTAAATGCACCATGTGGGGACTCCAATAACTAATTAAAACAAAAAGCCTAAACCCATAGCCAATGAGTCAATTCTAACCCATAGTGACCCTATATGACAGAGTAGAACTTCCCCATAGGGTTTCCAAGGAGCACCTGGTGAATTTGAACTGCCCACCTTTTTGCTAGTAGCCCAACGCTTAATCACTGCACGACCAGGGCTCCAATAACTAACTAGATCCCAAAAATTAATTACTGCTCCTATAGAGAGCCCTGGTGGCACAGTGGTTAAGAGCCATAACTCTTAACTAAAACTTTAGCAGTTTGAATCCACCAGCCACCACTTGGAAACCCTATATGGCAGAATCAACTTGACAGCAATGGGTTAGAGCCTCCAGACCTTACTTGGTTATCCTGAGCCACAAATTTTTTAATCATAGCTCAAACTCTCAAACTAACCCTTAGAAAAAGCTCAAATTCTGACTCTCTTAGTCTTGAACTATATGTGACTTCATCTTTAGAACCCTTAAACCTACAAAATAGCTTTCAAGTTAAAGTGTCTCTCCAGCACTTAATATACTAGTGATTTAAAAAAACAAAAAACAAAAAACCTAGACTACACTCAAAAAATAAAAAACGTACATTAGATTGGGTCCCTAGGGTTCCACACACAGCGTCAGGAATCACCGTGCTTGCTGCTATCTGGAACCTAATATACTAGCCTCCCACAGTCTCCAATCTTCACACACTTCTCTGGTAATTCAGCCAAGATCAACATAAGAAAAATTTTTGCCTCCTATCCACTTGAAAAAAAAAATGTAATTTTCAAAAAAACTTCTTCTGAGAAGTTACATGAAATTATGATCAACGGAATCAGATTTTAAAGTGTTAAGGTATAATACTTTTAAAATGATATCTGTAAGGGCAGCTAAGGAACAAGAAAACATGGAATAAATGAAAACAAAGTAGACTGCAATTCAAAGGCCCAGAGTCCAGTGCCAGTTGTGGCCCCAAGCAGTTGTGTGTCCTTGGGCAACATACGCAATATTTCTGAGTCTCCAATGTGTGATCTACTAAATGAGAAGGCAAGATTAAAGAATTTGTATGGCCTATTCAAGATTAAACTATCTTTGATTTTAGAAACAATCTGCATAAGATAAAGAATGCCTGGAATAGTCAAGGTGGGGTGAGGGGTAGGAAAACTAGGTCTGCACTAAACACTCATGTAAACATAAAGACTTAAAATTCTCTTCATAGTTAGGAGAGAAAACACTGGAGCTTTGACCCCTCATTGAACACACACACACTAATAAACGAAGCATTAGATTTCCTTCTTCAAATACTGCTCCTCTCTCAAGAAAATCTTTTACTCCTCAAAGTTTTCCTCAGGGCAACTTTGACATCCTTATTCCTCAAACTGTAGATTAATGGGTTTAGCATGGGCACCACAGTGATATAGAATAGTGAGGTTATTTTTCCTTGATCAAGAGGTAAAATGGAAGGTGGTTTTAGATACATGAAAGCCCCAGAACCAAAGAAAAGAGAAACCATAATTATGAGGGAGCTGCAGGTACTAAAGGCTTTTGGACCTGCCCTCAGTGGAGCGAACATGGAGAATGCTAGAGAGTATTAGACCATAAGAGATGAAGATGGTGACAATAGGCATTCCAATGACAATGGCTACTACAATATATACCACCAGCTCATTCACATAGGTGCTGTTGCAAGAGAGTTCAAGGAGAGGAAGGATGTCACACATAAAATGATTGACAAGGTTGTCAGCACAGAAGTTCAGACTCACGATGCTTCCTGTATGGGCCATGGCCCCTGAAAACCCCATCACATAGACACCTAACAAGAGGAGAAAACAGACCTGAGGAGACATGGTGACTGTGTACAACAGTGGTTTACAGATGGCAACATAGCGGTCATATGCCATCGCTGACAGAATGAAGCACTCAGAGACAACAAAGAAGCAGAAGAAAAAGAGTTGAGTCATACACCCTGCGTGCAAGATGATGTTCTTCCTTGAGACAAAACTCATCAGCATTTTCGGGGTGATGGTAGTGGAGTAACAGAAATCTATTAAAGAGAGGTTAAAGAGAAAAAAGTACTTGGGTGTGTTCAGGTGAGAGTTCAGCCCAATCAGAGTTATCAAGTCCAGGTTCCCCAACCCAGTGACCACACAGAAGCAGAGAAACAGAAAGAAGAGAGGGATCTGGAGTCCCAGCTGGTCTGTTAAGCCTGCGAGGATAAACTCTGTCACAGCAGAGTTCTTGTTTGTCATTCTCCTCCAGAGGACTCCATGGGAGTAAATAGAAAAGAACCATTTAGGGGGAAAGAAACATCACGACTTCCCTCCTGGTATCTGCCCCCACCTCCCGCCTTCTTGGGAATGGAATCCACAGAGAGAGACTAAAGCTAGGATAGAAAAATCTTTACTGTTTGCTATGACTCTGTCTTCACAGCACCCAAATGCCTTTAACTGTCAAGAGTACAATCTGAGGCTAAACTTTGACTCCAGGGTGACAGCTGGTGCTGCTGGGGAGAGAGGTGGCAAAAACAAGCTGAATGACCTTTAGAGGTTTAAGTCAGTACCTCTTCTATGTCACTCCCTCTTGTGTCTCTGCTTCAGTTGCTGAAATCTGGTTCTCTTCTATGAAGAGACTCCTGACAGGCAGAAGTCACTGTGATTCTCATCAGAGCTCCACCTCTGGATCAGGCTTGACAGAGCAAAGATGGCTAGTTAGTAATTTAGAGAAAGGCTGGTCTTGACAGAGGTTGAGAGCAGTTATCCAACAGGGATTCTTTGTTACCATCAAATTTACACTCCATAAGAAAAATTTAAATAAATTTTAAAAAAAGTTCATTACCGTCAAGTCGATTCCAACTCATAGAGAACCTATAATACAGAGTAGAACTGTGTCATAGGGTTTCCAAAGGGCAGCTGATGAATTTGAACTGCGAGCTCTGAACCAGTACACAACCTGGGCTCCATGAGAATATAAGGGAGAAGAATCAGAGAAGTCTCCCTTCTTGTTGGAGCTAAGAGTAGTGCAATTAATTCCTGGAGTGAATTTAACTATGAACATATTATTGAATGTGCTCTTTTGTTTTCCCCAGACCTCTTAGCTCGAGTAGGATATAGGTTTAATAATAATCTTTTAAAGCTAACACTTATTTAGCAAGTACTGAGATCTCCTCTAAATGCAATGTGACAATATTATTATTCCCATTTCACTGAGATTACATAACTGGCCCAAACTCACAAAACTACTGAGTTGCAACCAGAATTGAACTTAGGATCTCAGACTCCCATGGTTTGTGCTGTTACCTGACAGATCAGTTCACACAGGCACTCGTCTTTCTTTAGTTCAGAGCCACAATGCTATACTCTGCTGTCCCTTAGCCACAATTGTTCTGGGAAGGGAAATGGCCCTAGTGAATAGATGACAGCTTTGACGTCACAACACTCTTCTCCCAGTTCTGATCAAAGGATAAGAATCTGTCATTTATATTATAACTCTTTCTGCACTGAAGAACATGATTTCTAGTTGCTTATTTACCCAAACGATCCTCTCTCGTTTCCAGGGAGAAGAGAGCAGCTGTCTCCAACCAGTGAATAACAGATGATTTAAGTTTTGTTCTCAATTACAAATTCTGATAAACTGATTATTAAGACAGCGACTCCCTAAGGATCATTACCTCAGTGATTACCTTCCCTAAGGAAGAAGAAATGTTTGTTTATACCCTTGATATTG
Source organism: Trichechus manatus latirostris (assembly GCF_000243295.1). Lineage (NCBI taxonomy): Eukaryota > Metazoa > Chordata > Mammalia > Sirenia > Trichechidae > Trichechus > Trichechus manatus. The sequence goes on along the minus strand of NW_004444000.1, from coordinate 14,885,305 downwards.
TTTGATTTGGTGTTTATGGACTTAACACTTTCATTCAACTAACATCTATTCAGCACTAAAAAGTATCATTGTGAAAAACATAATTATCATTACCATTTGTTGAGTGCGCAATACTGTACCCTTATACTGATCCCTGGCACCATGATCCAAAAGCACTGTGCAAATATAATCTTATTTATTCCTCACAATAATGATACCCATCTTAAAGGTAAGGGACTCAGACAGACAATAGGTTTCAGAGTCCACACTCATACCTAGGCCTGTCTGACTTCAAGTCCCTTATTCTTCACCACTAGACTAAACTACCTCCTGATGAGAGCTACCAAACCCATAAAGCAGGGTCCTTGCCCTCTTGGATCTGAAAGTCTCTTGGAAAATAAAAACAAATATGCATTGACTTGTATAAAAAGACGTGCTTAAAACCAGAAATGGTAAATCCAAAGGGCTACTGTAATGTAGAAGAGCCCATTCAACAATTTATTCATAGTTAAATTCACTGCAGGAATTAATTGCACTACTCCTAGCTCTGACAAGAAAGGAGACTTCTCTGATTCCTCTCCCCTATACTCTCATGGAGTGTAGATTTGATGGTAACAAAGAATCCCTACTGAGTGACTGCTCTCAACTTCTACCAAGACCAGCCTTTCTCTAAATAACTAGTCAAAAATTTCCCTTGACAGTCCCTGACTCCCACCCACATTTCTTGAACATTTCTCTCAACTGGCTTTCAAGCTACTCAAAGCTCACAAATTGAATCCCAGTAGATCAGATTCCCAGCAAAATGCCACACACAAATTTGTTCTTCTTTGGTTTGCTTTTTTCTCTTTCTGTCCTCTATTTCTTACCCCTAACTTCTGCATTGACAAAAATTGTCTATCCTACATCTCAATCTCTCCGACACTTACTTATTTTCTCTGACACTAAACCCACAAACTCATAAAATTTTAGACCTTAAAAGACCCAGGAAATCATCCAATCCAGTGTTTCTGAGACCAGCTAGGAACTAAACAGGCCTCAGGCAACAAGCTGTGTCAGTAGAAAATCTCCAAGCAACTACAAACAGCATCTTGTGACCAAGATAATGAGTCTCCCCACCCTGTTTCCTTCTAATCTTCCTGCTACAGCTGCTTTTCAAGTTGTCCGATTAAAACTAGACTTCACACATGCGCCATGAAACAGTAGGTGACTTAAAGGCGAACCCGGTCGCCATGTTTTCAGTATATGCCACCATTTTCTTGGGAACACACAAATGTCAAGAGTACACCAGGAGCCATCTTGAGGGAACACAAGCCACGATCTTGAGCCACTAGTTGCACGTGCAACCTACACATCCACCCAATTCCCCTTTTTGAGTATGCATGCCATTTCCCGAACGTTTAATAAATATGTATGACTTCTCCTTTCTCGTGTAGTATAGAACTTCCTCCAGCCCTTTGTCTGGGGAGACAGTGCTTTGAGAGCTATCTCCCTGTCTCCTTACTTGCTGCAAGTAATAAACCATGCCTTGCCTAAAGTCCTCATGACTCTTAGTTATTCTTAACAAGAGCACAGGCAGTACCCACTGTGTTCAGTAACATTTCCCCAACCTGATTAGTCATAACAATTACCTAGGGTGTTTCTTAAAAAGAAATTCTGGGCTCCACCCTGACTTTCTGAATTAGAACTTCTATGGGTGGGGATACTGTAGATGTATTTTTTTAAAACTTCTCAGGGAACCCAATGCCAGAAATTTATGTATCCACAGGACTAATATTTCTCCTCGCCTTACAGACAAAGAGAGTATGGTCCAAAGAAGTAAAATGTCTTGCCCAAAGCCACAGATCTAGTTTCAGTGTCTATGTTACCAATATCTCCTAGTGCTCTGTTCATGACCCTATATGACCATCAGATTGTCTGGAATACCAAGCACAAGTAATGAAAAAAAACTGATCAGACTTCTGATTTCATGTATAATGGAGTAGCTGGTATGATACTTGCCCTCTGGCCATACACAACTATAACATTGGGAAGACATATATATAAAGCAACTGTTTTCAAGCTTTGGAAAGCAGACACCACATGGCTTCATTCCTTGAGACAAGGCAAGAACCTTAGGTGACTACCACACTCACCTACCTTTCTCCTTTCTCCCTGGGGGCAACTTCAAAACCAGGCACAGTGAAGTAGAGCGGAAAAAGAAAAAAAAGGTTGCAGGCTCTGGGGCTGAAATAAAGAAATATCAGAGTTCAGGGATACTAAGACACCTGGAATTTGTGAGACAAGCTATTGAATGGAAAAAGCCACAGAAAAGGACTTTCAGACATCTGCATAATGGACTCCCTTGGGTTCCTGGTTGCATCCTAAATTTTGTATGTTCAGGGCAAGACTCCACAAGGCCTACCAGAGAATGGCTACTAGGGGACTAATAACTGAACAGAGATCAAAGACAATGCATAGTGCTAGGGAGATGATGGGATTCTGACTTAGTAAAAGTGGAGAGACTTTGAGGAACAAGCCAGGTAGAAATATAAGACCCCAGAAAAGCCATAAACTAGAAGTATGAACTAAGCCCTTGGAGCAAGGGCAAAACTGAAAAGACCTATCATAACAAACACTAAACCCAAGGCTCAACAGGATCAAGGAGAGCTGCAGGTAAATTAACTGCATCTCAGAACAAAATTCTACACTCAAGAGGAGAATAACATGATCCACACTCTCTACAACATATGTACAATGTTCAGCATAAAATAAAAAATTACGAGAAATGTGAAGGAAGAAAATGTGACCAATAATCAAGAAGAAAAAAAAAGTCCATGAAAGCAGATATGTATATGACCTAGATGTTGAAATTAGTTGAAAAGGGTTTGAAGTAACTATTGTAAATATATTTTAATTTAGATAAAAATGGACAGAATTGGCTAGCAGATGGTGAGGTCCAAGAGAAACAATAAAAAGAATCAAATAGAAATTCTCAAACAAACATAATATTGAAAATAAAGAACTCATTAGATTGGCTTAACAGCAGACTAGGCACAGCAAATAAAGACTGTGCCATCAGGGCTCCCTGAAATAAAAGATAAGTCAATAAAAATTATCCAAATTAAAATAGAAAAGAAATAATAATAAAAGAACATAGTAACCAAAACCTTTGGGACAATCCTAAATGGCCCAAATATGTGTAATCACTGTTCCAAAAGACGAGTCAAGTGAGAATTGGGCAACAAATATTTGAAAAGGTAAACGCACTTGTTCCGACTTATCTACACATTCGACTTAAAAGACACAGACACAACAGAGAGTCCCTGATGGAGCAGGAGAAGGGTGGGATGCAGAACTCAAATTCCAGTAAAAAGACTAGACTTAATTGTCTGAGACTGGAGGAACCCCAGAAAGCATAGCCCCTGGCATCTGTCTACCCAGAACTAAAACCATTCCTGAGGCCAACTCTTCAGACAAAGATTAGATTGGACTATGGGACATAAAATGATAATAGTGAAGAACGTGCTTCGTAGCTCAAGTAGATACATGAGACTAAATGAGCAGTTCCTGTCCAGAGGTGAGATGAGAAAGCAGGGAGAGTCAGGAGTTTGTTGAATGGACACCGGAAATCAGGGGTGGAAAGGAGTGTGATGTCACAGTATAGGGAGAGCAATTAGGGTCACATAACAATGTATGTATAAATTTTTGTATGAGAAACTACCTTTAATTATAAACTTTCACTTAAACTACAACAATTAAAAAAAAAAAGACACAGGAACGGATCGGATTCATAACCATGGAACTGCCTGTAATATGTTTTGAGATTGGGAAGTGTGAGTCCTCCTACTCTATTCTTCTTTTTCAGAATTGCTTTGGCTATTTGGGGCCCTTTGCATTTCTATATAATTTTGAGAATTGGCTTCTCTATTTATGCAAAGAAGGCTATTGGAATTTTGATGCTTATTGCGTTGAATTTACAGATGGCATTAGGTAATATTGACATCTTGACAATATTAAGTCTTCTGATCCATGCCACGGCATGGTTGAACTTTGACAACATTAGACTGAGTGAAATAAGCTAATCACAAAACAACAAATATTATATGAGCTCACTAATATGATATACCTAAAATAGGCAAATGTATAGAGATCAGAGTTTAGTAGTGGTTACCAGCAGCAGAAGACAGGCAGAAAAGGGGAAGCATTATTTAGAACACATTGAGTTTCTGTTTATCGTGATGAAAGATGCAGAAATGGATATTGGTGATGGTTGCACAATATGACTGATGTAATAAATCTCAATGAATTGTACTCATGAAAAATGTTGAACTTGCCAATGTTGTGTTACCTACATTTTTACAACAAAGAAAGCAGCAGCCCAGGATCTCTAAGCTTGAGACAAATTCTCAAAACTAGCTTCATCAAGTAGAATTACAGCCTTTCATGAAGTTTTTCTTTCCCAGCCCTACAGGCTTCCATCATTAGGAGAATGGCTGCAGAAAATCACCCTACAGTGACAGAGTTCATTCTAGGAGGATTAACAAATCGGCCAGAGCTCCAGCTCCCTCTCTTCTTTCTCTTTCTAGGGATCTACATGGTCACCATGGTAGGGAACCTGGGCATGATCACACTCATTTGTCTGAATTCCCAGCTTCACACCCCCATGTACTACTTCCTCAGCAACTTGTCATTTGTAGATATGTGCTACTCCTCTGTCATTACTCCGAAAATGCTGATGAACTTTGTGTCAGAGAAGAACAGCATATCTTATGTGGGGTGCATGTCACAGCTCTACTTTTTCCTTGTTTTTGTCGTTCCCGAGTGTTACATGCTGACAGTGATGGCCTATGACCTCTATGTTGCCATCTGCAGTCCTTTGCTTTATAATACCATTATCTCGCATCAAATCTGTTCCCTGCTAGTAGCTGTGGTCTACATCATGGGGTTCATTGGCTCAACAATAGAGACTGGTCTCATGTTAAAACTGTCCTGTCGTGAGATCCTCATCAGTCATTACTTCTGTGACATCCTCCCTTTCATGAAGCTCCCCTGCTCTAGCACCCACGATATTGAGCTAACAGTTTTCTTTTTGGCTGGATTCAATATCATAGTCACCGGTTTAAAGGTCCTTGTCTCCTATGCCTTCATCCTCTCCAGCATCCTCCGCATCAGCAGCACAGAGGGCAGGTCCAAAGCCTTCAGCACCCACAGCTCCCACCTTACAGCAGTGGGAATGTTCTATGGATCTACTGCTTTCATGTATCTAACACCTTCCACAGTCAGTTCCTTGGACCAGGAGAACATAGCCTCTGTGTCCTACACCACAGTGATCCCCATGCTGAACCCCCTAATTTACGGTCTGAGGAATAAGAAGGTGAAGGCTGTCATGCAGAAAACACTGAGAAGAAAACTGTCTTGATGCAAATGTTATTATTCTTTCTCAATTTTAACCGTAAGTTGTTATAAATACCAGAGGAAAGTTCAACCATGGATGGGGTACAAGCACTTCTTCACATGGTTGATGAATGTTGTCTTAGTCATCTAGTGCTGTTCTAACAGAAATACCACGAGTGGATGGATTTAGCAAAGAGAAGTTTATTCTCTCACAGTCCAGTAGACTGTAAGTCCAAATTCAGGGCGTCAGCTCCAGGGGAAGGTTTTCTCCATCAGCTCTGGAGGAAGATCTGTGTCATCAGTCTTCCTTTGGTCTGGGAGCTTCTCTGTGCAGGAACCTCAGGTCCAAAGGACGCGCTCTGCTCCCGGCACTGCTTTGTTGGTGGTATGAGTTTCCCATGTGTCTCTGCTCGCTTATCTCTTTTATATCTCAAAAGAGATTGCATTAAGACACTACTCTTGTCAACCTCATCAGTATAACCTCATCACAGTGACAGAATTTACAACACATAAGGAGATCACATACAATCTCATCATAGTGATAGAATTTACAACACATAAGGAAATCACATCAGATTACACAATCATACAACACTGGGAATCATGACCCAGCCAAGCTGACAGATATTTTTGGGTGACACAACTCAATCCATGACAAATGTCTTCTCTCATTCTTCTCTCTTCCTTCCCACCCTCTTTCATGTCTTACTATTTGCAACCAGCTATTTTCAAGATCATATTTTCTTTTATTTGGGATCTATTCTCTCTATCTTGAGCCCTTTGCTAAACATTTACTAACTTAATTGTAATTTAACATAAATTTTAAACTTTCAGCATAGAGTTTGAGAGTCATTGTTTTATTACCTTCCATAAAGAAAACTGGAAACCCTGGTGGCGTAGTGGTTAAGAGCTACAGTTGCTAACCAAAAGGTTGGCAGTTCAAATCCACCAGGCACTACTTGGAAACTCTATGGGGCAGCTCTACCCTGTCCTATAGGGTCACTATTAGTTGGCATCGACTTGACACTAATGGGGTTTTTTGTATAGAGAAAATATTACCACCTTGCAACAATGGGATTGTACTATGGATCTGCTGCATTCATGTACTTAAAACCCTCCAAGGCCAGCACGCCGGCCAAGGATAACAATATCTCCGTGCTCCACACCACAGCAATTCCCATGCCAAAACCCCTAATTTACAGTCTAAGGAACAAGGAGGTGAAGGCTACCATGTAGAAAACATCAAGAAGAAGGCTGTTTGGTTGCAAATGTCATTATTCTGTCTCAAGTTGAAAATTGAGATAAAATGTAGTGGGAAAGTCCTCTAAAGATTTACACACACATTAATGGAGAGCAACTATTTCTCAACATGACTGATTAAATGCATCCATTCATTCTTTTCTCTTCCCTTTTTACTTTCATGTATTTCATGTTTGACTGCTTGAGTCTCGCCAATTTATGTTTTCTTCCATCTACGATCAGTTTTCTCTATCTTTGGCCCTCCGATAAACATTTACCTATCTGGATTACAATATAAAATAAATTTAAAACTTTCATCAATGACTTTAAGTGATCTGTTTATTGTTTTATTATCCTCTCTAGAGAACATATTACCCAAACTAGTGCTCATAATTTGCACTCTGGCGTACACAAGACAAATGGAGATCAATTTGAAAGTCACCAAGAAGTAACACACAATCTCTTCCTCACCCAAACTTCTCCCTTCTCTTCTCTCTCATTTTACATTTACTGCCTGCCATTCCTACCCAGGATCTTGTAAATGGTCCCTTAATTCAATTGCCACCACCACCATCATCACCATAGCATCCAACATTTATGAGTCCTAGGCAGTCTTCTAAGTGTTTTACTTAATTTTCTCATTTTCTCAAATTAGGAAACTTTGATTTAGAGAAGTTAAGTAACTTTCTCAGGATTACATAGCTGGTAAACTTGCAGCACTAGGATTCAAACCTACAACACATTATCCCCTTTATCTTGGCTGATAGTCTGTACAGCCTATAACTTATCTTAATTATAATTTTCCAAGGTTAGTCATCTTTTGAAAATAACTTCCCTGATTTATACTCTCTCACCATTCCTTCCAGATGACCAAGGAGATATTAGGCACTGCTGCAGTCTTTGTACCTCCCTAGATAACTGATCAATCTGCATCTCCTACCAACCTGACTCAGTAAATCAGATCAGCATCTGTCACAGCGTCTTTCCACATTTGCTTGGAACAATATCAGAGATTAAGGTTAAAGTATCAGTGGACTTACACTGCAAAAGATTTGTAGAAATTCTGTTAATTGTTATGTATAATTGTTTTAGGAACAATACGGTACCGATATTTGTCATTTTTAAGTATCTTAGGCACTATGGAGCCCTGGTAGTGCAGTGGTTAAAAGCTCAGCTAAGCAAAAGGTGAGCAGTTAAAGTCCACCAGCCACTCTTTGGAAACCCTATGGGGCAGTTCTACTCTGTCCTGTAGGATCGCTATGAGTCAGAATCAACTCAACGACGATGGGTTTGGTTTTTTGCTTTATACTGCATCAGTCAGGCATGGAAAAATAAAATAACTCTAGATTTCTCAGGTAGAAAGGGATTTAATACTGAACATTATATTCTGGTTTTTCTGTTTGTTTGCTTTTTTAATAATTGGATAAGCAGGGGTTAGGGAGCCTCTACTGGACTATAAAGTCCAAAGATACACCAGAATAGATATGACCTAGAGGTCAGAAAACTCCTACTGCTGTTGTCACTACCGCCACCGTAAAAAATACCTCCCACATCCCTAAAACTGGTAAATATACAACAGAACCCTAGACCAACATTCTAGATGGATGGCCTCCATAACCTTGCTTGTCAACAGCAATTGCAGCTGAAGGGTTGTCGGCACCTCATTTCCACCTTCCAAAGCTCACGTGAGTACGTTTAATTAGTAAAAACTAATTTATACTCAGAACTTTAGTTGCAAAAGGTATCTGGAATTTTTACCCACTCTGAATAGGAGTGCAGATTGGAGCCATTCCGAAATGGCCACCATATCTACTTGCTCCTGCATGTTCTCTCCTAGAACTGAGAAATCTACCACCAACGAACTCCTTAAAAAAGAATAAGCCCGAGCTCGTTGTTGAGTCAATTCTGACTCAGCAACTCTATAGGGCAGAGGCAAACTACTCCATAGAGATTCCAAGGCTATAAATCTTTAAGGAAGAATAAAATATCTCTATTACCTAAGGTGAGAAATAGTTCTTTTTTTAATAAAACTTCAAAATTGAAACTCATAAAGCAAAAAATTGGGGTGAATTTAATTACATCAAAGCTAAGAAATCTTATTCAACTAAGAACCCCCATGGACAAGAGTAATAGAAAGAGAATGGAAGAAGATATTTGTCAAGTCTAAAACTGACAAGTGATTAATAACCAGAATATTCAAGGAAATCCTGAAAAACAACAACAGAAAAAAATGAAAAATGGCAACATATAAGAACAGGAAATATATACAAGAGAAAATCCAAAATGCTGCCAAGCATATAAAGAGATGTCCAAATGCATTACTAGTCAGAGAAGTATAAATGAGATTTCTCTTTATGCCTACCAGACTGGCAAAAACTAGGTCTAGTGGACATGTGGGAATGTAAAATCTTCATGCATTTGCAGCCATTATGCAGAGTAATATAACATTAGTTGAGGAAATGTAGTATATGTATCCCTAGGATCCAGCAATTCTGCAACAGGATATGTATCCCAAAGGAATTCTCTACAGGCCAAAAAGGGGCATGTACAAACATGTTCACTGTAGCATTATTTGCATGATAAAGTTGTTCACCACTCTGAAGAATACAGATAAAATATGGAGGCCCATCATGAGGACTGTGAGCAATACACTAGCTGTTGACGTAGCAACATGGATAGACCTTAGAGATGCAGAGCTGTGTGAAAAAGGTACAAGATATAAAACACTATATTAAAATACACATTGATACCAATGTACATTTGTGTATATATATATATATATATATATACACATATGTATATACACATACCCCCATGCGGCTGTTTGTCATACTGTGGGGGTATAACGTATACATGCTCCTTAGAAGCAAAGATGGTGAGACTACGTCTCACATACTTTGGACATGTTATCAGGAGGGATCAGTCCCTGGAGGAGGGCATCACGCTTGGTAAAGCAGAAGGTCAGCAAAAAAGAGGAAGACCCTCAAAGAGATGGATTGACACAGTGGCTGCAACAATGGGCTCAAGCATAACAAGAATTGTGAGGATGGGGCAGGACCAGGCAGTATTTGGTTCTGTTGTACATAGGGTCACTATGAGTTGGAAATGACTCAACAGCACCTAACAACAAAAATAACAACTTAACAAGAAAAAGAGAAACAACCCAATCAAAAAATGGGCAAACAACCTGAATAGACATTTCATCAACAAGCACATGAAAAGATGCTCAACATCATTAGCCTTTACCAAAACCAAACAAAAGCCATTGCCATCGAGTGGCTTCCAAGTCACAGTGACCTTATAGTACAGAGTAGAACCACCTCATAGGGTTTCCAAGAAGCAGCTGGTAATTCAAACTGCCAACCTATCAGTTAGTGGCAGAAGACATAACCACTGTGTCATGAATCGACTCCATGGCAATGGGTTTGGTTTTGTCATTATCTGTTAGGGAGATGCAAATCAAAACCACAATGAGATACAAATTCACTCCCACCTGGATGGCTAAGATCGAAAAAAAAAAAAAAAACCCACAAAATATCAAAAGGTACCAAGGATGTGGAGAAATCAGAATCCTCATCCATTGCTAGTGACAGTGGCATCACTAGGGTGGGTGTCACCTCGTGCAGTAACTCATGGTGTCACAAGACTGGGGGGCAGGGTGGCCGGTGAAGCCCCCCCCCACCTCCCGCTGTGAGTAGAGCAACCCAGCCTCACCCCACCCCGCTCCCTCACAGGGCCTAAGGCCATGCAACCACACTCCTCTTCCCCTCCTGACTGGCAGGTGGCAAGGGTTGTGATAAGTAACTGCACTGAGTGACTGATGACACCAACCCTAGTAAGCCACTCTCTTGGCGACCCCTCCCCTGTGGCGCCCGCCTGCCTGCCACCACTGACCCTGCGGTCATTTTGGTGTCACTCCCGACAGTGTCGGGGGAAGATTTGCACCCCTCGCACCCTCCTAGTGATGCCACTGTCTGGTGGGAAAGCAAAATGATACAGCCACAGTGGAAAATGGTAGGTCATTCCTCAAGAAGTTAAACATGATGAAAGCTATCATATGACCCAGCCATTCCACTCCTAGGTATGTACCAAAGAGACTTGAAAGCAGTGACACAAATAGAAGTATGTGCACCGATGCTTATTGCAGCACTATCCACAGTAGCCAAAAGGTAGAGGCAACCCAAGTGTCCATCAACAGATAATATGTGGTATATACACACAATGTAATATTACAGAGCCATAAAGAGAAATGAAGTTCTGATGCGTGCCACAACATGGATGAACCTCGAAAACATTATACTGAATAAGTCAATCACAAAAAGACAAATATCATATGATCTCAAAAATATGAAAATACCTAGAATAGGCAAATGTATAGAGATAAGAGTTTAACAGTGGTTGCCAGGGGTGGAGGAGACAGGGAAAAGGGGCAATTGTTTGGGTAGCACTGAGTTTTTGTTTATGGAGATGGAAGAGTTAGCAATAGGTATTTGGTGATGGTTGCACTACATGATTAATGCAACTGGTCTCACTGAATCGTACACATGAAAAATGTTGAAATGGCTAATGTTTTATCTATGTTTTTAAAACAGTAAAAAGAGAAAGTAACTGGCCTTCCTTTCTCAGTCTGGACTTGGGAGAGGCACCCAGTCCAAACATGACTTGGGGTAGTGAGGTTAAAGTATGCCTCTGCTGCAGGAGCTGGGGCAAGGTAACCCCTGTGGGAAAGCACAAGATGGCAATGACTAAACAGTGCCCCATAAGTCATTCTCTAGAAACACACATTCATTTCCCTTTGGTCAGGAACCTCCTGACCTTGTCTCAAGATGCATCACAGTGCTGCAAGTTTACAGGTCATTTGTCCAGTGGTGAGGAACAGAGACTATTGTAGGTCTGTGTTCTGGCAGGTGGACATCATGAAGACCCAAGGGGAACTAGACAGGGGGATCTCCAGGGAAGAGTCGGGGTCACTTGGTCCAATCACGTCTCCCTACCCAGTGAGTCAACAACTTCCAGTTCTAAATTTTAATTGATTTCTTAAGTTTATTTTAAACTTTTTCCCATAATTTACTCTCCTAAGGCAATTTTGCCAAAATAAAGCGTAAGAGAAGGATGTATTTCTTTTATCAGTGTAAAAAACAAAAAAGATAAACTACTGAATAATTTAGCTGGTCTAAAAATAAGTGAGTTCCTAGGAGTGAAAAAAAAAAAAAAAAGACAAGAAAACAGAAATCTGACAGTATAAATGAGGATGGAGCCAAGGTTTGCCTTTGAAATATCTGCCAATCCTTGGAGGCCGGGAGCCTAGGTTTTCACATGTGAACAAAGTTTGGGTTTCAGGAGGATGGAGAGTGGAGGGTAAGATTTGAGTCTGCTTCACCTCCCACCACCCTCATAAATCCATGACCAAAAAGGTGAAAACTGAATGAACTGAAAAATAATTGCCCACACAGGGAGATGGTGAGGATGCAGGCTGGTCTCAACCTTGGCTCTGGATAGAGGAGGAAGGAAAAAAGTAGAAAACCCCTCTTTCCTGAGAATTCCCAACCACAGTCTGCATTCACATACTACAGACCTGAAATTCACGTTACCTAAGAGCTGGGCTGCTAACCAAAAGTTCAGCAGTCCAAATCCATCAGCTACTCGTTGGAAACCCTATGAAGTAGTTCTACTCTGTCCTATAGTCACTATGCATCGGAATCGACTCTATGGCAACACTTCTGGGTTTTTTTGGGTATACGACTTAAAAGAACCCCTGGTGGCACAGAGGTTAAGCACTCAGCTGCCAACCAGCAGGTCAGCGGTTAAAACCCACCAGCAGCTCCACAGGAGAAAGATGTGGCAGTCTGCTTCCGTAAAGATTACGGCCTTGGAATCTCTACCGGGCACTTCTACTTTCTCTGTAGGGTCACTATGAGTAAGAATTGACTTGAGGAAACGGATTGGTTTTGGTTTTTTGTTTTGTTTTCTGTACAGCTTATAAAACCTGTCTTAGTCATCTAGTGCTGCTATAACAGAAATATCACAAGTGGATGGCTTTAACAAACAGAAGTTTATTCTCTCACAGTCCAGCAGACTCCAAGTCCAAATTCAGGACTTTGGCTCCAGGGGAATGCTTTCTCCATCGGCTCTGGAGGAAGGTCCGTGTCATCAACCTTCCCTTGGTCTGAAGCTTTTCTGCACAAGAACCTCAGGTCCAAAGAACACGCTCTGCTCCTGGCACTGCTTTCTTGGTGGTATGAGGTTCCCATGTGTCTCTGCTCACTTCTCTTTTTTATATCTCAAAAGAGACTGGCTTAAGACACTATCCAATCTTGTATACCTCATCAGTATAACTGCCACTAATCCATCTTACTAGATCATAGTGATTGAATTTAAAACTCATAAGGAAATCACATCAGATTACAAAATGGTACACAATTATACAATACTGTGAATCATGACCCAGCCAAGTTAACAGATATTTTGGGGGGACACAATATAGTCCATGACACTCCACCCTTTGGCCCCCAGAGTCATGTCCTTGCAGCATGCAAAACATATTCGTCTAATCATATCACAGCAAAAGTCTTAACTCCAAGTCCAAAATCCAAAAATTCCTCTTCATCTGTGAAATCTACACGTTATCTACTTCCAAAGGTACAATGGCAGAAGAGGCACAGACCAGACATTTCCTTTACAAATGGGAGAAATTGCCAGGAAAGAAGGCATAACAGGCACCAAGCAAGTTACAGAACACATTATATTAGCCCCCAAGGCTTGAAAATTATTCTGTTCTCTGAGACCATTTACACAATAGCCCGGCCCTCCAGACTCTAGGTATTGGCCACAGTCTCCGGATTCTGAGTGGAGGCCCCTCAGCCCTGCACTTCAGCTCCACCTTCCAGGCCCACTGGGACAGCAACTCTGGTCCCTCATCTTTAGGCACACCATTCTCCTAGTCCATCTGAGTGGCAACTCCACACTTAGAAACACCAGAGGCCATGGTTTCAGCCTTTGAAACCCCAGAGGTAATGGCCATACCTTTCGATATTGAGGCAGCTCCTTTTCTTGTGTTCCTTGTCTCTTCAGCTTCTGCTTCCTGTGGCCTCTCAGCCCTTGGGCCTCACGCCTGCATTTGCCCTGCTGGGGCAAGTATTCCAAAGCTCAATAGCTCCACCGATAAGTGCCCGGAGGCATCCCACGCCTCCAGGAAGCCTCCTGTGCACAGGCACTCAGCTCACTCTGTGGGTTGGCTCCAGTGCCGTTTCGTGTCAGTCTCCTGGTTCTGCTACTGCTGGTGCTCTGACACTGCTGCACCTTTATCCATTCAGTTTCAAAACCGCTTCCACATTTTAGGTATCTGTTAGAGCAGCACCCCACTCTCGGTACCAAATTCTTAGTCATCTAGTGCTGCTATAACAGAAATACCACAAGTGGATGGCTTTAACAAACAGAAGTTTATTCTCTCACAGTCCAGTAGGCTACAAGTCCAAATTCAGGACTTTGGCTCCAGGGGAACGCTTTCTCCATCGGCTCTGGAGGAAGGTCCGTGTCATCAATCTTCCCTTGGTCTGAGAGCTTCTCTGGGCAGGAACCTCAGGTCCGAAGGACGCGCTCTGTTCCCGGCTCTGCTTTCTTGGTGCTATGAGCTTCCCATGTGTCTCTGCTCACTTCTCTTTTTTATATCTCAGAAGAGACTGGCTTAAGACATTATCCAATCTTGTATACCTCATCAGTGTAACTGCCACTAATCTTATATCATAGTGATCGAATTTACAACACATAAGGAAATCACATCAGATTATAAAATGGTACACAATTATACAATACTGGGAATCATGACCCATCCAAGTTGACAGATATTTTTGGGGGGCACAATTCAATCCATAAGAAAACCCCAAGCTCAAAATTTATTGTAAAGAAGTGCTACATGCTATTATCTATAATGAATTAAATGTGTGGTAAGAAGTACAGTAAGTGCTGCAGAAGGTACAGAGTCGATAAAAGCATCTAACTGGTGGAAATTGAACTGAGTTTCTAAGGTTGTTACCACAATAGCTCGGATTGGAGCCACCTGCCACAATAGCCAATTCGGAGACAGGGGTGAGGTGAGGAGCAAGAGTTTTATTATATATCGATATATAGGAGACGGAGGGGAATAGAGTCCTCCAAAAACCCATCTCCCCCACTGGAGATCCGCTGAAGGCTTTTATAGGGACAGGATTATGGGTCTTAGAAGTTTGTGT
>NW_004444000.1:14861381-14870386 GCF_000243295.1 Trichechus manatus latirostris | reverse complement strand
GAATAGAGTCCTCCAAAAACCCATCTCCCCCACTGGAGATCCGCTGAAGGCTTTTATAGGGACAGGATTATGGGTCTTAGAAGTTTGTGTTAGTTCCCCCTTGAGGTGGTCATGTCTCAGATGAGTTAAACTTTTACTGATATTCTTGGGGGTTATCTGGCGACATCCTGGTTTTCTTGTCACAAGACGGGTGCTTTGTTCAGTTTTTCATCCTTAGATCATTATCACTTGTTTTCCACCCTCCAAGGAGGAGCATCGGTTAATCTTAAACCTTCTGTAGAGACTGGAGCCAGAGGGGAAAAACAAGCTCATGAGACGATGTGGGGGTTAGCAATGGGGAGTAAATAATAGTGAGCCAGGCCTATGCAGCCTCTTCCAATCCCCCTTTATGGGAAGTTTCTCAATCTTGGGAAACAGGACGTTGCTTCTTTTCTGACTACTTCCTGCTGGTGAAGGGTGTCAGCTGGGGTGAGAAACCTCCCAGTATAGACTAGAGGCCACAGACAGGGGGTGAGTTAGAGTGGAAATCGGCTGCATCTTGTTGAATTAGATGACGTGCATCCCCAGAGCCTGAAAAAGGGGCATCTCGACTTACCAGGGTAGAAATTTCTCCAGCCTTAAAGGAAGTTGTAGTTCCTCTTGCCAATATTTTCATAAGACAGGGAACACAAAAACAAACTAGAATATAATCACTATTCCTAAGATTATTAAGGGGGTTAACCAAGATCCCAAGGAAGGAAAGCTGCTGGAGAACTAGCTCCATACATCTTCTTGTCTCAGTTTGGGGTCTGTCCATTTAGTTACCTTATGAATGGTGTCTAACCCTATTTTGACTTCTCTCGTAGTATTTATCCAAGCGCAAGAGGTTTTATTTATTATAGCACGTACCCCTCCTGACTTTGCCAATAAGAAGTCCAAGGCAAATCTGTTGTCAACGACCACCTCAGCCAGGGAGTTCAAAGAGATTTGTTGGGCTTTGAGTGCTCAAGTCCCAAGAGCTAATAGGTGAAAGGTACCTGATAAATTTCTGATAGCAATTTCCATGTGGTATACTCCTAATCCTGGGATATTCATTCTTAGGAACCACCACCCAAACCCAGTCATCTCTAGGACAGGGTTTTTATCCGTCACCTCCTGGGAGACAGGATCTATGGAGAAAATATCCCGTCTCTTCCAAGGGCCTTTACAATCGCCTGGGTGGGTGATGGGTGAATCTGAGTAGTGAAAGTTAGAAAACTCAAAGCGCATTGCCCCACATAGTGAATTCTTTGAGACAATGGATAGCCCACGTACAGGGTGATGTCTTTGGGAGGGGGTTCTCACTAGTGGGGTATGATTTCCCCCGCATAGAAAGGTGTACCCTGATGGGGCACACAAGGACCAATTTCCATTAGAGCTATCTAGGATGCTAGTGTTAATATGGGACAATTGGGGAATGACTAGAGATTGATTACATGATGAAAGAAGTTGAAAATCTCGGAAAACTTGTTGGGCTACATTTGTGCGGGGATCTTGTGATTTAATTTCCCATTTATGCCCTGAAGTATAGTTATAGAGCTCAGTGAGAGAGAAACAGGGTATAGAAAATGGGTATTGAACAAATCTTGCTCGTATCGGAACTTTTGGGGCACTATGGGTTAGGATGCAATTGGGTATATCTTTGTTATAGTCGAAAACTGGGGCTGCTAACTGACTTAAAGGAGCTCCTGACCGGGGGAGGTGATGGCACACCCAGCAGCTGCTAAGGTTCCCTCTGGTAACCACTGCCTGGGACATGGTGACTAGGCCACTGGATGACCAGTCCCATCCACCTGGAAAATGGACAGGTTCTTAATACCCTACAACAACTTGGATTCCCTCTCCCCTGCTGAACTCCGCATCTTGAGGTGACAGCTTTTTATACTTTAAACAATAGTATGTTCCAGTGTCAGATAAGGTTATGAGTGAAACCGTGATTGAAAAATCCCAGTTGTGTGACTGACTGGTATCAGTCATAGCTGTTACCCGGTTGGAGCCAGTGATCCTGAAGTCCCAAACAGTTATCTGTCTTCTTTCAGGCTCTTCCATGATCCACTTAACTGGACCTACAGGAGTTTAGGGATGATATTACACATGGGAGTGCTAAAGTGTCTCCAACCTGTAGGGTTAGAGCTCTCCTGGCTTGTAGGACCACCGGAATTTTTCCCATCCACACTTCCTGGAGAAGCAAAAAGAAGACAAAAAACAGGGTTAGGATCATTATTCTGTAAGTTTCTTGAACTTGTATTTCAGATCTCGAATTGGAGTGCAGGAATATGGTGGTTCTTTGTCTCTTCCTCCTTCAGGTGGAGCTGCTTTCACCCTCAAGAGTGATGCACCCCCGTGGCTACTCCTGCTAATTTCAGAGATGAGTGGATGGTCAAGAGAGCTTCAAAAGGTCCTTCCCACTTAGGGGCCAGTTGATCCTCTGGGTGTTGTTTCTTCAGGTTTTCAACAGGACTCGATCTCCTGGTTGGAACCTATGAAGTGGAATGTCAGAAGGAAAAGACAAGTGGAAAGAAGCATACTGACTAACAATGTTTATGACGGTTCCCAGAGAATGGACCTAGTTTCTTCTCTCCACCTCAGTCATTACAGAGGTGGGGAAATTCGACTTCAGGGATGGTCTCCCATATATAATTCATAAGGGCTTAACTTGAGCCCTCTAAGAGGGGCTACCCAGATTCTGAGCAGGGCAATGGGCAAAACTTGTATCGAAGCGGAGTTTGTCTCTTAGCAAAGTTTTGCCAAGGTCTACTTCAAAGTATGATTCATCTTTTCAGTTTTTCCAGTCGATTGTGGTCTCCAAGCTGAGTGTAATTTCCAGTTTATATCTAAAGCCTTACTGACTTCTTGTGTAATTTTCACCGTAAAAGCTCTTCCATTATCACTTTGGACTGATATCGGTAGACCAAAACAAGGTATGGTTTCTTTGAGTAATGCCTTGTTCACTTCTTGAGCTTGTTCAGTCCGACAAGGGAAAAAGGGAAAGCCTCTATCCACCCCAAGTAAGTGTCCACGAAGACCAACAGATATCTGAAGTTCCCAGGTGCCCGGGACATCACTGTGAAATACACTTGCCAGTCTTCTACCATGTTCGTTCCTCAGTGTTGGACTCCCAGTTCCATTTGGTGGGGCACAGTCTTTGGGTTGTTTCTTGCACATAGGTGGCACCTCTTTGTAACATCCTGGATGGTTTTTAGATTTGGCCGGGTGACCACCTGTTGGATCCATTCGAGACTGGTGTCTCTCCTGTAGTGAGTCCCTTCATGTAGAGCTACTATTATACCCTATACTTGGGCCTCTGGTAACAGTACTTTCCCTTCAGAGTCCATCAGCCATTCAGAATGAGAGGTGAGGTGATAGCCCCATTCTTTAGCCCTATCTAGGCCCTGGGTGGTATAGATGGGTGTGGGAAGGTCGACAGTGTCCAGATGAGGGATCAAGGCCATTTCTGTTCCCATCCCATCTCCTCACATTGCAGCCTTCTTTGCTTCTGCATCCGCTTTTCAGTTCCCTATTGCCTCAGGAGATTGTCCCTTCTGATGTCTGGAACAATATACTACTGCCACCCGAAGGGGGTCATTAACTGCCCTCAGGAGTTCTGGTACATGTTTTATTTCTTTGTTGGAAGATGTCAGGAGTCCGCTCCCTTTCCACAAGGCACCGTGTGAGTGAAGGACCAGATAGGCATATATACTATCAGTATATAGTTATGCATCTTCCTGCTCCTAGTTGCAGGGTTCACCCAAGGGCTATGAGTTCCGCCTTTTGAGCTGAAGTGCCAGCAAGAAGTGGAGCTGCCTCTAAGACCTCAGTTCGTGGTACCACTGCATATCCTGCCTTGCGATGTCCTTCATATAGAAAACTACCGCTGTCCGTATACATTTCTATTTCTGGGTCAATCAAAGGGACATCTGAGAGATCTGGTCTGCTAGAATAAACTTCTTTGATTATCTCCAAACAATCATGTATAGGAGCTTCTTCTGAGATGGGCAGTAGTGTGGCAGGGTTGAGGTAAGAAACGGCTTTAAGGTTACGTTCGGGTTATCTAGCAGGAATGCCTGATATGTTCCCATTTGTTCTGCCATGAGCCTTAACCCCTCCTTTTGTTCTAAGATGGATAGAACAGTATGTGGTATATCGATTGTTACTTTTTGTCCAAGGGTGAATTTTTCAGCTTCTTGCAGCAGGTCGCATGTTGAGGTCACAGCTCGAAGACAGGGGGGCCATCTTCAGGCCATGATGTCCAACTGTTTGGAAAAATAGGGCACCAGCCACCAAGCTGGTCCCAAGGTTCGAGTTAGTATTCCCGCAGCAATTCCCTGTCTTTCATGTACAAACAATTCAAAACGTTTTTGGAGGTCAGGCAATCCTAGTGCTGGGGCCGTCATTAATTTGCACTTTATTTTCTCAAAAGCTTGTTGGCATTCTTTGGTCCATAGTAAAGGCCCTTTCTCTCCTCCTTTTAGGGTCCCATATAGGGGTTTTTCCATAAGTCTGAACCCTGGTGTCATGGTTTGAATTATGTCCCCCAAAAAATGTGTGTAGCAATTTGGCTAGGCCATGATTCCTGGTACTGCATGATTTTCCTGTATGTTGTAAACCTGCCTCTATGATGTTCATGAGGGAGGATGGGTGGCAGTTGTGTTAGTAAGGCAGGACCTGATCTACAAGACTGGATTGCATCCTGAGGCAATCTCTTGAGATATAAAAGAGAGAAGTGAGCAGTGAGACAGGGGGACCTCATACCATCAGGAAAGCAGTGCCGGGAGCAGAGTACGTCCTTTGGACCGGGGTCCCTGTGCCAAGAAGCTCCTAGTCCAGGGGAACACCGACGAGAAGGCTGACAGAGAGAGAAAGACTTCCCCTGGAGCTGATGCCCTGAATTTGGACTTTTAGCCTACTTTGACTGTGAGAAAATAAACTTCTCTTCATTAAAACCATCCACTTGTGGCATTTCTGTTATAGCAGCACTAGATAACTAAGACACCTGGTATCCAAATCTGGCAAAATCTAGCCATCTCAAGGAAACCCCTAAGCTGCCACCTAGAAGTGGGAGGTGCCACCCACATGATAGCTTCTCATCAATCCTGGAGGAGACCTCGTTGCCTCTGTGATATTTGAAATCCCATATATTTTACTTGTTGTTGGGATACCTGGGTCTTTTTCTTGGGAACTCGATACCCACGCTCGGCTAAATGATTCAAAACCAATATGGTATTTTGGTCAGTCTTCTTTACTCTCATTTACTATTAGGATATCATCCACATATTGTAACATAAGACCTCTTTCTAGCCTCATGCCCTCAAGTACTTGGCTAGTATTTCCCAAAAAATAGTGGGGGAATTCTTGAATCCCTGGACCAGAAACTGCCATGTGAGATGTCTCTTAGTCCCGGTTTTAATATCAGTCCATTCAAAGGCAAACAGAGGCTAAGACTTAGGGTATAGAGGAATGCAAAAGAAAGCATCCTTTAAGTCCAATACCAAAAACCAAGCACAGTGACTAGGAATAGTAACCAAGAGGGTATATAGGTTGGGCACAACTGGATGAATATCCTCTACTATTTGGCTGATTTTCCTTAAGTCTTGAACAAATGGATATTCTCCTGTCCCTGGTTTCAACACCAGTAGGATATGGGGTCTTATATGGAAACTGGAAGAATTTTAAAAGCCCAATTTCTATATATCAATAAACCAATGGCACAATTCCTTCTAAGGCTTCTTACAGAAGGGATATTGCCTTTGGTTTATAACAGGTGCTCCGGGTTTTAAAGTTATTTTAACCAGTGCAGTTGACTTAGCTTGCCCAGGCCTTTCTGATCCCCAGACCTCTGGATTCACCTTTTGTTGAATATGGAAAGGAATGCAGCTAGGTGTCACTATTTCTTCTTGCAGCAGTGCTGCCTACAAGGTGCATGGGTTTTCAGGCCAGATTTGCACCAGTATTTGGGATGGTTGGAAGGTGATTTGAGCCCCCAGTTTGGATAGGAGGTCCCTCCCCAAAAAGGGGACCAGGATTTCCAATATATAAAGGAACTCATGATATAACAGTTTCTTTCCAACTTCAGAATTTACTGGTTGGAGGAAGGGTCGAGTGGCAAGCTTCCCCGAGACCCGTATCACCGGAGCAGTGGGCGGACAACGGGGAGATTCAGCAGTGTGCAAAACCAAAAAGGTGGCCCTCGTATCCAGAATAAAGTCAGTAGGGTACCCTCCCACCTTTAGGGTCACCCGAGGCTCACAGTCAGAGATAGGCAATGAAGATTCTAGCCCCAGCTCCGTCATTCTGAATCATCTCCCCGCAGGGGCCCCTCCTGATAGGCTTGGAGGGTAGTGGGTTGTGGCAACCTTTCTCTGGCTTCCAGATATTCTCGTTTCCAGTGTCCAGTTTCTTACAATAAGCACACTGGTCAGGTCCCGGGGGTGGGAGGACCTCATCCCAAGCCCTGGGATTGTCCTTCTCCTGGCCTCCTATTTTCCCACCGAACCTGCAGGGGCTAGGGCAGCTGTCAGCAAAGCCGCTTTTTGCTTCATTTCTTTGTTTTTCCTTTAACTCCACTGCCTGATCTCTATTATTGAAGACCTTAAAAGCAATCTCAAGTAATTGCCCTATGGGCATCCCCAAGTCCTCCCTCTAACTTCTGCCAAATATCGGGGGCGCTTTGGGAAATGAAAGTCATATTTAGGAGCCGGGAATTGTTAGGGTCCTTAGGATTTATATCAGTGTATTGGCAGAATGCATCTGTCACTCTAAGAAAGTGAATCGGTCTTCCTTTTCCCCTTGAATGACTTCCCTAACTTTTTGCAAGCTTTTGGGCTTAGGGGACCCATTCCTCAGTCCAGTATTCAAACAATCCCTGTAGAGTTGAAGTCTATACACCCCCTCCTCTTGGTTACGATCCCAACCCAGGTCTCGTGTTGGAATGGCCTCAATTCCCAAAGGTCGGGTTAATGGGTTCAGATTACGGAGACTGTCAGCCTCTTTTCGAGCCTGTTCCAACACCATGTGGCGCTTCTCTTAAGTAAGTGGTTAAAAGGACCTATATGTCTGCCCAAGTGGAGTAGTGAGTAGAGAAAATGGAAAGGAATAATTCTGTTATTCTATTCGGGTCACTCCGGTATGGGGGGTTATGATTCTTCCAACTATACAAATTGGAAGTAGAGAATGGAATGTGTACTAGCATTGTTCCTCGAGGCCGTCCTTCAGAACGCATACCAGCTGGGATCTCTCTTAAGGGAAATTGCCCTGCCCGAACCCCAACAGCACCCTCACCGAAAACAGTACCCTGATGAGTGTGGAGGGGGAGACCATACCTGATGAAGTTGGACTCTTACTTCCCGATTCCCTTCCTGCGGTTTCTCCCAAGCTGGCCTAACTAGAATCAGGTTTGGCCCTTCTGGTGGAGGATTCTGCCGTCTTCCTCGACCTGACCTATCGGCTTCTACCACACCTCCCCTATATAGGGGAGCCGAAGCAATTGTCAGGGCTAGTCCTTCCAAGGGAGGATCCTCCAGTGAGGCTTTGGGAAGCACTTTTGCCATTAGCTTTCCCCGGAAAAGAAACTGGTTAGAGGGATTCAAAGTTTGGTAGAGAGAAATGAAAGCTTTAATATGGGGGAACTTCGTCCCATTTCTTTTCCCTTCTACAAAACAAGTCAAGCTGAAAGATCATGCCGTAAGGCAAAGACCCACTTTGGGGCCAATGTTCCTGGTCCCCTAGCTGGTATTGGGGCCATACATGGTTACATATCATTTTCTTCCTTGTCATAGGCTCATAGCTATACTTCTTTCAGTTTGCTAGAATGCAGCCTAGAGGAGACTTGGCTGGGATATACAGGCCTCCACCCATAATGGGTGGTTTCCTTGAGCACACCTTTTTAACAATGGGCGAGTCCCTCCGTTCTGAGCACAATGGTGATTTATTATAAAAAGTCTGTCTGAAAATCCACCTCCTTTCTAATGTTCAATTCGGTCAGAATTCCCTAAATTCCTATTCTGGGCCCCCAACCTCCTTGGAAGAGTTTTTCTCGAACAACAACAAAAAAAACTGGGACCAAAAATATTCGCAAACCTGGTGACAGGTTTTATACAGGTAAGGGTTAACACGACGACGACGACACAAGAACACTGGGACTTCACAGGGACAAAGACACATAAATAACAGTAAACAAACACAAAACGTGATCCCACCGAGACGATGAAGGTGGTTTTGGCAGCCTCAGCTTCTCAGACAGCCTCTGAGGAATTTGCACACTACATGCTATGAACAGACAAAAATCCTGAAAGAAATGACAAAGATAATCTCAGCAGCCTCAACCTCTCAGACAACCTTTTCGTGTGACAGAGGTAATCTTGACAATCCCAGGAGCATTCATACACCCAAAAACCAAGACTCTAGAATCACCTGGAGTCCCTTCTTGTGATCCTACTCACAGGGGAGGTCATTTGAGGTGTCTACTGCCTCAAAACAAGGTCTCAGGTCCCGCTCTGGAATCCTCGGGCCTGCCCTATCCGCCCTGGCCCTGAGCACAACAGGGAGAGGAGTCACGGACTCACCTTGGGATCCCTCCTATGTTGGTCTTTCTTTCTTTTGCCCACCTCTTCTGGTGTGGTTGGGGACTAGCAGTGCAGTGGCAGACCCAGGTCTGGCCAATAGTCTCCGCGAAGGCAAAGGAAATGTCTGAGGCTGTTTGTTGGGAGAGCTGTCAATCCACCCCAGGCCCTGCCCCTGGGCTGCCTCATCTCAAACACCTGGAGCTCCCCGTAGGCGCCACAAAATTTGTTACCGCAATAACGCGGATTGGAGCCACCTGCCACAATAGCCAATTCTGAGACAGGGGTGAGGTGAGGAGCAAGAGTTTTATTATATATCGATATACAGGAGACAGAGGGGAATAGAGTCCTCCAAAAACCCATCTCCCCCACTGGAGATCCGCTGAAGGCTTTTATAGGGACAGGATTATGGGTCTTAGAAGTTTGTGT
>NW_004444000.1:14792497-14861281 GCF_000243295.1 Trichechus manatus latirostris | reverse complement strand
GAATAGAGTCCTCCAAAAACCCATCTCCCCCACTGGAGATCCGCTGAAGGCTTTTATAGGGACAGGATTATGGGTCTTAGAAGTTTGTGTTAGTTTCCCCTTGAGGTGGTCACATCTCAGATGAGTTAACCTTTTACTGATATTCTTGGGGGTTATCTGGCGACATCCTGGTTTTCTTGTCACAACACAGGTGTTTTGTTCAGTTTTTCATCCTTAGATCATTATCACTTGTTTTCCACCCTCCAAGGAGGAGCATCGGTTAATCGTAAACCTTTTGTAGAGACTGGAGCCAGAGGGAAAGAACAAGATCACCAGACGATGTGGGGTCAGCAATGCGGAGTAATAACAGTGAGCCGGGCCCATGTAGCCTCTTCCAAGGTCGGGGACTGTCTTCCTGAGGAAGTGAATGAAATTCAGGTAGAGGCCTGAAGGAGGTGTGGTCAAAAATCTTGAGTATGAGAATTTCTTTCTCTGTCTGGTGAAATCAGCCGTTGTTTTTAAGTCTTAGTTGAAATCTCCCCACTAATACACGGCGAGGCACTTGCTCCCAGGACTAGTGGAAGCTACAGCAAGAACACACCACTCAACCTCAGTTGACAGATGCATCCGCTCAGGTCTAGAGTTCATGAAGGCAAAGACAAAGAAAGTGTCTTCCAGTAAAAAGTTCTGGTATGTGGTATTCTCTGGCTAATGCAATATAACCAGATTATACCTAGGCTATAACCTTAGTTGTGATTCTACCCATTTGTAGAAACATTAAAATATATCCTACTTTACATGAAAAAAATTAAAAGGACAAATCTTGCTGTAAAAACAGCTTGGGGGCAGTGTCTGACCTCCTCTTAAACTTCACAAGGGGCAAAGAGAATCAAGATTGTCTTAGTCATCTAGTGCTGCTATAAGAGAAATACCACAAGTGGATGGTTTTAACGAAGAGAAGTTTATTTCCTCATAGTCAAAGTAGGCTAAAAGTCCAAATTCAGGGCGTCAACTCCAGGGGAAGGCTTTTTCCCTCTGTCGGCCTTCTTCTCTTCAGTGTTCCCCCAGACTAGGAGCTTCTCTGTGCAGGGATCCTGGTCCAAAGGACACGCTCTGCTCCCAGCATTGCTTTCTTGATGATATGAGGTCCCCAACTCTCTGCTTGCTTCCCTTTCCTTTTATTTCTTGAGAGATAAAAGGTGGTGCAGGCCACATCCCAGGGAAACTCCCTTTACATTGGATCAGGGATGTGACCTGGGTAAGGGTGGTGTTACAATCCCACCCTAATCCTCTTTAACATAAAATTATAATCACAAAATGGAGGCCAACCACACAATTCTGGGAATCATGGCCCAGCCAAATTGATACACACATTTTTTCGGGGACATAATTCAATCCATGACAAAGATCAACAGCCCAAGGTTGATTCCCATGAGGTGGGGTCAGACATGTCTCCCCTTTATGCCATCTTTACTAATTCTGACACCAACCATTCTTCCCACAGAACTCTCTACTGGGTTTGATAATTCATTGCAATGGCCACACAGAACTCAAAGACTATACTCACAATTATGGGGTTTATTAGGCAAGTAACAGTTACAATTCAGGCTCAAGAATACTCAGGATACAGTTCTTCCATCGGGATAGCCTCTCCCCATCCATGCTCACAGGCACACCTCTCCCTGGCCCCCAGTCTCTGCCCAAAGGAACTCAACTTTCTCTTGCCATGGGCAAAGAAGCCCACCGTGCCATCTCCTGCTGCCACTTCTCTGCTGCTGGGTCTCTCCCACTGATCTCTCCTTACTGGTGGTGGGCTCCTCCTCTCTGCTCTGGAATTGTCTCTCTTTAAGGAAAAACTGACCGATCCCCTTGGTAGGCTACAATTACCCTACCACACAGTTACCTGGGTGGCAGTTAAAAGCCCATGGCTAAAAGGCCACACACAAAAATAATTAATCCTACCACACTTGCCTTGAAGGAATTCAAAAGGAATCTTAGCAACCATCACTATTCACAATCAGGAGAAAAAACACAGAGATTTTATCACAGAAAATTAGACACTCTTGTTCTTCAAGTTGTTGACAAGACAGTTCATCATGAGCTCCACACTGGTGGAAGAGACTGTGAATAATTTACCGTAATCCATAGTTCCAGGAGAAGATCTGAGGTAAATGAATTTCCTAAATTCAAAGAAAATTAATCAGAGATAAAGTGGAATCTGCAGATGCTTAAGATTTGAACCCACCTTCAGCATTGGGGGAATGAAGGATGATAAAGAGAATGAAAATAAAAGATGAAGATGATGAGGCTGCATATCACAGTGTTGACGCTTTGACTACAAAGTCTACAAGCTTGTGACAGAAGTGCTGACTCAGGAGAGCTGGAGGAGAGGGGCTAGGCAATTCGAGTCAAGGTTAATGGTATCATGATAACAGAAGGATAGTAGGCCAGTGTCCGCAAGTGCGGCCGTGGCACCAGCAAATCCTGTAACATACAAATCATCAAAAACCAGTCTAGAGGTGTCCTGGCCTCACAGTGACCAAAGGCCATTGGTGTGGAACTGGAGTAAATGCTAATGACAAAGAAGCAGAAGGGAAGAACAGACTCTTTGATGTCACATAGGTTATGTTCTTCTCTGTCACAAAGATCATTCTCATTTTGGTAGAAATGAAAGAAATACAAAAGACTTATGAAGGAAAAGCTAAAGATGAAAAAGTATACAGGGGCACTGAAGTAAGTATCTAGCACAGTAAGGGTAACCAAAAGGAGCTATGGTAGCACAAATGGTTAAGTGCTTGGCTGTTACACAAAATGGTGGCTGTTCGAATGCACTCAGCGACTCCATGGGAGAAAGACCTGGCAATCTGTTTCCGTAAAGATTACAGCCAAGAAAATCCTATTGGGGAGTTCTAGTCTGATGGGTGGGGTCACTATGAGTCAAAAATGACTCAGTGGCACCTAACAGGAACAACAACAGGTTGACCAAGGAACAAAGAGAAGAGAGGGCGCTAGAGCTCCGATCCATCTGTCAACTCCACAGAGATATAGTAGTCACTGATGAGCCATTTTCCCTGACCAATTTCTTCCAGGACTGATCTCTTGAGATAAGAGAAAAGATCTGTATTAGAGACAGAATCAATTCCTTGAGTCCAAAATGAGAATTTCTCTTGCTGTAACATGAAAATTGCTAGTCTTGACAGAAGATAATTGAGTAATGTGGGAATATCTCTTTCTTCCCCTTTCTACACTTTTCTATGCCCTCTCCTTACAAATCTAGCCATGGGTTTTAAAACTTCTCAGAGCATCTTGGCTCCCCAGGGGCAGAACAGCAATGCTCTCTGGGCTATACCAGGGTGTGCAAAAGGAAACTCAGTCCACATTTTACAAACAAGGCAGCAAACATCAGCCAGATTCAGTGTCCCAGGTTGCTCAGGGACCTGACCTTGAAACAATCGGAAAAAAAAAAGGAAGAGATCTAGATATACTACAATTTCAGCCTCCTTCTCTTTAGTCACCACCAGGACTGAACAAGAGGAGACGTAGTTTTCGAAGCATTCAGTTCTCAAGGCTCTGTGTTAGTGTCTGAAGCTGAGTTCTCTAAGGAAGCAAAACCAGTGAAGTGTATATGTACATATATATATATTAGCAGTGCCCTCTTTACTACTAGAGGCAGAGTGATTAACATCTTTAAGACTAATTGGACTTGAGAACCAATTTAGAAAACTCATCCTTGCAATTTTTTCTTTCTAGAACCACTCTAGGTACCAAATATCTTAGGCTGGGTTCTCTAGAAAAGCAAAAACAGTAATGCATATACATATATATATATAGAGAGAGACTTATCTCAAGGAAATGCCTCACATGGTTGTAGGGGCTGGCAAGTCCCAAGTCTGTTGTTCAGGCATCATGCTTAAGGCTTCTCCTCACATAGTTTCAGGGGCTGACAAACCCAAGATCGGCAGGTCAGACAGCAGGCCTCTGGCTCACAGGCTGTGGAGGTCAGTGAATTCCAAGACTGCAGGTAAGACAGCAGGCCACTGGCTCACAGGCTGCAGAGGTGAGGTAAACAGCTAGCTCAACTCCCATGAACTGGAGGTCAGATGATGACGAGCCAGATACAAGATCCAGAGTGAGAGCCTTGCTAAACCTCCACGTATATACTGGATGTTTCTTATATACAGGCCACACCCCTAAGGAAACTTCCTTTCAACTGATTGGCTGCTCATAGCAGATCTCATCATGGAGTTAATCACATCATCGCATAACTGCCAAATTACATCATCACATGACTGCCAAACTATATCATAACTGCCAAACCACTGAGAATCATGGCCCAGCCAAGTTGACACACAAGCTTAACCTTTACAGTGAGGAACAGGGATATGAAGAGACATGGGTTGCAGGTGATACATGAGGGAACAGTCCTGAACCTATTTCCTTCTTTTCCCTGTTATATCGGAAAAGCAAAAGCCTAGCCCATTTTTCTCTGGGTTATCATGACAGCAATTATGAGCTAAAGGGTATCATGTCTAAATAAGGCTATGACCAGATGTTCTCTCCAACTGTAGGAAAGAACATTGTCTATCCATAACATTGCAAACATATGATGACTTTTAAAAGGTTTCTCTTTTACAGTGAACATATTAGGAATCTGACTGGAAATCCAAAGAAGGCTCCCAGGGATACTCTTCAAGGGAGGAGTTACTCATGAAAATAAGAAACAGTGCTTTTTGTGTCCTTACATGAAGCACACTTTGCCTAGTCCTCCCGTGCAAAATTTCACTTCCTCTCTGGGACTGCTTACCCTGAGACAAGGTTGTTAGCTGTCTACTTTACCCGCTAAATGAATATAAAAAGATTAACATTTCGCAGAGTATATTGTCTGAACATTATGAAATTAAACTAGAAATCAATAGCAAAAATATACCTGAAAAAATAACAACACATTTCTTATAATGAATGATTCAAAGAAGAAGAAATCATAGAGAAAATTGGGATATATTTTTAATCGAAAGGTAATGAAAATACAATAGGAATCTATCCTGAGAAAATAATACAATATACAAAAATCTACACAAAAAGTTTTACATAAAAGTGATAGTTATACTATTATTCACACTAATAAACATTGGAAAGTTGACAGAATTTTAATGTTCAACAATTGGAGAAAGCTTTAAAAAATATGATATATCCCTACTTTCGTGAGCAGCATCTGGGGTCTTAAAAGCCTGTGAGCAGCCATCTAAGATACATCTATTGGTCCCATCTTGTATAGAGCAAAGGAGAATGATGAAAACCAAAGATACAAAGAAAATACTAGCCCAAAGGACTACATGAATCACTGACTCCACTAGCCTGAGCCCAGAGAAATAGGTCATGCCCAGCTACCACCACAGACCACTCTGACAGGGATCACAACAGAGAGTCCCAGACAGAGCAGGAGAAAAATGTAGAACAACATTCAAGTTTACAAAAAAGACCAGACTTACTGGTCTGACAGAGACTAAAGGAACCCTTGAAACAATGGCCCCCAGACACTCTGCTAACCCAGAACTGAAACCACTCCTGAAGCCCTCTTTTCAGATTAAGATTAGACAGGCTTATGAAATAAACAGTAATATACGTGAGGACCATGCTTCTTAGTTCAATCAAATATATGAGACCAAATGGACAACCCTTGCCCAAAAGCAAGACGAGAAGGCAGGAAGGGACAGGAACTGGACGAATGGACACAGGGAACCCAGGGTGGAAACGAGGAGCATGCTGTCACACTGTGGGGATTGCAACCAATGTCATAAAATAATATGTGTGTAAATTTTTGAATGAGAAATTAACTTCAGCTGTAAACTTTCACCTAAAGCACAATAAAATTAAAAATATATGTATGATGTAGCTGCATGATAACATCCATGAAAAAATATAATTCAAAATCTATTTATTGGCAAAGAATAGAGCTCACATTGTAACGACAAGCTAAACAACCTTTTATAACATGGTGTATTGAGTACGATCCCAATGAAAGAAAATCGCCAGATGAGACGCTCCTTCCCTAATCTCTGAATGGTGGAGTGTATCACTTAGCTATTGCTATATAACAACCACAAAATCCCATCAGCATACAATAACGAGTACTTGTTCCTCATATGTCTACAAGATATTGTGGGGGCTCATCTTGTCCGAGCATGGGTGAGTGCTCTGCTTCAGCATCTGCTCCACATGTGTTCATTGTGAGAATCATTTGGGAGGGAAAACAGTTATGAAAGAGAAGCACTTCTCCAGGCAATGTCAGAAGCACACGAGGGCAAGCCCCACTATGCAAACACATTCCAAGTCCCTGCTTACATCACATCTGCTAATATCCCATTGGCCAAATGGGTCACATTGCTGAGCTCAATATCAGTGGGGCAGAGAAATATATGCTGCTTCTATGAGACCATGGCAAAGGCATGGATACATAATACTACTAGAGGAAGGAAGAATTGGGACCAAAAATGCAAACTACCACACTGAGGCCTAGTATCTGTTTTTTCATATGTTTTTCACATTCCCAATTTGCAACAATAAATATGAGTTCCTTCAAGAATCAAAAAAAGAAAAGACCATGTGTTCAAATAGAGAAACATGCATAGAAGCATTTGCTGGAATGAAAATACTTGCCATCCTGGTGCTCTCAGCTATCAAGGACTCTGACCTCACCACAGCATGAACCAAACAGAAGTAGAGGTGCTACATCCACAGGGTGAGGACAGATAAGGAGACCAAAATGTCACTCTGTGTCTACAGGGTTGGGACCTATAGTGATGCATCCAAGGCCAAGGATGCCTCACTCTCCCTCTTCTGTCCCATACCTCTTCTGTGATTGGTTTCTCTTCTTTTTTTTTTTTTTTTATTGTACTTTAGATGAAGGTTTACAGAGCAAACTAGTTTCTCATTAAACAATTAGTACACATATTTCTTTGTGACATTGTTTGTCGACCCTACAACATGTCAACACTCTCCCCTTCTCGACCTTGGTTTCCCCATTAACAGCTTTCCTGTCCCCTCCTAACTTCTCGCCCTTGCTGCTGGGCTGTTGTGTCCATTTAGTCTCCTTTTGTATTCTGGGCATGTCTAATCTTTGGCTGAACGGTTAACCTCAGGATTGACTTCATTACTGAGCTATAAGGGTGTCTGGGGGCCATTCTCTCAGGGTTTCTCCAGTCTCTGTCAGACCAGGAAGACTGATCTCTATTGTTTGTTTGTTTTTTCTTTTAGTTAGAATTTTGTTCTACATTTTTCTCCAGGTCTGTCTGGGACCCCCTACTATGATCCCTGTCAGAGCAGTCGGTGGTTGTAGCTGTACCATCTAGTTGTACGGGACTCAGCCTGGGGGAGGCTGTGGTGGTTGTGGTCCATTAGTCCTTTGGAATAATCTTTCCCTTGTGTCTTTGATTTTCTTCATTCTCCCTTGCTCCAGATGGGGTGAGACCAATGGAGTATCCTAGACAGC
This sequence comes from Trichechus manatus latirostris, assembly GCF_000243295.1. NCBI lineage: Eukaryota > Metazoa > Chordata > Mammalia > Sirenia > Trichechidae > Trichechus > Trichechus manatus. The sequence continues at coordinate 14,853,813 of NW_004444000.1, read as the reverse complement.
CACTCACAAGCTTTTAAGATCCCAGACACTATTCACCAAAGTAGAATGTAGAATATTTTCTTTATAAACTACGTCATGCCAATTGAGCTAGATGTTCCCAGAGACCATGGTGCCCAAAACCCTCAGCCCAGTAATTCAGTCACTCAGTGAGTTTGAACGTGTTTGAGGAACACCATGACCTTGCCTTGGACAAGTTGTGCTGGCTTCCCCAGTATTGTGTACTGTCTTACCCTTCACCAAAGTTACCACTTATCTATTGCCAATTTAGTGTTTTTCACTCCCCTCCCTCATAACCATCAAAGGCACTGCAATGTTCTCTGTTCCATCCTCTTCTAAAAAAATCATTCTTAAATGCCCTTTTCTACAACTTTAAAACAGGGGCGCTAGATATACATATGAAGTATAGACAGAGAGATATTTGATTGAATATGCATATACAATCTCTGGAGGATTCATAAGCAATTGGCAACAACCATTGCTTCTAGGGAGGAGAATTTAGGAATGGAATGACTAGATGGGAGGAAGACATGTTTTCATTACATAACCTGACCTATACTGTTTATTTTTTTAACAGGTACAAGAATTGGTCAAAATATATTTATAACATCAAATAAAGATAGAAATAAGCCCAATTTTCTCATGACTAAGCAAGAGTCCCAGGAAGATGAAATAATTTGCTGAAGGTCATGCAAAAGTGAGAGGAAGTGCTGATAACTAGATGAAGGAATTCCAGGAGGGAGAGAACTAGGATTTGTTGAGTACCTCACACTTGATATTCCCAAAAACCCCACGAGGTCAGGAATGTTTTCTCACTTTTAAAAATTAAGAAATTAGGATTCAGAGACATTAAGTAATTTGTCCAAAGTCACACAACTACTAAGCTACTGAGTCAGAATGCAAAGCTTATGTGCCTTGCAAGTCACTGTTTACTACCTACCTTATACTGTGTATTCACCTCACTCACCTGACACTCACCCCACAGGTCTCTGAAATCAGTTCTCTTTTACCATTCCATGAGGACGAAAGCCAAACCTTCCCCCAACACTCTTAGTCTTATGATCTCTGTCATAGCAAAGGGCAAAACTGAACACTCATCCAAACCTCCCATTTTCCCAAAAGAAGATAACTTTCCAAAGGAATAGCACTTAAGTCAAATTGTCTCCCCAGCAAGTAATATATTAGTGATTTTAAAAAAAAAAAAAATTTACTACTAATAAATCTTTCAGATCAAAGTGTTCCAGTATATTCTATAAAGCTGCACTTCTCTTTACACAATGCTGTGGAATTACAAAATAGCCCTGAGATGAATTCTTTCTTTCCACATATGCTGATGTGAGAAGTGCTATGAGTAGTGCCTTACTAATCAATGGAAATTGCCTCTTTTTCTTAGTGCTGCCCTGATAACTAACTAAACCAAACCAGTTGTCATAAATTCCAACTCATGGTGACTCTGTGTGTATCAGAGTAGAACTGTGCTCCAAAGGGTTTGAGATGGCTGCTTTTTAGGAAGTAGATCCCCAGGCCTTTTTTCTGAGGTACCTCTGGGTAGAATTGAACCTACAACGTTTCAGTAAGCAGCTGAGCATGTTAACTGTGCCATGCAGGGACCCCAATAACTAATTAAAACAAAAAGCCCAAACCCATAGCCGTTGAGTCAATTCCAACCCATAGTGACGCTATAGGACAGAGTAGAACTGCCCCATAGGGTTTCCAAGGAGCACCTGGTGAATTTGAACTGCCCACCTTTTCGCTAGTAGCCCAACACTTAGTCACTGCACCACCAAGGCTCCAATAAGTAACCAGATCCCAAAAATTAATTACTGCTCCTAAAGAGAGGCCTGGTGGCACAGTGGTTAAGAGCCATAACTCTTAACCAAAACTTTGGCAGTTTGAATCCACCAGCCACCACTTGGAAACCCTATATGGCAGAATCAACTTGACAGCAATGGGTTAGAGCCTCCAGACCCTTACTTGATTATCTTGAGCCACAAATTTCTTAATCATAGCTCAAACACTCAAACTAACCCTTAAGAAAAAGCTCAAATTCTGACTCTCTTAGTCTTGAACTATATATGACTTTCCACTCATCATCTTTAGACCCCTTAAACCTATAAGGGTACTTTTCCAAAGAAATAGCTCTTGAGTTAAAGTGTCTCCCCAGCACTTAATATATTAATGATTTTCAAAAAAACCTACTTTCAAAAAAAACCTACATTAGATTGGGCTCCTAGGATTCCACACACAACCTCAGGAATGACCATGCTTGCTGCTGTCTGGAACCTAATATACTAGCCTCCCACATACCCCAGTCTTCACACACTTCTCTTGTCATTTGGCCAAGATCAACATAAGAACAATTTTCACCTCCCACCTGTTTGAAAAAAAAATGTAATATTCAAAAAAACTTTTTTTGAGGCATTACATGAAATTATTATAAATGGAATCAGATTTTAAGGTGTTAAGGTATAATGCTTTTAAAATGAAATCTCTAAGAGCAGCAATGGAACAAGAAAACATGGAATAAATGAAAACAAAGTAGACTGCAATTCAAGGGCCCAGAGTCCAGTGCCAGTTGTGGCCCCAAGCAGTTGTGTGTCCTTGGGCAACATATGCAATATTTCTGAGTCTCCAGTGTGTGATCTGTTAAATGAGAAGGCCAGAGTAAATGATTTGTACACCCTATTCAAGATTAAACAATCTTTGATTTTAGATACAATCAGCATAAGTTAAAGAATGCTTGGAATAATCAAGGTGGGGTGAGAGGTAGGAAAACTAGGTCTGCACTAAACACTCAAGTAAACATAAAGACTTAAAATTCTATTTGTGTTTAGGAGAGAAAACACTGGAGCTTAGACCCCTCATTGAAAACACACACACTAATAAGCAAAGAATTATATCTCCTTCAAATACTGCTCCTTTCTCAAAAAAATCTTTTTCTTCTCAAAGTTTTCCTCAGGGCAACTTTGACATCCTTATTCCTCAAGCTGTAGATTAATGGGTTTAACATAGGCAACACAATGGTATAGAACAGAGAGAACACTTTCCCTTGGTCAAGAGGCAAAATGGAAGGTGGTTTTAGATACATGAAAGACCCAGAACCAAAGAAAAGAGAAACCACAATTATGTGGGAGCTGCAGGTACTAAAGGCCTTGGACCTGCCCTCAGTGGAGCGAATATAGAGAATGTTAGAGAGTATTAGACCATAAGAGATGAAGATAGTGACAACAGGCATTCCGACGCCAATGGCTACAATATATACCACCAGCTCATTCACATAGGTGCTGTTGCAGGAGAGCTCAAGGAGAGGAAGGATGTCACACATGAAATGATTGACAAGGTTGTCAGCACAGAAGGTCAGACTCACAATGCTTCCCATATGGGCCATGGCCCCTGAAAACCCCGTCAGATAGACACCTAGCAAGAGGAGAAAACAGACCTGAGGAGACATGGTGACTGTGTACAACAGTGGTTTACAGATGGCAACATAGCGGTCATATGCCATCGCTGACAGAATGAAGCACTCAGAAACAACAAAGAAGCAGAAGAAAAAGAGTTGAGTCATACAACCTGTGTGCAAGATGATGTTCTTCTTTGAGACAAAACTCATTAGCATTTTGGGGGTGATGGTAGTGGAGTAACACAAATCTATTAAAGAGAGGTTAAAGAGAAAAAAGTACATGGGTGTGTGCAGGTGAGAGTTCAGCCCGATCAGAGTAATCAAGCCCAGGTTCCCCACCACAGTGACCACATAGAAGCAGAGAAATAGGAAAAACAGAGGAATCTGGAGTCCTGGCTGGTTCGTTAAGCCTGCGAGGATAAACTCTGTCACAGAAGAGTTCTTGGTTGCCATTCTCCTCCAGAGGACTCTGCAGGACTAATAGAAAAGAACCACTTAGAGGGAAAAAAACATCATCACTACCCTCCCCGTATCTGCCCCCACCTCCTGCCTTCTTGGGAATGGGATCCAGAGAGAGACTAAAACTACGATAGAAAAGTCTTTACTGTTTGCTATGGATCTGTCTTACAGCACCCAAATGACTTTAACTGTCAAGAGTACAATGTGAGGCTAAACTTTGACACCAGAGTGAGAGCTGGTGCTGCTGGGGAGAGAGGTGGCAAAAACAAGCTGAATGAACTTCAGCACTTTAAGTCAGTACCTTTTCTATGTCCCTCCCTCTTGTGTCTCTGCTTCAGTTGCTGAAACCTGGTCCTCTTCTATGAAGAGACTCCTGACAGGCAGAAGTCACTGTGATTCTCATCAGAGCTTCACTTCTGGATCAGGCTTGACAGAGCAAGATGACTAGTTAGTAATTTAGAGAAAGGCTGGTCTTGACAGAGTCTGAGAGTACTTACCCATAGGGATTCTTTGTTACCATTACATTTACGTTCCATGAGAATACTAAAAAAAAAAAAAAACTCATGGCCATCATGTTGATTCCAACTCATAGCGACCCTATAATATAGAGTAGAACTGCCCCATAGGGTTTCCAAGGAACAGCTGATGGATTTGAACTGCCAAACTTTTGGTTAGCAGCCATAGCTCTATAACCAACACATCACCAGGGCTCCACGAAAATATAGGGGAGAGGAATCAGAGAAGTCTCCTTTCTTGTCGGAGCTAGGAGTAGTGCAATTAATTCCTGGAGTGAATTTAACTATGAATAAATTACTAAATGTGCTCCTTTGTTTTCCCCAGAACTCTGAGCTCGAGAGGCTGTAGGCTTAATAATACTCTTTTAAAGCTAACACTTATTTAGCAATTACTATGAGATCTCCTCTAAATGCTATGTGACAATATTATTATTCCCATTTCACTGAGATTACATAACTGGCCCAAACTCACAAAACTACTGAGTTGCAACCAGAAGGTGAACTCAGGATGTCGGACTCCCATGGTTTGTGCTGTTACCTGACAGATCAGTTCACGCAGGCACTTGTCTTTCTTTAGTTCAGAGCCACAATGCTATACTCTGCTGTCCCTTAGCCACAATTGTTCTGGGAAGGGAAATGGCCCTAGTGAATAGATGACAGCTTTGACATCACAACACTCTGCTCCCAGTTCTGATCAAACGATAAGCACCTGTCATTTATCTTGTAACTCTTTCTGCACTGAAGAACATGATTTCTAATTGCTTATTTACCCAAAGGCTTCTCTCTAGCTTCCAGGGAGAAAAGAGCATCTTCCCCTAACCAGTGGATAACAGGTGATTTAAGCTTTGTTTTGAATTACAAATTCTGATGAACTGATTATTAAGACAGAGACTCTCTAAGGATCATTACCTCAGAGATTACCTTTCCTAAGGAAGAAGAAATGTTTCTTTATACCCTTGATATTGTTTCATTTGATTTATATAGACTTAATGCTTTCATTCAACTTACATCTATTCAGCACTATTAAAAAAAGAAATTATTGTGAAAAACATAATTATCATTACCATTTCGAGTGAACAATACTGTACCCTTATAGTGATCCCTGGCACCATGATCCAAAAGCACGATACAAATGTAATCTTATTTATTCCTCACAATAATGATATCCAGGTAAAGGACTCAGACAGACAATATGTTTCAGAGTCCACACTCACGCCTAGGCCCGTCTGACTTGAAGTCCCTTATTCTTCACCGCCAGACTAAACTACCTCCTGATGAGAGCTACTGAACCCATAAAGCAGGGTCCTTGCCTTCTGGGATCTAAAAGTCTCTTGGAAAATAAAAATAAATATGCATTGACTTGTATAAAAAGAAGTGCTTAGAACCAGAAATGGTAAGTCCAAGGGGCTATTGTAATTTAGAAGAGCTTATTCAATAATGTATTCACAGTTAAAGTCACTCCAGGAATTGATTGCACTATCCCTATCTCTGACAAGAAAACAGACTTCTCTGATTCTTCTCTCCTATATTCTCATGGAGTGTAAATTTGATGGTTAAAAAGAATCCCTACTGAGTGACCGCTCTCAACCTCCACCAAGACTAGCCTTTCTCTAAATAACTAATTAGTCAAAAATTTCCCTTGACAGTCCCTGCCTCCCACCCGCATTTCTTGAACACTTCTCTCAACTGGCTTTCAAGCTACTCAAAGCTCACAAATTGAATCCCAGTAGATCAGCTTCCCAGCAAAATACCACACACAAATTTGTTCTTCTTTGGTTTGCTTTTGTCTCTTTCTGTCCTCTACTTCTCACCCCCAACTTCTGCCTTGACAAAAATTGTCTATCCCATATCTTAATCTCTCAGACACTTGCTTATTTTCTCTGACACTAAACCCACAAACTCATAAAATTTTAGACCTCAAAAGACCCAGGAAATAATCTAATCCAGTGTTTCCCCAAACTTGACTAGTCATAACAATTAACTAGTGTGTTTGTTAAAAAGAAATTCTGGGCTCCACCCTGACTTTTTGAATCAGAACTTTTAGGGGTGAGATATTGTAGCCGTATTCTTTTAAACTCCTCATGGGAACCAAGTGCCAGAAACTATGGATCCACAGGACTAATATTTCTTTTCATCTTACAGACCAAGAGAGTAAGGTCTTATCTTAGTCATCTAGTGCTGCTGTGACAGAAATACCATAAGTGGATGATTTTAACAAACAGAAGTTTATTCCCTCACAGTCTAGTAGGCTAGAAGTCCAAACTCAGGGTGTCAGCTACAGGGGAAGGCTTTCTCTGTGGGCTCTGGAGGAAGGTTCTTTTCATCAATCTTCCCCTGGACTAGGAGTTTCTCGGCGCAGGAAACCCAGGTCAAAGGAGGCGCTCTGCTCCTGGTGCTTTATTGGTGGTATGAGATCCCCAACTCTGTGCTCGCTTCCCTTTCCTTTTATCTCTTGTAAGAAAAAAGGTGGCACAGGCCACAACCCAGGGAAACTCCATTTACATTGGATCAGGGATGTGACATTAGTAAGGCTGTTATAACCCCACCCTAATCTTCTTTAACATAACATTACAATCATAAAATGGAGGACAATCACAAAATGCTTGGGATCATGGCCTAAACAAGATGACACATATTTTGGGGAGACACAATTCAATCCATGACAGGTCCAAAGAAGTAAAATGACTTGCCCAAAGTCACAGATCTAGATTAAGTGTGTAGTTTACAAATATCTCCTAGTGCTCTGTTCATGACCCTACATGACCATCAGATGGGCTGGAATACCAAGCACAAGTAATAAAAAAAAAAAGTGATCAGACTTCTGATTCCATGTATAATGGAGTAGCTGGTATGATACTTGCCCTCTGGCCGTAAACAACTACAACACTGGGGAAAATATATATATAGCAACTATTTTCAAGCTTTGGAAAGCAGACACCACAGGGCTTCATTCTTTGAGACAAGGCAAGAACCTTAGGTGTCTACCACATTCACCTACCTTTCTCTCTGGGGGCAACTTCAAAACCAGGCACAGTGAAGTAGAGCCGAAAAAGAAAAGAAATTGTCACAGGCTCTGTGACTGAAATAAAGAATTATCAGAGTTCAGGAATACTAAGACACCTGGAATTTGTGAGACAAGCTATTGAAGGGGAAAAGCCACAGAAAAGGACTTTCAGACATTTGCATAATGGACTCCCTTGGGTTCCTGGTTGCATCCTAAATTTTGTATGTTCAGGGCAAGACTCCACAAGGCCTAGCAGAGAATGGCTACTAGGGGGTTAATAACTCAACAGAGATCAAAGACAATACACAGTGCTAGGGAGATGATGGGATTCTGACTTAGTAAAAGTGCAGAGACTTTGAGGAACAAGCCAGGTAGAAATACGAGACCCCAGAAAAGCCATAACCTAGAAGTATGAACTAAGCCCTTGGAGCAAGGGCAAAACTGAAAAGACCCATCATAACAAACATTACACCCAAGGCTCAACAGGATCGAGGTGAGCTGTGAGTAAATTAACTGCATCTCAGAACAAAATTCAACACTCGAGAGGAGAATAACATAATCCATACTCTCTATATCATATCTATGATGTTCAGCTTACAATAAAAAATTACTAGAAATGTGAAGGAAGAAAATGTGACCAATAATCAAGAAGAAAAAGAAAAAAAAAAGTCAGTAGAAGATGTGTATTGACCTAGATGTTGGTATTAGTTGAAAAGTACTTTAACTATTGTAAATATATTCTAATTTAGATAAAATGGACAAATCTGGCTAGCAGATGGTGAAGTTTAAGCACTCAGCTGCTAACTGAAAGGGTGGTGGTTCAAACCCACCAGCAACTCTGTGGGAGAAAGATGTGGCAGTCTGCTTCCGTAAAGATTATAGCCTCGGAAATCCTATGGGCAGTTCTATTCTGTCCTACAGGGTCATTATGAGTCAGAACCGAGTTGACAGTAGCAGGCTTGGTTTTATGTGTGTGTGAATGTGTGTGATTTTGTGTGTGTGTGGTGTGTGTGTGCGGTGTATGTGGTGTATGGTGTGTGTGTCTGGTGCGTGGTGTGTATGTATGGTGTGTGTGGGAGTGTGTGTGGGAGTGTGGTGTGTATGTGGTATGTGTGTGGTGTGTGTGTGGTGTGTGTGTGTGCTGTGTGTGTATGAGTGTGAGTGTGTGGGGTGTGTGTGTGTGGGGTGTGTGTATGTGTGGCTACCTACACTCCACATCCTTTCACAGGGCATTAATGATGCCTTCAGCCAAAGGAGGCATGGAATCTCTCTGAAGAAATCTGAGCCTCAGTGAGCAAGTGGGTTAGCTATGTTTTTGATCAAGACTTCTCGTGAGAATTTTATGAAATCATACCACAAAGGCAGAAGCCTAGATTCTTGTCAAGTTCAACTACAGTTACTGCACGGAGCCTGTGTGTGTTTACTAGTATCTGCGCATACACATCAGTGTCTGCTGGCTTATCCACTTCTGTGAGATATTTTCACACAGTGCATAACAATAAGGGTGCCTCATTTGTAGATTTACACTTTGCCATGTCCTACAGTAGGAACTTCTCCTGGTGTTGCATCATACAGACAAGAAACCTCTAAGGCTCCTAGGAAAAAGGTTAAGTTTAATAAATCCCTGAAGTCGTCTTTGCCCTTGGGACCCTAAGAGAGTTTGTGATACCATAGTTAAATTTTTTCCAGTTGTAACTTATGTGAAGCGGGATTCATTAGAGTCATGTGGTTCTTTTCCATCCTTCTATTAACGTGGTGTATTACAGTGATTTTCTTATTTTGAACTACGCTTTGCATTTGATTTGTATGACATTTACAAACATTTAAACACACACATTAATTCAAATTTTAACAAATGGATAAACTTGTGCAACCTACATCCTACTAATAATAAAAACTATCATTCAAGAGATTTTTCCTGGTATTAAAAGAAAAAAAAAAAAACCTTGAAGTGACATATTGAAAAGTAACACCACACACCTACAGAAATTGCCTACTCCAGGATGAACAACATCAAAACATACCATGGTAAAATTATTGGACTTTAAAGAAGAACAGATCCTTAGCGATGTAAGATCAAAGAGGTTAAGTAAAAATCTTGTAGTCCTAAGTTTCCTAGTTCTGTTTGAAAAGAAACGACTAGCCCAGAAGAAATGAGCCTCTCTGGTACCCAATTTGTGGTCTTCAAACACCACTTCCCCATTAAAGAAACCAAGTTTCTTGGAGAAAAGATTGATTCCAGCTCCGAAGAACGAGATGTACAGTAAGCACAAAGCATCTTGTCATATGAGATAGGAAGGAAGACTACTACAGACTGCTAGGGCCAGGTCAAAAAGTCCTATGACATATACATTGTCAAATGTACATTGTCCACAGGCCAAAGATAGAAAAAATTGAGCATCAAAAACATAATAACTGCAATAGATTGAAACACATAAAATGATTCAATTGGTGAGTTTATAATGATACTGAAGAAAAAGAACTGGTTACCTTTGGAGGATAACAGGAAACCAAATCATTTATCTCTTAAAATTAGAAAATGAAGAAAACAATTGTAAAAAGTAATAAGGCAACATGAGGGATCCCTGCGGTGGTGTAACTCTTCTTAACTGTGGTGGTGGATACATAAAACTACACAAGTGATAAAATCGCATAGAACTACATACGCACACACACGAATATAAGTAAAATTGGAGAAATATGAATAAGAACAATGAATTGTATCAATGTCAGTATCCTGGCTGTGATATTTTGCAAGGTGTTACCATCTGGGGAGATTGCGTAAAGGGCATGTGGAATCTCTTTGTATTATTTATTACAACTGGAATCTCTTTGTATTATTTATTACAACTGCATGTGAATCTACAATTATCTCAAAACAAGTTTAATTTAAAAATCTTCATTGGCAATATATTATCAGTAATATATTACTGAATATATTCTCAAATAGGAAAATTTATTTTTGAACACATTCCCCTTATGAATGAAAATATATGAGGGAAGAGTTCTTATGAGCCTGTGTTCTCATGCCTTTCAACCTTCTGCCATTCAACCCTGCGGGTCTACAGGTGAAGCATCAGGGTCAGAAATTTAATGTTCCTTACAAATTTAACATTCCTTTACTGAAACTATCTAGAAACCCTATGGGGCAATTCTACGCTGTCCTATAGGGTCACTATGAGTCAGAATCGACTGGACAGCAATGGGTTTACTGAAACTATAGTGTGTTTTAGTAAAAGCTTTGCATTTGTTTTAAAAATGCTTTAGAATAAACATTTTAAAAGCTAGTTGATTGTGCCTAATGAGGAATAACTAATGATGACCGGATAGTAGTAACTGATGATGGTGTTGATCATCACGGATGATGATATTGTTGGTAATGACTGATGTGTGGTGGCAGTGATGAGGGGGCTGTTGGTGGTAAACTTTGACAATGCTAGCATTAGACCCTAAGCTTCCCAACGTGCAAAATAACTCTCCCAACTAAAGGAAAATTATCACACCTGAAAAACAAGAACATGATTTACAGCACAGGTCTAAGTCACGATTCTAATTGCTCCAATACTGAGGACCCCAGTCTCTGGAGTGACTACTTCCCAGGAGAGGTTCTGCCCGTATGTATATAAAAAGATCTCAAGACTCCCAATCTCGATGACCCATTTTTCAAGACTGTGTCAGCCCCTTTGAGTAAGCAGAGGACTAGATAAAAATACATATGTATTATTCTCTCATTTTCTGATATTTAGTTCCTGATTGTTGGAACCAAGGAATTCCCAAAAAGTTCCAGGAGACTATGTTCCATTTTCCCTCAGCACAGGTATTTAATTGCAGATTTACAACAATTGTATGAGAAAGATATTTTCCCATAAACTCCTGTTTTTAATGCAGGCTGTTTACAAACATGTTTCCCTTCACCTCTAAATGCTTTTTTCTGTGTGTTATGTTCTCATCAGCAGCAATGCTGAGCATCTGACGGCCTGGTAAAAGGAGATTTTCCAATGGCCTAGCGTTCACATCTACTCTGCACTGAGTGAACGGTGTTCACTCGGCACTGCTTTGTAAAGCATTTTCAGTTCTGGTAATGGTATATCCCAAGTTGATTTTCTATGTTTCTTATTGTTTCAGGAGACTCAGATTGGGTATGCGGGGATATGTAAGATTTTTTTTTAATTTATTGTTATCTAGAAGAAAATTGCTTTCTCCTTTATAATAAAACCAGTTGCTATTGAGTCAGTTCTGACTCATGGTGAAGCCATGTGTGTCAGAGTAGAACTGTGCACCATAGGGTTTTCAGTGGTTGATTTTTCAGAAGCAGATCACCAAGACTTTCCTCTGACGTGCTTCAGGATGGACATAAACCACCATCAGATAACAGCTGAGCATGTTAACCATTTGCACTACCCAGAAGCTTTTCTCCATTGTAATAAGTGGATATAATATTCAAACATCTTACTATTTATTATGATGTTAAATATCTAGCTTCCAATAATTTAACACGTAAAGCTTATAAGGCAATGCAGATGTTCTTGTCTTCACAGCAATCCTAAGGCTTAAAAGACTTTCTTTCATGTAAGAAGAAATACAGTTATTGCTGGAATTATTACAAGAATCAAGTGAAGCAATGTATTTTAAAGTGCTACACAGAAAACCAGGTTACAAAATGTTTTTTAATGTATATATACATATATGCGTGGAAAAATCTAGAAGGATATTTACTAACAATTTTAGTCTTTAGGTAGGGGGAATGCGGTGTTTTTACTACAAATAAGTAATTTTGGTTTATTTGTATTTCTAATTTTCCACAATATACCTGTATTTCCTTTGTAATTAAAAAAAAATACATCAGAAATTAGCAATAAGATCCCTCCTCTACCTATATCCAAAAATTCAATAAATTAAATTTGCTGATAATGATGTGCTACACTAAGATATCTATAGCAAAAGAGCTTACTCTACTGAAGACAAAACAGACTGATGTTCAGAAGTCCTCGGATTTAGACCCAGTTCTGCCTCTTACTAGTTGTATGACTTTGGGTAACTTGTTTAACTTTTAGAGGTTCGATTTCCTAGGGAATTAAAAAAATAATATACCATTCCTCTTTTTTTCATATATCATGCTCATACTAAGACATCAAGTATTAAGGCATGTTCAAGCACAACTTTGCCTCAGAGCTGTAGGTGGGCAGATTTATAAGGCCACCAACTACAGGCAACGCAGGAAGCTCATGAGCAGGAGAGCAGATTTAAGTTTGAGTTTCAAGTCCAAGCCATTTAATGTCCAGCACTTTGGTTTTCTCAATATAAAAATGGGAATTAAAATCCTACTCTAAATACATTTCTCCCCACACCCAAGAGTTTTCGAAGGAGCTAGTGAGATTGGTTTTTGAAAGAAATGTGTAAATTATGAAGCATTTCACACAGGTTAGTAATAATATGAAGGAGCAATTAAAATAGTGAGAATTTAAGTTTTCATATTAGGAAATACAGCTCCGAGACAGGAATATCTATAGATATCATATCCCAGCAATAATAATTCCATGATTCCTGGAGAACATCTGTAATTTGAGTATTTTGCCCCTAGGGAGATAATAGTGCCATGGTTTTGATATTACAATCTTAATGTTATAAAAACAATAATATAATAAATACTGATTGAGCACTTACTATGGACACTACTATGTGCCAATACCCAGGATGCACTACAGAGCAATTAATTAAATCAGAATTTATGTGGGTAGGACTCAGGCATCAATACTTTTTAAATACTCCAGGTAATTGCACTATGTAGTCAATGCTGAGAATCACTGTCTTAGGCCCTCAAACCCAAAGAAAAACAGAGAACAAATTCCAGCCACCTAATGACAATTCATATTTTTATACCTACTGAATATTTGAAAAAAATATTTCTAAATATGCATAATCCCATGTTATTTTTACAACCACCTAGGGAATTGATATTATTAATTCCTTCATTTTTCAGATGCAGCAGCAATTGACTTGCCACTCAATGGTACTGTTGTGACTACCATCTCACCCTGATTTGAGATAGGTATTCCTATGCTCACTTTCAGTGAATATTTGGAAATGGCATAAATGACAGGGAAATTTCATTTCTGAAGCAAAACACATCTACAACTTCAAATATGAAATCTACAGCTTCTTTCTTCTAGAGTGAAGGTTATCAAACATTAGCGTTCATCAGCATCATCTGTAGTTTGTTAAAATAGAGATTGTTGGGACTGAGGCCACCCCCAGGGCTTCTGATTCAGTAGGTCTGGAGCAAGGCCTGAGAGTTTGCATTTCTAATAAGCTCAAGGTGATGGCGATGCTGCTGATCCAGGAACTACACTTTGAGAACCACTGGTCTAGGATATTTGAGAAACAGAATGGCAAAAGTTCAAGGTCTTGGCCGCTTTTCCTCTTGTCTTCCTCCCGGTAAACAGCAGGTGTGAGGGGTGGATGCATCAACAAAGAGCCTAGAAGTTTATAGTTTTGATGAGATTCCATTTATCTATTTTGTCTTTTGTTCCTTCTGAGTTTGGTGTCATATCTAAGAATCCATTGTTGAAGACTAGGTCCTGAAGCATTACCTCTATAGTTTCTTGTAATATTTTTATGGTTTTAGGTCATACATTGAGGTCTTTGATCCATTTTGTGATAGTTTTTTGTATGGTGTGATGTGTGGGTCTACTTTCACTCTTTTGCATGTGGAAATCCAGTTGTCCCAGCACCATTTATTAAAGTGACTAGTCTTCCCCCATTTATTGAATTTGACACCTTTGTCGAAGAGTGCCCATAGATGTGTGCACTTATCTCTGGATTCTTGATTTTATTGCATTGGTGTACAGGTCTATCATTATATAAGTGCCAGACTGTTTTGATTACTGTAGCTTTATACAAGCAGTCCCCAGGTTACAAGTGTCCAACTTACAGACAACTCATACTTGCCCTTTAATGTTATGTAAATTTCCCCTCACTTTGAAATAATTGAACCAACACCTACTCACAACAAATTCTTCATCACAATTACCTTCACTTGCTGCTCATGCAGCTTGGAAAGGCTTTGAGCCTTTTCTTGCACTACAGTAAGGCTAAATAAGAAGCTATGCAGCTGTTCCGACTTACCTACACATTTGACTTAAAGACACAGTTAGGAAGGGATCTCATTCCTAACCCTGGGACTGCCTGTAACATGTTCTGAGATTGGGAAGTGTGAGTCCTCCTACTCTATTCTTTTTCAGGATTGCTTTGGCTGTTTGGGACCCTTTGCATTTCTATATAACTTTGAGGATAGGCTTGTCCATTTAGGGCTATTGGAATTTTGATGGTTATTGTGCTGAATTTATAGACGGCATTAGGTAATATTGACATCTTGACAATATTAAGTCTTCCGATCCATGCCACAACATGGGTAAACCTTGACAACATTAGGCTGAGTGAAATACGCCAATCACAAAACAACAAATATTATATGAGCTCACTAATATGATATACCTAGAATAGGCAAATGTATAGAGATCAGAGTTTTGTAGTGGTCACCAGAGGCAGAAGACAGGCAGAAAAGGGGAAGCATTATTTAGAACACATTGAGTTTCTGTTTATCGTGATGAAAGATGCAGAAATGGATATTGGTGATGGTTGCACAATATGACTGATGTAATAAATCTCAATGAATTGTACTCATGAAAAATGTTGAACTTGCCAGTGTGGTGTTACCTACATCTTTACAACAATCAAAGAAAGAAGCAGCCCAGGATCTCTAAGCTTGAGACAAATGCTCAAAACTAGCTTCATCAAGTAGAATTACAGCCTTTCATGAAACTTTTCTTTCCCAGCCCTACAGGCTTCCATCATTAGGAGAATGGCTGCAGAGAATCACTCTACAGTGACAGAGTTCATTCTAGGAGGATTAACAAATCGGCCAGAGCTCCAGCTCCCTCTCTTCTTCCTCTTTCTAGGGATCTACATGGTCACCATGGTGGGGAACCTGGGCATGATCAGGCTCATTTGTCTGAATTCCCAGCTTCACACCCCCATGTACTACTTCCTCAGCAACTTGTCATTTGTAGATATGTGCTACTCCTCTGTCATTACTCCGAAAATGCTGATGAACTTTGTGTCAGAGAAGAACAGCATATCTTACGCGGGGTGCATGTCACAGCTCTACTTGTTCCTTGTTTTTGTCGTTGCCGAGTGTTACATGCTGACAGTGATGGCCTATGACCGCTATGTTGCCATCTGCAGTCCTTTGCTTTATAACACCATTATCTCGCATCAAATCTGTTCCCTGCTAGTAGCTGTGGTCTACATCATGGGGTTCATTGGCTCAACAATAGAGACTGGCCTCATGTTAAAACTGTCCTATTGTGAGATCCTCATCAGTCATTACTTCTGTGACATCCTCCCTCTCATGAAGCTCTCCTGCTCTAGCACCTATGATATTGAGCTGACAGTTTTCTTTTTGGCTGGATTCAATATCATAGTCACCGGTTTAAAGGTCCTTGTCTCCTATGCCTTCATCCTCTCCAGCATCCTCCACATTAGCAGCACAGAGGGCAGGTCCAAAGCCTTCAGCACCTGCAGCTCCCACCTTACAGCAGTGGGAATGTTCTATGGATCTACTACATTCATGTATCTAAAACCTTCCACAGCCAGTTCCTTGGCTCAGGAGAACGTGGCCTCTGTGTTCTACACCACAGTGATCCCCACGCTGAACCCCCTAATTTACAGTCTGAGGAACAAGGAGGTGAAGGCTGCCATGCAGAAAATACTGAGAAGAAAACTGTCTTGATGCAAATGTTATTATTCTTTCTCAATTTTAAAAGTGAGTTGTTATAAATACCAGAGGAAAGTCCAACTATGGATGGGGAACAAGCACTTCTCCACATGGGTGGTGAATGTCTTCTCTCATTCTTCTCTCTTCCTTCCTCCCCTCTCTCATGTCTTATTATTTGCAACCAGCTATCTTCAAGTTCATGTTTTCTTTCATTTGGAATCTATGCTCTCTATCCTGAGCCCTTTACTAAACATCTACTAACTTAACTGTAATTTAACATAAATTTTAAACTTTCAGCATTTAGTTTGAGAGTCATTCGTTGTTTTATTACCTTCTAATGGTTAAGAGCTACGGCTGCTAACCAAAAGGTCAGCAGTTCGAATCCACCAGGCAGTACTTGGAAACTGTATGGGGCAGTTCTACTCTGTCTTATAGGGGCGCTATGAGTCGGAATCGACTCGACGGCAACGGGTTTCGTTTTTGGTTTTGGTTTATAGAGAAAATACTACTCAGCCCAGTTCTTACTTTTTTTTTCATTTGGGAGTACACAAAGCAAAGAAAATTGAATTTAAAAGTCACCAAGAAGTGATACACAGTCCCTCTCTCATCCAGATTTCTCCCTCTCTACTCTTTTACTCCTTTTTATTGCTGCCCAAGAAATATTACCTGATGCCTTATTCAACTGTCTTTGTAACAATAATAATATCACTAACAGATAACTTTTTTTGGATGCCTACTCTAAGCCAGGCAACTCTTCTAAGTGCTTTATATTCATTATTTCAATTATACCTTACAACAGGTAAGTACTATTTTATCTCGTTGGGTGGAAACTTGCTTTAGTAACTTGCTCAAGGTCATATAGTTGTTAAACAGACAACACTGGGATTCAAATCCAAGGCTAGATAACTCCAGTCTTGCCTATTATATTATCCCCTTCACTTTAGGCTAACCATCTCTTTGGACAGCCTAGTGATCCTGCCCTAATTATGCTCTTCAGATCCCTAATGCCTCCTGAAAATAATTTCTCAAATCCCCTCCTTTTATCATCTGACCCAGCCTCTCTCCCTTTACATGCAACTTCTTTGAGGTGACAAACTCAACCCGGTTTGCCTGGCACTTTACCAGTTTCATCACTGAAAGCCCCACATCCTAGTAAACCCCTCAGTCCTAGGCAAACCAGGACCAGTTGATTACCCTAGATTACACATTGCTTCAAAATATCCTGTCCTGCCTCAATAACTAATAGATCTACATCCCCTTCCAACCTCACTCTGTAAATCCAATTGCTATGGGAAATAATTTCTTCCTCTCTTGTTTATAACAATATCAAGGATAGATGCTTTAGACTCAGCAGCCTGATGGAGTACAAAAGATTCATCCTCTTGCCACTTATGGGCACACTAATTTATCACCGGTGATTTATTACAATAAACAGAAATAGCTCTAGGTTTCTCAAGAAGAAAGGGATTTAATACAGGGAATTATATGCTTACAGTTTTTGGAATGACTGAAGAAGAAGGGGTGAGGGAGCCCCTCTTGGGCTATGGAGTCCAAAGATATTTCACAGTAGATATGACCTTCATCGCAATGCTGCCACCAGGAAAAAACACTATGTACATCCATGAAACCGGTAAATAAACAACAGAATCCTAGGACAAGCATTACCTGGGAACTTGTTAGAAACTCATGTCTTTGGGCCCCACTCCAGACCTGCTGAATTACTGGGTGGGGGCCAGTAATCTATTTTAATAAGCCCTAGGGTGATTCTTGGTAGAGGGTGAGCAAAAAAGAGGAAGATCCTTAACAAGATGGATTGACAAAGTGGCTGCAACAATCGGCTCAAACTTACCTACTAGTGTGGGGATGACACAGGATCAGGCAGCATTTCTTTGTGTTATACTTGGAGTCATGACTCAATGGCACTGATTCTGATACACACTGAAATATGAGAACCACCTCACTTCTATCTTCCAATTCTCAACAAGTGCATTCAATCAGTGGAAACTAATGCACATCCAGGGATCCACCTGCAAGGGAATCTAGAATACGTACTTTTTAGCTTTTTAACTTCTCTGACTTGAAGAGGGTGGAACTGAAATTGAAAGAACCACAAACTGCCATCCAGTCAATTCTGACTCATGGTGACCCCATATGTGTCAGACGAGAACAGTGCTTCATAGGGTTTTCAATTGCTGATTTTTTGGAAGTAGTTCACCAGGCCTTTCTTCCAAGGGATCTCAGGGTAGGCTCCAACCACCACCCTTTCAGTTAGCACTTAGCAGGTTAACTATTTACGCCACCCAGGGACTCCAATATTCAGAGATCCATTCCAAAGTGGCTACCTTAACTGTTTTCACCTGACCTTTTTTCCAGCAAGAACTGATATTCCTACCACTGTATATCCCCTCTAATTAGAAGAAAATGTAGAAAATATCTTTATTATCTAAAGACAATAAACGATAAAGCAAAAAAAAAAATGTGGTGAGTCTGATTATATTAAACATTAGGAGTTTTGTTCAGCCAAGAATCCCAGGTATAAGGTTAATAGAAATATAGCAGAATGGGAGAAGATATATAACTAGCATATATAATAAAGTCCTGAGAATCAACAAGAAAAATACATCAACATCAACAGGAAAAAAATGGGTAAGGTATACAGAGCAGACAATTTACAGAAGAGAAAACCTGAAGTGCTACGGAGCATATGCAAACTAAAACAATATGAAATCCCTATGCATCTATCCCGTTGCCATGGAGTCTGATTCCGACTCATAGCGACCCAAAAGTTAGAGTAGAACTGCCCCATAAGGTTTCCCAGGCTGTAATCTTTACGAATGCAGACTGCTACATCTTTCTTCTGTGGCTGGTCAGTCCAAACCGCTAACCTTTCAGTTAGCAGGCAAGCGTTTAACCACTGCACCACCTGTAAGACTAGTGAAGATTAAAAAGCTGAGTGGTGCTAAGGGTTGGTGAGGATGTGGGGATTTAGGAACCCTCAAACACTGCTGCTGTTCTGGAGACAGTAAGACATTACTTAGGAAAAATAGGTATATGCATCTATGAAAACAAACCCATTGCTGTCGAGTTGATTTCAACTCATAGCAACCCTATAGGACAGAGTAGAATGATCCCATAGAGTTTCCAGGGCTGTACATCTTTATGGAAGGAGACTGCCATATCTGTCTTCTGCAGAGCCATTGGTGGGTTTCAATCACCAACCTTTTGGTTAGCAGTCAAGCATTTAACCACTGGGCCACCAGGGCTAGGACCTAGCAATTCTGGTCCTGAGTATATATCCCAAAAGGATTCTCTCATAGGTAGTAAGAGGTCATGTACAAAGAAATTCACTGCACCGTTATTTGTGGTGATGGCAAATTAGAGACAAAATAGATCTGCACCATTGGGAAACTTGCAGCAGTTAGGAGTCAAGAATTAGCTATAGGCAACAAAGATGGATCTTAGAGGCCAGTACTGAGTGAGAAAAGTAAGAAAGATAATGAGATATAAAATTGTATAAAAATATTATTTATGTATATTAAAAATAGGAATCCCTGGGCGGTGCAAACGGTTAACACACTTGGTTACTAACCACAAGGTTGGAGATTCCAGTCCACCCAAAGGTACCTCAGAAGAAACGCCTGTGATCTAATTCTGAAAAATCAGCCATTGAAAACCCTATGAAGCATGCTTCTACTCTGACACACACGGGATTCACCATGAGTCAGAATCCACTCCACAGCAACTGGTTTGTTTTTTCTTTGTTTGTTTTTAGTATAGTAAAAAATATACACACAGGTGATAGTTGCACAACATTGAAAATGTACTAGATTCCACTCTAAAATGGTTAATTTTATGCTACGTGAGTTATAACTCAATAAAAGAAAGGCACCAAAACAAAACCAATTGCCATCAAGTCAATTCCAACTCATAGCAACCCTATAGGACAGAGTAGAACTGCCCCATAGGGTTTCCAAGGCTATACATCTCCAACGAAGTGGCTGGTAGGTTCAAACCACTGACCTTTGGGTTAGCAGCCAAGTACTTAACCACTGTACTACCAGGGCTCTAATACATTGCACACAAACCAAAAAAAAGCATATATTGAAAAAAATAACATAAAATGCACATTAAACAAGTTATAATAATTGCCCAAAGAAATAAGCTACATGGAAATGGGGAGTGGTAGAAAAAAGAACAGAAATAAAAAAATTTTTTCTTAGACCCACCCCCAAGTATGTACCATCAACACAACAAAGAAGCCTTGGATCAGAGCTGTTGAATAGAAGATAGGCAGGCCTGCCCTTAATATCTGTGGGGTCTTGGGAAAGAATATCTGAATATTTAAAAGGTATAAATCAAGTTACCTTGAAAAATAAACTTTCACAGCAAGGTAGGAGGCCAGATTCAAACTTAGAAATCTCAGAATTCTAAGAGTTCATACCAGAATGCGGTACTATAATGTGAGGAACTAGATACATAGATCAAGAGGCAGTTGATTGAACAGAACAAGGGGATACTGCATTGTTTAAAGTCAAGAAAGATGTGCATCAGGGTTGTATCATTTCACAACACTTATTCAATCTGTATGCTGAGCAAATAATCTGAGAAGCTAGACTATATGAAGAATGGGGCATCAGGATTGGAGGAAGACTTATTAACAACCTGTGTTATGCAGATGACACAACCCTGCTTGTTGAAAGTGAAGAGGACTTGAAGTGCTTACTGATGAAGATCAAAGAGTACAGCCTTCAGTATGGATTACACCTTGACATAAAAAAAACAAAAATCCTCACAAGTGGACCAAAATGCAACATCATGATAAACAGAGAAAAGATTGAAGTTGTCAAGGATTTCATTTTACTTGGATCCACAATCAACGCCCATGGAAGCAGCAGTCAAGAAATCAAAAGACGTATTGCATTGGGCAAATCTTGGGTTTGCAAACTCTTGGAGGAGGACAGTCCAGGTAAATTGTTGATTGTCCCAAGTAAAGGCAAATAAGTATTGGTTTCCAGGTTCAACAGGAATACTGAAAAATGCACTACAAAGATCTATCACAGTAAAGAATGCCGCATCAGGGGGAACATTGAAAAGCAATAAATGTGGGTTAGAGACAACCGAAAATCTAAGAATAATATTGTGGTTAATTGCACATGGGTCCTGAACGGATATCCAACCTTTACCATGAGGTTTCCTAACTGGAAGGATAGGAGTATTGAAAGGACTAGCACAGGGGACAATTAACCCTTTAGAAAGAAAATCCTGAATAATAGCAGTTATTCCTTCCTTTGCATCTTGTTTAAGTGAATATTGGGGAATCTTAGGCAAAAGCTTAGATGTGTCCAGTTGAATTTTAATAGGTTCAGTGGACAGAACTTGGCCAACATCTGTAGAAGTAGTGGTCCACAAGGTTTCAGGAACCTGAGAAATAACTTCAGGGTGAAGAGAGCTTGAACAAACAGAATTTTGAAAGGGTATAGTAAGAGCTTGCATATGGCAAAAGGCCTCTTCCTTCTGAATATTATCCATCCCTAAGTTCTGATTCTCAGCCAAGATTAATAATATTCCATCTTTTCATTAAACTGTAAACAGTAATTCCATTTAGATAAAATATCTCTTCCAATTAAATTAACAGGGATGTCAGAGATTAATTAAAAAGGATGTAAGTTCTCTATGGATCCAAGATATATTGGCACAGGTTGAGAATGAACTACTATTTTTTTCCATATTTGTAACTCCCACTATTTTAGAAGTTTTTGTACTCCAGGCCAAGGGCTTTTGTAAACATGTGGGATTAATGGCAGAGAGTGTAACTCCTGTATCTATTAAAAATTGGCAGGGTTCTCCATTAATATACATAGTTGTTTCTTCTTGAGGGTTTAGAGCTACCATAGGAACAGAAAAAGTCCCTGTTTTTTTCCCTGGAGCCCTTTTATTCTGAATCAGGGAGTGGAGAGGGAGTTGGATTGGAAATCTGTTTATTCTTTTTAAACATTCATTTTTCCAATGGCCAGGTTTCTTACAATAATGGCAGTCGCTAGTTTTATGTCCATTGGAAGATTTGAATTTTCTCTTCTGGGTAGGTCCTTATAGCTGCGGTAACTGGAGGGTCATTAACTTATTAGCATTAGCAGTGTGCTTTGTTTCTAAGGTTTGGGTAAGCTCGTGAGCTAAATTAACCAATTCCATAGTGGGAGCAGCCTTACAATCTAAACAACACCTTTTAACTAAGGCAGAAATTTCAGGTTTGAGTCCAGATATAAATACTGTATTAAAGGCCCCTGTGGTTCCTTCCCTGAAGGAAGTAACCCAGAATGTTCTGAACACTTCTGGAATAATCAATCATGAAAATCATACACATTTTCGTCTTTACTTTGTATTCAAGAATAAACTTTTATCCAATCAATTATCAGGGGAAAGGCCTTAAGGATCACTTCATGTAACTTTGTACCCCTAGTTCAAGTGACAAGGGTTTCAGCTGTTCTGCCTGTATCCAAGGCTAAGTCATCCTGGGGACATTTCGATTCAGCATGTTCTAACGATAACTTGACTTCCCCAGAGCCAATTAACATATGGACTAGCTGATATAAATCAGCAACCTAGGCTGATAAGCATTAATAAGGACTTTGAATTCTTTAGTAAATCTATAAGGATCCTCACATAAATTTGGAAAATCTTTAGCAATGCTATGTAGTTCTTTATGAGTCCAGGGAATGAAAGAAATAACAGTATTCTTTATATTTTCCCTAGGGTCCACTCCAGATTCTGCAGGGATAATCTTAAAAGGCATTTCAGGTATGGGCTTTGGACTCTCTAAGTTTAGATTTTCTGGCTTTGATTCTTTAGCAGACTCTTTAGAGAAGAAAGGAAGCTCAGACAAAGTGTTTCCAGAAGGGCAATAAGGTAGAGGAGGGTACAGAGGAGCAGATGCTGGCAGAGAAGCAGAGGGAGCTGTAGCAGAGGGAGTAAGTACAGTAGAGTTCTTACTTTGCAATTCCTTATTTTGTCGAGTTACTTCAGAAACTGTATTCTGCAACTCTATTCTGTTTAGTTAATTTAATGACAGTATCCTCCAAAGAGATTATTTCACTCTTTTGATGTCTTTAAACTAAAAAAACCAAACCCGTTTCTGTCAACTCTGACCCATAGTGACCCTAGAGAGGCCTCAAAATGCCAATCAGAATAAATTTCCCACTGAAACGTCTTAATCTAGGACCCCTTCTGTTCTAATTTACTGCTCAGAAAAATTAATAGAAATATCAAAGTTTCCCCACAGTAGCCACTCATCCAAACTGCCCTTAGTTAAGCCATGTGAAGCAGACAAAAATAAACATGCTGAAGAACCAAAATGCTCATTCATGTAGTGAGCAGGAGTCCCCAGAGGGGGCTTAGTTTTGCTCTTAGATTTGGCATTTCCCATATTCACAAAGGCAGCATAAGGTTAGCTTCACAAGCTTTTCAAACAAAAGGTCAGAGCTTTCAGTTTCTCAGAACTGGTTAATATCTCTAACAAAGGAATGCGGTGGTGCTTTGGGGTGTGGCTTTTTAAGGTTCTGAGATCCTTAATCAACGACTTACGGAACCTAAAACCAAAGGAACTTATGTTCCATTTATAAAAACAGAAAGGAAAGAGAAAGACAAATCCTTTAGTGAACTCGGGGAGCTTCTTACGCAGAGAGTATGGAGACTCAAACCCAAGAAATATTTACCTTGCCACAACTCCTGGGATCCTGTGAAAATGGAAGAGTTCAAGGGAGCCTGTGCCAGCACCAAAGCTCCAATTTCCAGCTGTCCTAGAGGCTGCATAGACAAATTCACTTTTGCGGTCCCTTCATGGTCACCAAGAAATGTCATAGTGAAATACCAGACTTACGCTCTGCTAGAAATATAAACAAAGAGTTTATTGAAAGATAACAATATTCGTGAAACGGGTGATACACAAGCACCCAGGCAGGATGTTGCCGTGTTCCAAATTGCAAGGAGAGAAAGAGGTTTGTATCAGGTAAAACGAACAAAAAGGCTGTGCTTCATAGGTGGGGGCGGGGGAGAGGGAGGAATACATGGCAAAAATTACAAGGGAAGTTGTTAAACTATAATCTTAAACATTTTTCTTAACATCAGTAAGTCTTTTAACATCTTAAGATTTGTTTAACAAAGCATTTTGTTGAATTTAATTGAGTCAATTTTCTGTCATAGCTGCAGCTCAGTTTCTTCCTTTTATCTTAAAGTCTGCCTTAGCTACAGATTTACAAGAAGTCAGCAGAAATGGAACAAAAGTCTCAGTGAGTGATTTAGGATGAAGTACTAATTTAAAATGCTCTAATTTTAGGGAGTCAAAGTAGAAAACTAGGGACTATAGGGCTAAATCTTGGTTACAGAATTATGAGACAATGGCAGGCCCCATTTTCATTATCATTTCTATTTCCTAACCTCCTGTTGACCAAAGTATTTTCCCTAAGACAAGCTGCACAAACATTCTTGAAAAACATCTTTTTAACAAACAATTCCTCACATAAGCTAAAGCTCTGATCCTTGCTCTCTTTGTGTTACAAGTAGTTAAACTTTTACAGGAAGGCTTTTTAGGCTAAATGGCATTTTTTAATTCCAAATGAAGTCTCAATTTAGGTCTAGGTTCAGTCATTCAGCAATGCCAAGCACCCAGTTTTAAGGTTTGCTTACTCAAATACCAATCAATCTTCACTACCCTGTGGGATCATCTATATATCTTTTTACAGATAAGAAAAATGGGGCTAAGTGACTTGTCCAAAGTCACATGGTGAATAACAGGTACTACCATCCCTGCTCTTTTGTTCACAGATGTCAAAGTTCATGCCCTTTCTACTTCTGTACCCTGCTATGCATTCTGGAGCTTTTTAGAAGGACATAATGTAGTTGAAACCTTTGGAAATGTCCAGGAAGGATGAACTTTAGCATCAAATGCACTACGGTTCTGGAATAGGAGCCACAGTCCAGAACTAAAGCCTTTACTGGGACAAAGAAGAAAATACAGACATAACAATGCCAGGCAGAGTTGTGGGGCCTCCATTCTCATCCCAAACCACAAAATTAGACCCTTCAATTCAAGCAAAATCCACTCAAATTCCACACCAATTACATAGAGTCTCTGACCCCAAAGCCCTCCCTTTCCTGCATCACCCTGCTGAAAATACCTCAACTGTGAAAGTTTAGCATAAAGCCATGGACTCCACAGGCTCAGAGACATCCCAAGGTAAGCAGCATACCACCAGCCCAGCTGAAGTTGGACCCTCCTCTAGCGAAGACCCACTCAAGGCCAACCCTCTCTCTACTTACCAGGGCACTGACCAGTGATTTAGAAAACCATCTCCTGTTCCTAGCATGGATAATCACTCAGAGCCAACTGCCTGAAGCTCTAGTGTTCTCATTCTGCCTATCCTGGGATGCCCTCCTGCTGGCTCTGCACACCGATGCTCAGTAGTATAACGGCACTTGTACACACAGGTGCAGAGCACATGCTCCCAGAAGACCTGCTGCCTGATCAGATGGTCAGGATCATAGCTTGGAGCTTCCCCCGTTGCTGATGTCCCTGGTCCAGGGGTCCTCCTCCAGTGTGTTGCTGCCACTACCCAGTGCAGGGAAGGAGTCTCCACTACCTTATTTCACTCTTTGCACAGGATTTGGAGTAAGACAGCTTCGAGTATGAATCATACATGGGCCAAGTTTTATTACTTTGGATCGGGCTGGATTACCTAACAGGCAGATGAAACATGCTTAAAAAAAAACCAAATCAGTGGCCATCAAGTTGATTCTGACTCATAGTGACCTCGTGTGTCAGAGTTGAACAGTGTTCCATAGGGAGTTTCAATGGCTATAGGTGGACTCCAACCTCCAACTTTTTAGTTAGCAGCTGAGCATTAAACATTTGCATCACCCAAGGACTAGGTTGGAAAAGAAAAATCTTATTAGAGGCAGGAACTGGATCAGAAAAGAAGAACTTTATTAGAGGCAGAACCAGTTCCTTAGCTCCATAATGAGAATTTCTATCACTATATCAGGAGAGTGCTAGTTTTCACACACAGGAAGAGGAGTGAGGTAGCAATGTCTATCTCTCCTTGCCTCTCTCTGCACTTAGCTGTGCCCTTCCCTTATACATTCATCTGCAGTTTGAAATGTGTCCATAAAGCATACCACCAATCTAGGTTGGGCTGTACTAGGCAATGTGCCAGGACTCCAGTCCTCACAGCACCTCAGAGAGATTCTGTATTCGCCCATGCTCAGGACTTGGCCTTGAACCAGGAATGAGAACTAGGAACAGACCTAGAGATATCACGGTCTCTGCCTTCATCACTTCAATCACCCCAACCCCAGATCCAAAGAAGGGGAGGAGGTAGTTCCCAAAACATTCAGCTCTAGGACTCTAGGTGAAGAAGGACGTGAAGAAACATGGGATGCAGTCACTCTCACACTGGTGTCATCAGAGCTGGATCTTAAGCTGCATCTCTCCTACTTTCTAGAAGGGAAATGGATGAGATAATGTAGGACGAACAGTCCTGAGCCTAGATCCTTCTTTTCTCTGTTGTTTTTGTTGTTGTTCGGTGCCATCGAGTCAGTTCCGGCCCTATCTACAACAGAACGAAATACTGCCCAGTCTTGCACCATCCTCACAATCGTTACTATGTTTGAGCTCATTGTTGCAGCCACTGTGTCAATCCATCTCATTGAGGGTCTTCCTCTTTTTCACTGACCTCTGCCTTACCAAGCATGAAGTCCTTCTCCAGGGACTGGTCCCTCCTGATAACATGTCCAAAGTACATGAGACGATATCTTACCATCCTCCCTTCTAAGGAGCATTCTGGCTGTACTTCTTCCAAGACAGATTTGTTTGTTCTTCTAGTAGTTCATGGTATGTTCAATATTCTTCACTGACACCATAACTCAAAGGTATCAATTCTTCTTCTGTCTTCCTTATTCATTGTCCAGCTTTCGCATGCATATCAGGTGATTGAAAATACCGTAGCTTGGGTCAGACGCACCTTAGTCCTCGAAGTGACGTCTTTGCTTTTTAACATTTTAAAGAATTCTTTTGCAGCAGATTTGCCCAATGCAATACATCACTTGATTTCTTGACTGCTACTTCCATGGGCGTTGATTGTGGATCCAAGTAAAATGAAATCCTTGACATCGTCAATATTTTCTGTATCATGATGTTGCTTATTGGTCCAGTTGTGAGGATTTTTGTTCTCTTTATGTTTAGGTGTAATTCATACTGAAGTCTCTAGTCTTGGATCTTCATCAGTAAGTACTTCATGTCCTCTTCGATTTCTGCAAGCAAGGTTTTGTCATCTGCATGTCGTAGTTGTTAATGGGTCTTCCTCCAATCCTGGTGCTGCATTCTTCTTCATATAATCAAGCTTTTCAGATTATTTGTTTAGCATGCGGATTGAATACGTATGGTGAAAGGATACAACCCTGATGCACACCTTTCCTAGTTTTAAACCACACAGTATCCCCTTGTTCTACTCGAACCACTTCCTTTGGTCTATGTACAGATTCCTCATGAGCACAATTAAGTGTTCTGGAATTCTCATTCTTTGCAATGTTTTCTCTGTTATGACAGGAAAATGAAATCTCAATCTCTTTTTTTCTACATTATTTTGACAGCAATTTTTGGCTAAAGACCAAGATATCAGACTAAGGCTGTGCCCTGTAGCTCCTCTCCAACTCAAGGAGAGAAACATCATTTGTCCATATCATTGTGGCCATAAGACGATATTTTAAAAGGATTTTCTTTTACGTATAGATATATCAGAGGCCTAAGTAGAAATCCAGAGATGAAGCCATCAGATTTTCTCCTAGAGGAATTGTGGCCTTTGAGTTCATACATGAAGCACACTACTCCCGTGCACCATTTCACATCAGTCCTGGGACTGCTTACCCCAAGAACAATGCAGAGAGGTTCCTACTCTCTCCCCTTCCCTATTTACTCCTGGAGCCCAGGGTTGATGCTAAGTGGGAATCCCTACCTGGCTCTGTACAAAGATGACTGAAATTCAGTCGTACAATTAGTGGCTCTGGCAATTGGGCAGGGTTTTAACAATACACACCTGACAAAGCTCTTTTCGTATTACCATTTGCAATAAAATTATATGGAAATATTCAAAGCTACTGAGGACTCTGCCTTATCAAGTAACCATGGATACGGCCTTGAGAGAGCATAAAATCTGTTGGCATGTAATATAGATTAAAAGAATAAACGTTTATTTTGCTATTGGCTCCAAGGAATAGTATTGTGCCTGATGGAGTCAGCAGAGAAGAACCACATCATAGCCATGGTGTCATTTTTCTAAAGGTACTTCTCCTTAGAGGCATAAATTGGGGCACACATCCTTGGTTATTTTCAGGAAGGCAGAAGCTCTCTACATGAATCATTCTTTCCTTCAATGACCGTTTCATGAGCTCATACTCCCAGCAATTCTAAGTAAAATGAAAAATAAAACTAAAAAATATTCATTTATTTTTAAAAATTTCCCTTTAAAATATAATTTCTATTGAATTATGGCTTAGTGCTTGTTAGTTTACTTTTTAAAATATATATATATTTATATATATTATGTATATACTGTGTATGTATGTGTATTATATATTCCTCCATTAAATAA
This sequence comes from Trichechus manatus latirostris, assembly GCF_000243295.1. Classification (NCBI taxonomy): domain Eukaryota; kingdom Metazoa; phylum Chordata; class Mammalia; order Sirenia; family Trichechidae; genus Trichechus; species Trichechus manatus. Next base: position 14,825,024 of record NW_004444000.1, on the reverse strand, counting down.
ACTTTATATATACATACATAAACATACAGTATACATATATACATATATATGTGTGTGTACATAGATATACATACATATCTGTGTGTGTGTGGGTGTGTGTATCTCCTCCCCTACCACCTTAAAAGAAAAATGGAAGGTGGTGGTTAAAAATCAAAGCAGGCGTAAACAATATCAGTTCAGACAGGATGATTCCTCCTACTATTGCCACCTGGTGGCAAGATGCTTAAAATTCAAGGACAGGAATCAGCATGCTCAAGAGCTTCCTCTAGCCCAGAGAACACCTGACGATTAAACAGCAAATTATAAACACATATATAACCCAGATTTGGAGATACAGCTAAATTTCTACAGGGGAGTTGCACCATAGCACTGGATATTAGGATAGAAATGGACAAGGAATGCTATCACTTATTTAAAAATAAACACCAGCCCTTGACTATAGAGAGGAAAGGAAGAAATAAGAATACATCACTGTTTTTAAATTTTTACAATAAAAGAAAAAGAGAAGTGGGGGAATTGTTTTTATGGTAATGAAGGCATGCTTATGTTTGTACATTGAAGAAAAGTAACACTAGAGAAAGGAAGACCGAAGGTACAGGAAAGAAAATGGAAATTTGAGGATTTTAAGTACCTGAGGCAATAAGAGAGGGAGGGACTAAGAGCACATGAAGAGGCATTTAACCAAATTTAATACCCATTCGTTATTCTCAAATATTCAATGAAATAAAAATTGATGGACACTTTCTTAAGATGATAGAAGGTATAAACCTTAGCCCCAAAGCCAGCATCTTAATGTAAAAATATTGATGTATTCCCATTAAAGCCTTAGCCAAGACCAAGAGGCCCAGTCTTTCCTCTATTATTTAATATTTCATGGACAGCAAAAGAAATTTCAACTGTACAAGAGAAAGTAATTAGAGGCAAAAGAATCAGAAAGGAAGAGGTAAGACCATCTGTATTTGCAAATGATATTATTATAGCTGCAAAATCCAAGAGAATCAATGAAAAAACTACCAAAAGCAATAAGAGTAAAATTGCAGGAATAAAATCAGAAATCAGTGTAATTCATATACAAGCGATAACCTGTTAGAACTTATAACAATAGATACCATTAGAAAAGAACGGTAAAATAAAATTCCTGGGCAAAAATTTAACAAGAAATGTATAAAACCTATATGATTAGAAGGATGAAACATACCTAAACAAAACCAAACTAGATCTAACAAATAGGAAGACATACCATGTTCTTGAACTGGAAGACTCAAGGCCAAAATGTATCCATTCCTTCTACGTCTGTTTATAAAAGCTATATGATCCTAATAAAACTACCATCAGGTTTTGTTTTGTTTATTTTTTGTTTGTTCGTTTGTTTTGGAGGCAGACAAACTGATTATAAAGTTTATATGAAAGAATAAACAAGCAATAATATCATGGAAAATCCTCAAAGAGAAACAAACACACATACACAATGTGTAGAAGCTAACTCTAACAGATAAGAAAACATTATAATGCTTCTATAATCAGAACAGGGTGATGTTGGCACATGAATAGAATGATAGACCACTGGAACAGAAAAAAAAAAACAGATACAGATCCAATAACAAATAGAAATTTAGTATTTCATGAAGGCAGCATCACAAATCAGTAGAAAAAAGATGGACTTTTATATTTTTAATGTGATGGTACAACTGGGTAAAAACCAACCAAATCCGTTGCCATCGAGTCGATTCTGACTCATAGCAACCCTATTGGACACAGTAGAACTGCCCGGTAGAGTTTCCAAGGAGTGCCTGGCGGATTCAAACTGCCGACCCTTAGGTTAGCAGCCATAGCACTTAACCACTATGACACAAACTGGATAGCCATATGGAAAATAAAAAATTAGATCTGTTTCTTACACCATAAACAGTATAAATTTCAAATTCATCCAAGTGTATAACATAAAATAATACAAGTTTCTGGAAAGGAAAACAAAGTTGTTTATAACCCCTGAAAGTAGAGAATATTTGGTGGACTATGATTCAAAATTCAAAAGCTAACAAGTAAAAGATTAATAAATTTTACTACATTAATTTTTTTCTTTTTGCCTAAAAAAATCATAAAGAAAGTCAAAATATAAAGAACAAAATGGGGAAAAATCTATGTGGAATTTATATCTCAGACAAAAAACTAATATATTTTATATAAAACCAAACCCAAACCCGTTGCCATGGAGTCGATTCCAACTCACAGCAACCATATAGGACAGAGTAGAATTGCCCCACAGTATTTCCAAGGAGCAGCTGGTGGATTTGAACTGCCAATGTTTTAGTTAGAAACCAAGCTCTTAACCACTGCGCCACCAAGGCTCCCTTTAATAATAAAGAGCTTCTAAATTTTTAGAATAAAAAGACCTACTACCCAAGAGAAAATGGGCAAAAGATATGAATAGAGTTCAGAGAAAATAGAAATATTAGCTGATCTTATACATATGTATGAAAGTATGCTCAACTTTTCTCATACAAGAAATGCACATTAAAACTAGAGTAAAAGATGCCTCAAGAAAAAGTGAGGTTGAGATTTCCTCATCCAACCATGATGAATAGGGTCCAGCTTTGCCCTCCAACTTAAACAACTAGAAAACTATACAAAATATATGAAACAAACGTTTTCAGACCTTGACAAAAGTCTGCAAAAGGAATTACAGAAGACTGTAATTTCTGGAAAAAAAAAGGAAAACAAATGTGATGAGCCATGTGATCATCATGACTTTCTACCTAGAGGCATTTTTCAACCAGGGGTGCAAAGAGGCATAGGCAACAAAGTGTGGTAGTCTCACTAAGCTGAAGAGATAGAGATTGGAGTTCAGGACAGCCATGGCAACTAGCATCTATGGAGCCAACTACTAGATGGAGCTATGCAAAGAACTCCACAAACGTGCATAGAGGTCTACTTGAGACTTCGACTTGATACCAAATCTATGTACAGTGAAATTCCATGAAGTCAGATTTTAAAAAACAAACAAACCAAAACGTTTGACAAAACCAATTACCAAAGAGCAATAAGAATTCCCAGAGCTCACACAGGACTGGAAATCATTCAAGTTCCCATTAGCTAGAGTGGAGAGATTTCAGTAAATACATGGGGCATGCACTAGAGAATCCAGAAGGATAACAACATCTTAGTATTGGGGCTATATCTGCCCTAGGCTATAGTGGATCCACCCAAAAAAGGCTTAAAAATAAACTTCAAATAGATTAAACTGACCCCGAAGATAATTTAAAGTCTGCCAGAAGAAAGCCCAAAACACTTTAAAGGAATACAATAAAATCCAGCACTCATCAACATAAGATCTATAATGTTCACATCCAACCAAAAATTGCTAGATGTAGAAGCAGAAAAATGTAATCCATAACCAGGAGGAAAATAAGTCAACAGAAATAGCCTAGAAATGACATAAATGATGGAATTAGCCAATAAGGGCATTGAAATTAGCTATTATAAATATTCTCAATATGCTCAATAATTGAAAGGGGAAAATGAACATAATGTTAAGATAAATGGAAGACATCAAAAATAACTAGTGGAATAACTACATTTAAAAAAATACAATAGCTGAAGAGAAAAAAATCACTTGACTAACATCAGATTAGAACTGCAGAAGTAAATATCAGTGAACTTGAAGACATAACAATAGATATTATTCAAACTTATGCATATAAAGAAAAAAGACCGACAAGAAATAAACAGAGCCTCCATGACCTATGGGACAATATCAAGCAGTCTAACATAGATGTAATTGGAGTCCCAGAAGGAAAGGGGGGAAATTTTAAAATATTTAAAGAAATAATGGCTGAAATTTTTCCAATTTAGATGAAAACTATGCACCCACAAATCCAAGTTCAATAAATCCATAAGCAGAATAAACACAAAGGTAAATCATAAACAAATTGCTAAATACCAACGAGAAAGAGAACAATTTTAAAGCATCCAGAGGGAAAAAAAAGCACATTGCATAAAGAGGAACAAAGATAAGAATGACTGCACACTTCCTATCAGAAATGCAAGCAATAAGGTAATGGAATGACATCTTCAAGTGCAGAAAGAAAAGAATTGTCCATCTAAAACTTTATACTCAGTGAAAATATCTTTCAAAACTGAAGGTAAATTAAAGACATTTTTAGAGACACAAAATCTGGGGGAATCAGTCATCAACTGACTGCACTACAAGGCATGTCAAAGAAAGTTCTCTAGACAAAAGGAAAACGATACCAGATGGAAACCTGGAGAGCATCTGAAATTATAAAAAGTAAACTTGGAAATATAATGTAAATGTAAACTTGGAGACACCTGAAATTGTAAATATGTGCATAAATATAAGACATTCTACTCCGTTTTAACATCTTTATATAAAAAAACGGAAAGATGGTACAAAGGACAGTGGTATGAGTTGCAATCTTAAATAAGACAGTGAGGTTAGGCTTCAAAGTGATGGTGAAGTTTGTATAAAGATTTGAAAGAGACATGGTCAGAGTTTTGTGATGATTAAGGTTATGTGTCAACTTGGCTGGGCCATGATTCTCAGTGGTTTGGCAGTTATGTTATGATGTAGTCTTAAGCCACTCTTGACACTTGGGCCATAGGATCTGCCTGATCCAAGGGTGCTTGAAGTGTCAGTGGTAGATAGAGATGCTGTTTGAAGTCCTTGGCAGGCCCCTATTGCTGAATCACAGCGCAGATCCTTAGAATTTTGGAGGAAAGCCCTGCCATCCTCTGCAGATAACTACTCTCCTTTTGAGAAACAGCTTTTGGCTTCCTACTAGGCCTTAGTAGAGACTGAGCACTTAACCATGGGACACCAAGTCACCATGTGGCCTGAGCTGCCCATCATGAACTGGGTGTTGTCTGAACCTCAGAGCCATAAAGTCAGACGTGCACAGCAGCACTCCATCACAAAATGGAAGTGGTATGTACAAGATCAGGCCTGAACAAGACCTGAAGGCATAAGTAAGTTGCATGAGGAAGTGGCCCAAATGCCCATGGTCTCCACTCCTGTCACATTACCTTCCATCTCCCAGTCTGCACCTATGGCCTCATGGGGAGTTCCTTATGATCAGTTGACTGAGGAAGAGAAAACTCGTGCCTGATTTACAGATGGTTCTGTGTGATATGCAGGCACCACTTGAAAGTGGACTGCGCCAACACTACAGCCCCTTTCTGAGACCTCCTTGAAGGACAGAGGTGAAGGGAAGTCCTCCTAACAGGCAGAACTTCAAGCAGTGCACCTGGTTGTTCACTTTGCTTGGAAGGAGAAATGGCCGGATGTGAGATTATATACTGATTAATGGACTGTGGGCAATGGTTTGGATGGTCAGGGACTGGAATGGCAGGATAGAAAGGAACATGATTGGAAAAATGAAGACAAGGAGGTATGGGGAAGAGGTATGTTGATAGACCTCTCTGAATGGGCCAAAGAAGTGAAGATATTTGTGTCTCATGTGAATGCTCACCAAAAGGTGACCTTGGCAAAGGAGGATTTTAACAGTCAGGTGCATAGGGTGACATATTCTGTGGAAACCAACCATCCTGCTTCCCCAGCCACTCCAATCTTTGCCCAATGGGCTCATGAATAAAATGGCCATGGTGGTGGGGATGGAGTTAGATGCATTCACTCAGCAACATGGACTTCTAGTCATCAAGGCTGACTTGGCTACAGCCACTGATGAGTGCCCAATCTGTCAGCAGCAGAGACCAATACTGAGTCCCCGATAAAGCACCATCCCTCAAAGTGATCAGCTAGCAACGTGGAGGCAGGTTGATTACATTGAACTGCTTCCATCATGGAAAGGGCAGCATTTTGTTCTTACTAGAAGACACTTACTCTGGATACAGATTTGCCTTCCCTGGATACAATGCTTCTGCCAAAACTACCATCTGTGGACTTACAGAATGTCTTATCCGTCATCATGGTATCCCACACAACATTGCCTTGGATCAAGGAACTCACTTCACAGCAAATGAAATGTGGCAATGGGCCCGTGCTCATGGAATTCACTGGTCTTACCATGTTCCCCATCAGCCTGAAACAGTTGGCTTGATAGAATGATGGAATGGCCTTCTAAAGACACAATTACAGAACCAGCTAGGTGGCAATACCTTGCAGGGTGGGAGCAATGTTTTCCAGGAAGGTGTATATACTTTAAACCGGCGTCCAATATATGGTGCTCTTTCTCCCACATCCAATATTCATGGGTCCAGGAATCAAGGAGTGGAAATGGGAGTGGCACCACTCACTATTACCCCTAATGACCAATTGCAAAATTTTTGCTTCCTGTCCTCACAAGTCTATGCTCTCGGGTCTAGAGGTCTTAGTTCCAAAGGGAGGAATGCCCCCACCAGGAGACACTGCAATGATTCCACTGAACTGGAAGTTAAGAATACTTCCCAGCCACTTTGGGATCCTCATGCCTCTGGATCAACAGGGAAAGAACGGAGTTACTGTATTGGCTGGTGTGATTGATCCTGATTATCAAAGGGAAATCAGATTGATATTACATAACGGAGGTGAAGAAGAGTATGTCTGGAATACAGGAGATCCTTTAGGACATCTCTCAGTACTACCATGCCCTGTGATTAAAGTCAATGGAAAATTACAGTAACCCAATTCTGACATAACTAATGGTCCAAACCCTTCAGGAATTAAGGCTTAGGTCACCCCACCAGGCAAAGAACTACGATTAGCTGAGGTTCTTGCTGAGGGTAAAGAGAACATGGAATAAGCAGTGGAAGAAGGTAGCTCTAAATATCAGTTATGACCATGTGACCAGTTGCAGAAACCAGGAATGTAATTGTTATATTTCTTCCTTGTATGAGTGCATCAAATATTTTTGTTTCCTTCACTTATAAAATATAAGATGTAAACTGGGCTAGTGTGTTTTCAGTTTTATGTATGTTAGTTGTATCATGTAAAGTGCAAGCATGACTTTGTAACTGTCTTCATTTAGAGATTGTGTATGGTTTAAGGAGATGTGTACAGGTGCCAAGTTGACAAGGGGTGGACTGTGATGGTTAAGGTTGCATGTCAGCTTGGCTAGGCCATGAGTCTCAGTGGTTTGTCAGTTATGTAATATAATCTGGCAGTTATGTAATGATGTAGTTATCCTCTATTTTGTGATATAATCACATACGTGATGTGATCAGCCAATCAGCTGTAAGGAGAGTTTCCCTGGGGGTGTGGTCTGCATCCTATATGGACATACTGGCAAAACCCATGGGCTTTTGCTCGCTATAGGTCCTGTATCTGGCTCGTCATCATCTGACCTCTGCATCTTGGGACTTGAGCCAGCAGCCTGCTGCATTGCCTGCCAATCTCTGGTTTCTCAGCCCCTGCAGCTACATGAGTCAGGAGATGCCTCCAGCCAGATACCTGATCCTCAGACTTGGGACTTGCCAGGCTCTACCACATGAGCCATTTCCTTGAGATAAATCTCTCTTTTTAGAGAGATATATAGATAGATACAGATTGACTGATAGGTAGATATAGATAGACTTCACTGGTTTTGTTTCTCTAGAGAACCCAGCCCAAGACAGTTGTGCTTGGTAGTATCAGCTGCTCTAATGGGCCATTGGTTAACCAGGACTCAATGCAATATCCCTCACAGCAATTCATTTTTATCCTGCACTTCAGATACAATATCTTAAAACACTAGCTCTAAGGGAGAAATTTTTGGACATAGAACTGAAGATTTAAAAAGAAAAAAAACCCTCAGTATTTTAAGAAATAAGTCATATCATGAAGGTCACTGTGTACAACCAATTCTGTTCTCCAAACGCTCAGCTCTGGCTGCTGTAAATTCCACTCACTGTGAAATCAGCTTCAGGAAGGACTATGATAAACTCATTCATTCAAGGACTAATAAAGCTGGTGACACATTCCTTATCAGGGACGCATACTTTAATGAGGACAGACTTTTTAGCCAAAGAAATAAATTCAAGCCTCAGTGAGTGAGGTAGGTTAGGTATGGCTTTGGTCAGAGTTAAGAGCTAAAGCCCTCTTGGGGAAATTATGGAATCATAACAAAGGCAAAAGCCTTTCTTTTCCTGGTGAGGCCAATTTATGAGTATATGTGAACAGTTTGCAATTATTGCTTATCTTTCTCTGTGGCCCATATTCAACCAAGTCTCAGTAATGATGGTACCTCATTTATAGATTTTTCTTAAAGAATTTTGTCACACCCTATGGTGTCATTAATAAATCCCAACCCCTGTCCTCCGTCCCACTATACGAAATTTAGAAAGAAAAATAATTCATTATCACAAACTGCAAATAAGCCCCATAAGGCTGACTCTCTTTGAGACTCAAGAGCAAATAAGACCTCAGGGATTCATTAAAAGTTGACTTTTCTCTAGGAGTCTTTCAGAGTTCTTGTCTGGATGATGCAACACCACGCAAGTTCCTCCGAGCTGATCTCACTTCAGAGACTGTTGCCACTGGAGCTTCAAATGTATTTCAAGCACAGCTTCTCCAAAGCTGATGACTTGATCCAGCACAAACAGGGAGCAGTGTAGACAGAAATGTCTGTGATTGTACTTTTTTCATATAATAAAAAATATATGTTACAAAAACTTGTCATTTTAAGTGTCTGATCCAGTGACATTAATTACAGTCACCATGTTGTGCAACCATAACCACTTCTATTTCCAAAAGTTTTTCATCACCCCAAACAGAAACTCAGTACTCTAAGCAGTAACTGCCCATTTCCTTTTCCTCCTAGTCCCTGGGAACCACTAATAAACTTTTGTCATTGCATTTGCCTAGACATTTCATATAAATGGGATCATTTAATATTTATCCTTTTGTGTCTGAATTATTTCACTCAGCACGTTTTCAAGGTTCATCTATGTCATAGCATTTATCAGAACACCACGGCTTTTATGGCTAAATAATATTCCACTGCATGTATATACATTTTGTTTACCCACTCATCTGTTGATGGACACTTTGGCTGTTTCCACCTTTTGGCTATTGTGAATAATGCTACAACGAACATTGGTGTACAAGATTCTGAGTTCCTACTTTCAAGTTTGTGGGGTATAAAACTAGGAGTGGAATTGCTGGATCATATGGCAATTCTGTGTTTAACTTTGAGGAAACACCAAAGTGTCTTTTACAGCAGCTGTTATCATTTTACATTCCCACTAGCAATGTATGAGAGGGTTCCAATTTCTCCAACATCCTCACCAACTTTTCTAGTTTTCTGTTAACAACCAGCATAGTCAGTGTGAAATAGTATCTCATTGTGGTTCAATTTGCATTTCCCTAATGACTAATGATGTTAAGTATCTTTTCATATGCTCATTAGCCATTTGTATATCTTCTTTGGAGAAATGTCTGTGCAAGTCCTTTGCCAATTTTTTAATTGGGTTGTTTGTCCTTTTGTTGTTGAGTTATAGTTCTTTATATATTCTGGATATTAAACCCTTATCAGATACGTTTTCTAAATATTTTCTCCCATTCTGTAATTTATCCCTTCACTTTGTTAATAAAGTTCTTTGATGCACAAATTTTTTAAATTTTGATCAAGTTATTTTTCTTTTGTTGTTCATGCTTTTGATGTCTTAGCTAAGTGCACTGTCAAAAACAAGGTCTTGAAGCTCTAATCTTTGTTTTATCTTAAGAGTTTTTTAGTTTTAGTTCTTATACTTAGGTCATTGATCCATTTTTAATTAATTTTTCTATGTGATGTGAGGTGTGGGTCCAACTTCATTCTTTTGCATTGGGATACTGAGTTGTTCCAGCACCATTTGTTGAAAAGACTATTCCTTCCCCATTAAATGGACTTGCACCATTGTCAAAAATCAATTGGCCACCTCGTGTCCCCTGAGACCAGAAGGACTAGATAGTGCCCAGCTACCACTACACCAACAGTTCTAATCAGGGCCACAACAGATGGACCTGATAGAATGGGAGAAAACTGTGGAACAGAATCTCCAATTCCTAAATAAATAAATACAAATAAAAACAGACATACTGGACTGGCTGAGAGATTGAGACTGGAGGACTCCCCATGACTACCATCCTGAGATACTCTTCAAATCTTGGACTGACACTAACTCCTGAGGTCACCTTGTAGCTTAATAACAAATTGGTTAAAAAAAAAAAAAAAAAGAATATCACCCATTAAGAATTGTGCTCCTTCAAAAAACCACCTATATGAAACGGGGAACCCAAGGTCAAGGAGACAGTGTTGACATGTTGTGGGGTTGGCAACCAATGTCACAAAACAATATGTGTATTAATTGTTTAAAGAGAAACTAATTTGTTCTGTAAATCTTCATCTAAAGTACATTAAAAAAAAAGCACACCTATATGAGACAAAATGATCAACAATTACTTTAAAACAAAGTTGAGAATATAAAGGGAAGGGAAACTAGATTAATGGAAATGAAGCAACCAGAACAGAAATAATGAGAATATTCACGCATTGTGAAGAAATGTACCCAACGTCACTGAACAACTTGTGTAGAAATTGTTGAATGGAAACCTAAACTGCTGTGTAAACCTTCACCAAAAACACAATAAAATATTATTTTAAAAAAATAAATTGGCTGGAGATGTATGAGTTTATTTCTGGACTTTCGATTATATTCTATTGGTTCATATGCCTATCCTAACACTAGAGCAACATTGTTTTGATTACTGTAGCTTTACAGTACATTTTAAATCAGGAAGTGTGAGTCCTCCAACTTAGTTCTCATTTTTCAAGATTGTTCAGCTATTCTGGGTCCTTTGCATTTCCACAGGACTTATAGAATCAGCTTGTCAATTTCTGTTTTAAAAAAAAAACAGTTTTAATAGGGATTACATTGAATCTATAGAATCTGTGGGTAATACTGACATCTTAGCAATACTAAGTTTTCCAATCCACGAACATGGGATATAGTTCCATTCATACTGGTCTTCTTTAATTTCTTTCAACAGTTTTGTAGTTTTCAGTGTACATGTCTTGTACTTTTTTTGTTAAACCAATTGCCTTTTAAAGACCAAACTTTAACCTGCCTTCTGCCATAAAAAAAAACCGCTGCCGTTGAGTCGGTTCTAGCTCATAGCGACCCTACAGGACAAAGTAGAACTGCCCCATAGGGTTTCCAAGGAGCAGCTGGTGTATTTGAACTGCCAACCTTTTGGTTAACAGCCAAGCTCTTAACCACAGGGGTCCTTCTGCCATAGGTGTCCCAAAATTCCTTCCAGGAAGCCTCTTGGGCATCAACATGTAAGTACTGCCAGCTACAGGCCTTTTCTGTCTTGACCAAAGGTTGACTCTAAAAGTAGAAAACCAGGAAATAGTGATTTAGGGAACAAAAACAGAAAAATGATAAGACAATGAAAGTGGCCGAGTCTTCCAGGAGTATAATGTGACATGAAAAGAGGAAGCCAAGGACAGATAGGCCTCCTAGGACCATACAGGGCACACAGAGGTGAGGGATCTGGTGGAAATGCCTGTTCCCCATTCAAATAATTTTTTTTTTTTAAATCTGTGAGTGTTATCTTCTATTTCTAGTTCTACCTACTTCTAACCCTGATCTAATCTGAACTTTCCTGAGATCCTCTGAGCACAGTGGAGTCAATAAATTTAATCTTTCTTCCTCAGTTCCCTAACTTTATTTAGGATAAACTACATTCCAAGCCTAATTTCCCCCATTTTTTAAGCTACAAAACTCTGTTAATATAATCTGATCTTTCTTTAGCTGAACATTGCCCCCCGCCTAAAGTCACAGAAACTGGCTTTTGAGCAACCCTAGAGCTTAAGCCCAACTAGCAATTCATTGGATTCCATCTCATAGGCAAAGCAAACCTAGTTACTGGCATAAACACAGTTTCTACTTCTTTTCGTATTTCCTCTCATTTTTAATACATATACCCACACTTTGCAACAATTTTTGTATAAATGTATAACTATGATAATACACATTTTTGTGGATGTGTGCAATTCTTTATTTTTCTTCTCTTTCTACTTCTCTGGTGACATCCTCTCCATACAACAGACATGGCACATGTCGGCACCTAAATCAGTCAGCGTTTCTTCATGGTCTTCTAAGTTTTGTATCTGTGTGCATTAAACTAGTCAAGCTCCATTAATGCTGATATGCATGGCCTATCAGTGTAGACTGTACTTCTTTTTAAAATGGTTTCTCAGGAACCACCACAGGATGATCTCATCCCAACAACTGCCCTCTGATGTAGCTGATAACTAACTTCCCCTAAGTAGGAGGACATTCTGCTGTGCGGGACCACAGAACCTCAAGTCCAGGGATAAACTAAGGACAATTCCCAGATGCCTGATGACAACTCACATTTCTGCAGCAACTGAGCATTTGAAAATATTTTGCCATATATATTACCCCATTCTGTGCTTGTAACCCACATTCGGAGTTGGTATTACTCCTCATTTTATAGATAAAGGTGTGACTTGTCACTCAGTAGACAGTATAACTGTAACTACCATACCACACCACCACCCCCTGGGTTTGAGATAATGTCAGCTTATTCTGATGAATATTTTGGGATTGCTTATACGAGAAAGGAGATTGAATTTCTGAAGCAAAATATATATCCGAACCCAAGAACCAAAAATACTCATCTCTAAATATATAAAAACTGGTAAGCAGCAAAACTCCATGCCTTGCCCATTTCCTATCACCATCCTGATCCCTGAAACATTCTCTGACCACTCTGACCCTAGCAAACATTGGCAGTAGTGAGAGGAGTAAAACTCAGCAAACAGCTCAGTGGAGGGAAAGATATTCATACGTGGCCTGACCACAGACTTCCCACCCAGCAGAGAGTGGCTGCAGAAAACCACTCTACAAGGACAAATTTCATTCTCAGGGAATCAACAAGTCAGCCAGGGCCCCAGTCCCCCTCTCATAGGGATCAATTTGAACATCACAGTGGGGAACCTCATCTTGATCACTCTAATTTTTCTTAACTTTGTACCCCATGTACTACTTTGTCAAAAATTGATTTGTGGATCTCTGCTACTCCTCTGTTATGACCCCTAAACTGCCGGTGAACTTTGTGTTGGAGAAGAACGTCATCTCCTGTGAGGATGGCACGTCACAGCTCTGCTCCTTCCTTTGTCATGGCCACGTTAGATGATGTTGTTGTTGTTGTTAACTGCTGTCAGACTGGTTCGACGGACAGCAACCCCACATTTAACAGAACAAAACACTGCCTGGTCCTGCACCAACCTCACAATCGTTTTTATGTCTGAGCCTACCGTTGCAGCCATGTGTCAATCTGTCTCACTAAGGGTCTTCCTCTTGTTCACTGACCCTCTACTTGACCAAGCAGGATGTCCTTCTCCAGGGACTGGTCCCTCCTGAGAACATGCCCAAAGTAAGCGAGACACAGTCTCACCATCCTGTTACATACTGACCAACCACTGCTGTGTCCCTATCTGCAGCCTTATAACATTATCAAATCCCGTCAGATCCCTGTTAGTAGCTGCCATATTTTTAATGGGATTCATGGGTTCAACAATAGGTATTATGCCTGTATCAAAATTTGTATTAAAAGTGCCCCATTTTGAGCCATTAGCGTCCTCAGGCACTTGCATATATGTCATTGATATGGCTTTTATTTTTTGCTTGATTCAACATCATAGTCACTAGCTTTACAGTCCTTGTTTCCTATGCCTTTTCTCTCCAGCATCTTCCACATCAACTTCACACAGAGTGAGTTCACAGCGGCTCTAGGACTTTTCTGTGCATCTGATGCAAACATGCGGTTCTGTCTTTTGGATTCCTTGCTCTAGGGGACACCAGCTGCCACGTAGGTGAGAATACTCACACAAAAACACAAACCCATTGCCACTGAGTCGACTCCGACTCATAGCAATCCTACAGGACAGAGGAGAACTGCCCCCACAGGATTTCCAAGGAGGTGGATTCAAACTGCCAACCTTTCAGTTAGCAGCCAAACGCTTAACCACTGCGCCACCAGGGCTCTGCCCTACGGAAAAGGCCATATGGAGAGGAAGTGAGGTCTCCTGCCACATGGAGGCTTCTACCAACAGCCACTAGGTGAGCCATCTTGGACAGGACTCCTCCAACCCCAGTCAAGACTTCAGATGGCGGCAGCCCCAACCAATGTCTTGACTGCGAGTGCATGAGAGACCCTGAGACAGAGCCACTCAACTGAGCTACGACCAAACGCCTAACCTACAGAAACTGGGGGATAATAATATCATTTTAAGCTGTTAGGTGTTGAAATAATTTGTTACACGGTGATAAACAGTGGGTGCATACATGAACAGATACTCAAACTCATCAGTTATGGAGCGCAATGAAAACTGAAAGAACAAGATGTCACCTTACACCAGTGACTTGCAAACATCCTGGCCTCAGGACTCCTTTGCACTCAAAAAATACTGTGGACCCCAGCAAGCTGTTGTTTACGTGGGTTATCAATTTATATTTACCATGTTAGCAATTAAAACTGAAAAAGATTAAATCTTTATTTATTCATTTTAAAATAATAATAAGCCCATTACACATTATCATAATATTTTTGGGAAAAATGTATTTCCCAAAATGAAACAAAAATTGAGTGAGAGGAGTGAAACTGTTTTACAGTTTTGCAAAGCTCTTAAATGTCTGGCTTCACAGTAAACGGATTCTCGTATCTGCTTCTACATTCAATCCACTGAACCATCACATTTATGTGTATGTACTCTGGAAAACACTGTACACGCAACAGAAAGTGGGGTGATAGAAAAAATAATGTCTTAATATTAGTAGGAAAATAATGTTGACCTTGCAGATGCCCGGAAAGGTCTCAGGGACTCCCAGGGGGTTCTCTGGACAGCATTTTGAGGCCCCCTGCTTTACATCCCACAGACTGACAAAAATTAAAATACTGGATGGTGCTACCTGTCAGTGAAGATGTGGGGACATAAGCAGCTTTACACACTACATTCTAGAGAACAATATAATACTGCTTAAGACAAGTTAAGTATACGCAACCCTACGAACTAGCAATTCTTTTCCCGAGTATACACAAACCAACTGAATTCTCCTTCAGGAGAAATGTACATCATATGCGGTACAGAAAGCAGAAGGAAAATGAGTGTCCATCAACAGGCAAATGAGTAGATAAAATATAGTAGATGAGTATCATGAAGTATTCTGCAGCAGTTAGAAACAACGGATTAGCTGTGGACACAGCAAAACGGATCAACTTCAGAGGCACAGTGCTGAATTTAAAAAAAAAAAAAAGAAAAATAGAATGAGATATAAAGCACAATACTACTGAGGTATATTGAAATTATAATGCACAGACTTCCCGGTAAGATGATCTGCCATGGAAGGTGACAGCTCCTGCAGCAACAAATAGAAAAGCTGTGTTAATTATAAAAGTTGTGTTTGTGGATTATCAGGGAACTATGAAAGAATGAGGACAAGATGGATTAAGATTGCAGAGGGGGTAGAGCCCTTCTGAGGCTGGATGACAATCTCCAGGAATTTTTCCCTGGAGGCACTTGCTGTGCTCAAAACCAAACCCAAACCCATTGCCATCGAGTCGATTCCAACTCATGGCGACCCTATAGGACAGAGTAGAACTGCTCCACAGTGTTTCCAAGGAGCGCTGGTGGATTTGAACTAATAACATTTTGGTCAGCAGCCAAGCTCTGAACCACTGCGCCAACAAATCACTGGCCTTGGGTCATGCGGACGGTCTCTGTTAGGGGGAAGAATGAACCACCATAGCTTTCAACGGTTGTGACAGGGGTGGAACGGCAATGGGAAGTTTGAGGGACTTCAAATGAATGGCCAGTTTTCCCCTCAGGAAATCTGCTGAGTGCTGAGGTTGTGCAGACTGGGCACTAGGCTAAAAGCATCTATAATAAAAAGTGAAATCTCATATACTCCCTTGGCATTTAGGAAATAGACACTCCTGGAGAGGGGCCTGCATTAAACTCACTGATACACTCACCAAGCCAGTATCCCCTTCAAAACATCTGCTAGAATTTGAAGCTACACGCAGTGCGAGACTAAAGAGCTAAGATGAAATCCTCTGACGGGGATAAAATAAAACCTGGGAAAGCTGCACCCCGTGTGAGGCGGAAACCTGTCAGAGAAGGAAAACTCAAATATTTTCCACTAACCAAGCAACAGAAAAATGGTAAGACTGCGCTCTGTCAAAGGGGGAAAATCTGCAAGACCTGGAAAAGTAAGGCAGCCCTGCTGAGTTCTGGCTCTCACAGCTTTTCCTGTATAACCTTTCACAGTCTTTCAGAGCTTAAAAGACAAAGACCTGAGAGACTCTCAATAAAAAACCTGGAAAAGTCAGGCTCTAGGAATGGAAAAACTAAAGGCAGACTTAATCTTACTAAAATCCCAACACAGGCCTAACCCAGCTCACTCCCTGACTGGATGGTAGTTATCAACTCCTCAGTCCACGTGCCTAAAAGAAGAAAGGGGAACAATTTTTGGTGAAAGATAGCATCACCTATGGAATCTATGGTTATTATGGTTCTTTTTTACACAATGTCTGGCATAAAATGCAAAATTACTAGACATGAAAGAGGTTAAGACCATATGATCAATGATAAAGACAAAATGTAGACAGTCAAACCAGATCCACAGATGACTGAGATACTGGAGTCAGCAAAAAAGATTTTTAAATAACTAATAGTCGTCCGTCAGTTTGTCGTACTGTGGCGGCTTGTGTGTTGCTGTGATGTTGGAAGCTATGCCACCAGAACTTCAAATACCAGCAGGGTTACCCATGGTGGGCAGGTTTCAGTGGAGCTTCCAGACTAAAACAGACTAGGAACAAGGACCTGGCAGTTTACTTCTGAAAAAATTGGCCAGTGAAAACCTTATGAATAGCAGCAGAACACTGTCTGATATAGTTCCAGAAGATGAGCCTCTCAGGTTGGAAGGCACTCAAAATGCAATTAGGGAAGAGCTGCCTCCTCAAAGTAGAGTCGACCTTAATGACATGGATGGAGTTAAGCCTTCGGGACCTTCATTTGCTGATGTGGCATGACTCAAAATGAGAAGAAACAGCTGCAAACATTCATTAATGATCAGAACATGAATCTACCAAGTATGAATCTAGGAAAACTGGAAGTCATCAAAAATGAAATGGAACACATAAAGATTGATATCCTAGGCATTCGTGAACTGAAATGGACTGGTGTTGGCCATTCTGAATCGGACAATCATATGTCTACTATGCCGGGAATGACAAACTGAAAGGAATGGCTTCACATTCATCATCAAAAAGTACATTTCAAAATCTACCCTGAAGTACAATGCTGTCACTGATACGATAATATCCATATACCTGAAAGGAAGACCAGTTAATACAACTAACAGTCAAGTTTACATACCAACCACCAATGCCAAAGAGGGAGAAATTGAAGTTTTTGGCCAACTTCTGCAGTCTGAAATTGATTAAACATGCAACCAAGAAGCACTGATAATTTCTGGTGACTGAAATGCAAAAGCTGGAAACAAAGAAGGAGGTTTAGTGGTCGGAAAATACAGCCTTGGGGAAAGAAACAACGCTGGAGACCCCATGACAGAATTTTGCAACACGATGACTTATTCACTGCAAGGTATCTTTTTTCAACAGTGTAAACAGCGACTATACACTTGGACTTTGCCAGACAGAATACACAGGAATCAAATCAACTACATCTCTGGAAAGAGACGATGGAGAAGCTCAGTATCATCAGTCAGAACAAGGCCGGTGGCCGACTGCTGAACAGACCATCAATTGCTCATATGCAAGTTCAAACTGAAGCTGAAGAAAATTAAAACAAGTCCACGAGAGCCAAAGCACGACCTTGAGTATAAAACCAAACCAAAACCTGTGTTGTCATCGAATTGATTCCAACTCCTAGTGACCCTACAGGGCAGAGTAGAACTGCCACATAGGGTTTTCAAGGATCAGCTGGTGGATTTGAACTGCCAGCCTTTTAGTTAGCAGTCAAGCTCATAACCACTGTGCAACCGGGGAGACCATATCAAGAATAGATTTGACACACTGAACATTAATGACCAAAAACCAGGCAAGTTGTGGGATGACATCAAGGACGTCATACATGAAGAAAGCAAAAGGTCAATAAAAAGAAAGAAAAGACCAAAATGGATGCCAGAAGAGACTCTGAAACTTGCTCTGGAATGTAGAGCAGCTACAGCAAATGGAAGAAATGATGAAGAGCTGAAAGGAAGATTTCAAAGGGTGGCTCAAAAAGACAAAGTAAAGTACCATAATGAAATGTGCAAAGACCTGGAGTTAGAAAACCAAAAGGGATGAACACACTCGGCATTTCTAAAGATGAAAGAACTGAAGAAAAAAAACTCTAGCCTCCCATTGCAATACTGAAGGATTCTGTGGGCAAAATATTGAACAGGAAGCATCAGAACAAGATGGAAGGAATACACAGTCACAGTACCAAAGAACTGGTCAACGTTCAACCATTTCAGGAGATAGCATACAATCAAGAACCGATGGTACTAAAGGAAGAAGTCCAAGCAGCACTGAAGGCATTGGTGAAAAACAAGGCTCCAGGAATTGATGGAATACCAACTGAGAAGTTTCAACAAAAGGATGCACTGCTGGAGGTGCTCGCGCGTCTATGCCAAGAAATTTGGAAGACAGCTACCTGGCAAAATGACTAGAAGAGATCCATATTTCTGCCCCTTCCAAAGAAAGGTGATCCAACCAAATGCAGAAATTATCAAATAATATCATTAATATCAGATGCAAGTAAACTTTTGCTGACGATAACTCAAAAACGGTTGCGGCAGTACATCCACTGGGAACTGCCAGAAATTCAAGCCGGATTCAGAAGAGGACGTGGAATGAGGGATATCACTGCTGATGTCCAGATGGATCTTGGCTGAAAGCAGAGAATACCAGAAAGATGTTTACCTGTGTTTTACTGACTATGCAAAGGCACTTGACTGTGTACATCATCACAAATTATGGACAACACTGCAAAGAATGGGAATTCTAGAACACTTAACTGTGCTCATGAGGAACCTGTACATAGACCAAGAGGCAGTCATTCGAACAGAACAATGGGATACTGCGTGGTTTAAAATCAGGAAAGGTGTGTATCAAGGTTGTATTCTCTCACTATACTTATTCAGTCTGTATACTGAGCAAATAATCCAAGAAACTGGAGTATATGAGGAACGCATTATCAAGATTGGAGGAAGACTCATTAACAACCTGCAATATGCAGATGACACAACCTTGCTTACTGAAAGTGAGGAGGACTTGAAGCACTTACTGATGAAGATCAAAGACTACAGCCTTCAGTATGGATTACACCTCAACATAAAGAAAAAAATTCTCACAACTGGACCAGTAAGCAACATCACGATAAACAGAGAAAAAACTGAAATTGTCAAGGATTTTATTTTACTTGGATCCACAATCACTGCCCTTGGAAGCAGCAGTCAAGAAACGAAACGACATATTATCGCATTGGGCAAATCTGCTGCAAAAGACTTCTTTAAAGTGTTATAAAGCAAAGATGTCACTTTGAAGACTAAGGTGCACCTGTCCCAAGCCATGGTATTTTCAATCACCTCATGTGAGGGTGAATGCTGGACAAGGAATAAGGAAGACTGAAAAAGAACTGATGCCTTTGCATTATGGTGTTGGTGAAAAATAGTGAACATCATGGACTGCCAGAAGAATGAACAAATCTGTCTTGGAAGGAGTACAACCAGAATGCTTCTTAGAAGGGAGGATGGCAAGACTTCATCTCGCGTACTTTGGACATGTTATCAGGAGGGACCAGTCCCTAGAGAAGGGCTTCATGCTTCGTAAAGTAGAGGGTCAGTGAAAAAGAAGAAGACTGGATTGACACAGTGGCTGCAACAATGGGCTCAAACACAGCAACGACTGTGAGGATGGCACAGGACGGGGTAGTGTTTCATCCTGTTGTACACGGGGTTGCTATGAGTCGGAACCGACGGCACCTAACAACAATCTTTACAGGAGCAGATCACCATGTCTTTCTCCCACAGAGCTGCTGGATGGGTTTCAACCACCAACCTTTCAATTAGCAGCCAAGTGCTTAACCATTGCACCACCAGGGTTCCTGACTCACTTCCAACTAATGGAAAAAAAGCAGCTGTTGTTGTCTAGTGGCACCAAGTCGACTGATTCCAACTCATCGCGACACCATGTGTTACAGAGTAGAACTGCTCCGTAGGGTTTTCTTGGCTGCCATCTTTACGGAAGCAGATCACCAGTCCTTCTCTTCCAGTGTGTCACTGGGTGAGTTAGAACCGCCAACCTTTTGGTTACCAGCTTAGAGCAAATCATTTGCACCACATGCAACTTCAGAGACTAGGTCATAAAAGGCATTGTGGCTTCCTTCTTGCTCTCTCTCGAATCACCTGCTCTGGGAGAAGCCAGCTGCCATGTCACCCTATGGTCCCCGCAGTCAGCCATCCTTAAGCCTAGGGGTGACACCGTCAGCACCACCTACCCTCGGGAGCATGCACCTAGGGAACAGGTCCACACTGGCCATGAATGCAGGCCGGAGCCACGTGGGCAGGGAATTACAGAGTCCCAGGTGCTAGGCAGTGGGCTAGGGCGGGTGCATAGGCTCGAAACACACATCCATTTGTCTGCCGTCTAACCTTCCTGCCTCATGGGGAAGATACGGCCAGAGGGGCCCAGAGTAAAGCCCAGGATGGGGTAAGAGCAGAGCCAGCACTAGAGACAAGGGCGTCCTATGCCCCAGTGTCTGCTTCCCCACCCACCCAACCCCACCAAAGTGAAGAGATGACATTTGTCCTACACACTACAATTTACAAAGCACCTTCGCATGTAATATTCTTAATCAATCCTCACAACCTTCTAGGATTATACGATAGTTTATAGATGAGGAAGCCGAACTGGAAGCGACTTGCCTGAAGTCAAACAATAAAAAGTAAGCACTGCCAGGTCTCCAGTGGAGGACTTTCCCTCCAAGGGCCAAAGTTCATGTTATTTCCACTACTCAATACTACCATGCATCCCCCGCAGCTCTTCCAGGGAGTTGGTGGGTCTGCAAAGGAACTGGAAATTGTAATATGTAGCTGAAATGTTTTACCAAAAGACCAGAGGCAGGGAAGGAAATTTAACACCAAATACAGAGCAGTTTCTGGGAAAGAGCCAGGGCCCAGAGCAAAAATCATCACTGGGACAAAGAATACTATATAGCGGTAGCAATCCTGAGTCTTGGGGGTTCCATTCCCACCCTAAACCACAAAATAAGGGTCTTTAACACATTTAAGCAATCTCCACCCAAATTCCACACTGATTATATGGGGGGCCTGGCTCCACAGCCCTCCCTTTTCTTCACCGCCCGGCTGAAAATACTTTATTAATGAGAGGGCGGCATAAAGCCACGGGACGCCCTGTGCCCAGGACCAGCCCCAGGGAGAGCAGGCTGGCACCAGCCCCAGGTGAAGTCCGACCCTTCCCCAGCAAGGACCCGCTAAGACTATGCCTCCCTTTAATTACCAGGGTGCCTGACCCAGGGCCTGGCCAGTTATTTAGAGAACCAGCCCCTGCTCCTAGCACAGATGTCCGTGAGGCTGCAGACACTCTGCTCAAAGCCAGAGGTCTGAGGCCGCCACCTCCTCACCCTGCCAGCTCGGCACCCCCCCACTCACCAGCATCATGTCGCTCGCACACACGGCTGCAGAGTACATGCTCTCAGACGCCCTGCTGCCCAGCTACAGGGGCCCCCACCTCAAAGGACTGCGCCTGGAGCTGCCCCTGGACCGGATGGTCAAGTTCGTAGCTGTGGGCTTCCCCCTGCTGCTGATGTCCCTCGCATTTGCCCAGGAATTCTCCTCCGGTAAGTTGCTTCCAAGACCCAGGACAAAGGAGAGTCCCAGTTAGCTCACTCTGCGTGGGCCCTGAAGTGCGCTCCCACAGGGACTGGGTTTCCCGACTTGTGGCTGGCTGCATTACCCAAAAGGCCGGCTCTGTGTGTGTTTAGAGCACCAAAAAAGTCTTGAAAGTCAGCTCCAAACTTTTGCAATCAGAAAAAAACTTAGAAATATGCTCTTTTAATTTCAGTATTCATGTTTATGTCATTTCAATAATTAAAATTTTATTCTGCTTTTCTTACGGGTGAGAGATTGGAGCACCATAATCTTTTCAGAACCTAGAACCCCTAAAGGTCTTAACCAGGCCATGCTTTAGACAAGTGGCTTGCTTCTGATCCCTCTTGCCACTCCTCACAAGGGTTACAGATCTGAGTACCTGTGTTAAGTGCCTGACAAAACCGGCATACAACAGGGGCTGGATAAATGCATTCCTTCTCTCCACAAATCCCAGCCACACACATAAACATACACACTGATCCTATGTTTTAGGTTCTAGGCTAACTCAGCAAATCCACTACTGGTATTAAAGAGAAGATAGACTTCCTAAGAACTGGGGATTCTGGCTTTCCTTTCTGCTGTGCTGTTAGCTACTATGTTTTCCAGGAGGTGTCTCAATCTCCCACTGCCTCTTCCTTCATCCACAAGATGGGAGAAGTACTGGTTCTCACCTCTGCCTCTTTCTGGAGAACAAAGGGAAGACCAAAGCCAGAGTCTCTCCCTCCAAGCCCACTTTTCTCTCATCACCACTCGCCCGCCCTTTCTCCCAACCTGGGCTCTGAAATCCAGGCAATAAATCCTCTAGATTTTAGACCAGAAGATCCCAGCTCTCAGGAAGGAGGCAGTGACCAGGACCCGTGAGCCCTCTGGTGCCACACGGCAGGAGTACCAACAGCACCCCCTACCCACCTGCCTGGGGGCCCGGAGAGAACTTGGAAAGAACAGAACTGCCACACCTAGAAGGCTGACAGCACATTAGCAGGCCTGGGGCAAACAGTAGTAGTCCCTGGGTGAACAGACAGCTAGGCACTCAACCACTAACCAAACGACTGGCAGTTCAAATCCACCAGAGGTGCCTCCGAAGAAAGGCTTAGGGATCTACTTCCAAAAGGTCACGGCCATTGAAAACCCTGTAAGTGCAGTCCTACTCTGAAACACACGGGGCCACCGTAAGTCGGAATTGAGTCGATGGCAATGGTTTTTGTTGCTCTGTCTGGTTTTTGTTTGGGGGGGGAGGGGGGGCAAACAGAGGGATGCTGTTCCATCATGCCATGTCCTGCTCTGGCACAGCAGTGCAAAACCAGAACACTGGGGCACGGTAGGGGTGCAGTGCTTGCCAGATATAGAAGCTGGCTAAGAGGGGAGGTGCGGCCCCTAGAAAACTCTCAGCTGACTGCTCCCTGAGCTCCCATCCTCCACTCAACTCACAGCTGCCTCAAAGCTGCATTCCTGTTCCAGGGTCTCCCATCAGCTGCTTTTCTCCCAGTAACTTCAGTGTCCGGCAGGCTGCCTACGTGGACAGCTCCTGCTGGGATTCGCTGGTTCACCACGAGCAGGATGAGCAGGGCCAGTACCAGACGAAGTCGCTCTGGCCTCACAAGGTAAAGTGGGCTGGCCCGTGGCTGAGTGGAGTGGGATGGAACTGCATCATCACATTCTCTAGCTCCTCTTTTTGTCCGTTTATTTTGGTCTCTGACTTTCGTATGTCAGGCATCGTCAAATGTCTGGTGATCTTCACACCTCACTGGAAGCTTTGCACTATGGGTGAGGCTTATTGACCAGCAGCCTCCAGTTTACGGTGATCCTTTTGGGCCCTCTCATTGGGAAAACCTCAAATATCAGTCTCTGCAGGCCTTTTCTCATGGGCTGGCCAGTTTTCCCCGAGAAGAGTCTTTAATTTGTGAGGAGGCAGGGTGCAGCTGGTATTAAGCATGGCTGCCAACCCTCAGGTCCTCAGCTACAGCCTCACCATGCAGTATCCGTTCACTGAGCCCCGCTGTTCTCAGTACGGTTCCCTTGCCCTCAGTGGATCCAAGAGCACAGTCTCTCTGGTTTAATCTCTCCAGAGGGAAAGGGGAGTCGCTTAACTGCATCATGTTACAGAAAGGACTGGGAGTCTGTTTCTCACAGATTTTTCACACAATTTTCCAGCTTTCAGCGCCACCTACACTCTCACTTTCCAAGTTCCTGGTATCTCCAAATGGAGCCCTGGAGGTGCAGCGGTTAAGAGCTCAGCTGCTAACCAAAAGGTTGGCTGTTTGAATCCACCAGCCGCTCCTCAGAAACCCTATGGGGCAGCTCCACTCTGCCTTACAGGGTTGCTATGAGTCGGAATCGACTTGACGGCAATGGATTTTTGTTTGTTTTGGTGGTAGATCCAATTTCTAGTTCTGTGATGCAAAGGAGCTTGCTTGCCTCACGGCGACTCCCAAACCTCCCTACAGGCTGATATCTTCTTTCATGCAACTGCTTCCCCTTTTCAACCATGTGTTGCCCTCATTTCCTCTCCTGTTCTTTCCTTATAGGATTATGTCTTTTTTATTCCTTTCTTGTCATTCTAGTGTGGTTTTACGAAGGAGCAGAGGTAATATGTATGTTCAATGCACAATGTTTCACCAGAAGTCACTCATAACATTTTCTAGTCATGACGATTTACAAGGCCTCAAAATGCGAATTATGACAAAACCAGAGATGTAATGGAAACAGTAAATGAGGTCTCTGTCACAGAAAGTGTTCAAGCAGAATCTAGGTGACAATATCTTAAACAAAATGAAGAGGGGATTTACGTGTCAGAGAAGAAAATTTGTGTCTCATCATCAGAATCACCTGAGAAACTCTTGAACAAGCTTGTCTAGCTCTCCCCGGGGTGGACCAACCAGTGAGCACGGTGTGCACCGGCTTGCATTGAGCAAGGTACGCAGGGGCTTAATTGTATTTCCTAGCTAATCTATGGTGAGCAGTTTCACATGGGTTCACCACATCGTTGCCGTGGTGGAGGACAGGTGAAAGTGTGCACTGCAGATTGGTGGGAAGGCACAATGCACCCGTGCATACCTTGCTTATTGGGTAATCGCGCCCTGACTTCAACCCTGAAAACTGAACAGAATCCCTGGCAGGTAAGAGGTGTACTTTAAAGGATCATGGACAGGAGTACAAAGTGTCTACGCATCTCCCGTGGCCTGGTGTACCTTTCCTAACTTCCTCTCTCCGTTCCAAAAATACACACACCACCTTTCTCCTCTATCCAGCTGCAATCAATACGCGTCCTGCCTCTTCTTCTTCACACACTGCTCTACCACGGCGGTGCACCCGATTTCAGAAGCTGTAGGTCAAGTAGTCATAAAAGGAGTAAGCTCCAAAGGCAGCAGCCTAGTTCCAAATGCTGGCTCTCCCAACAACTAAATGTGTGACCTTATACAGGTTAATCTTTTCATGCTGCAGTTTCCCTACCTGTGAAATAGGGATACTAACGACCATCCTGATGAAGACCAAATGAAATAACACATGCTAAGCACGTAGCATAAACGTAGACTTTAAAAAGCCTTTACAATAGACTTCTTTACTGTGGTCAAAATAGTGGACCCAACCCTCTTAAGTAAGGTAAGCATGATGGGGAAATAGAAGGAAAAGTCCTTTATCTCAGGTAGCTAGTGCTGTAGTTGAGGAGACAAGGCATATACGCACCCAAAAGTCAGCTTATACACACACACCTAAGAGAGCCCTGAAAGAACTCCAAGGCAGTACCTGACGGGGTGGTTTGGCTCACCAATAGTCCAGAGATGAGGGAAGACCGCTGAGCATCAGGAGTCAGGGAAGGCTACACGGAGAAGGGATGTGACCTCCTCTCTAGAGGCTTAAAGTAAAGACCTACAGTGCTGGAGCCCTGAATGGGCATTACAAGCTAAGGGGAGACGCTCTCCACTAGGATTCATTCTCGTTCTTCCCTCCCTCCTATCCCCCCACCTTCTCCCTGGAGCCCTACACAGACCCTGGATCAGACAAGTGGAGCTCAGGAACGTGGAGATCCACCATCCTCCTCTCCCAGCCTCCCTAAATGATCTAGGTCAGCAGAGGGCCTTAGGTCCTGGGCCTGTGGTAGCTCATGTCCCACAATGCCTTCCCTTTCTGCAGCAGTAACTGGGGAAGGGGAGGCCCTCGCTCAGAGGTCTCTCCACATGTCTCAGCTCACTCTCCCCCTGCAGGCCCTGCCCTACTCCCTGCTGGCCCTGGCCGTGGTCATGTACCTGCCAGCCCTGCTGTGGCAATACGCAGCTGTGCCAGCCCTCAGCTCAGATCTGCTGTTCATCATCAGTGAACTGGACAAATCCTACAACCGCTCCATCCGCCTGGTACAGCACATGGTGAAGATCCGGCAGAAGAGCTCCGACCCCCACGTCTTCTGGGATGAGCTGGAGAAGTGAGTTGTCTCTTTCACTCCTTTCTGAAGGACTCAGTCCAAACATTAAAACTGTATCCCTACGGAGTCCTCTTTAAATTATCCTGTGTCACACTTCTCACGAGTACAAAGTGCTCTGTATATCATCTCGCTAACTTTCTATTATTCCCCTGAAGAGAGAAGGGAAAGTCCTCTGTCTGTAGTTTAAGACACACTGAGTAACAAAGGGATTAATCTCTATAACACCACTTTCTTGTATCAATCCCCTGCTCAGAAACCTCAAATACCTCCCCTCATGCCTGCAGAAAAATTCTCCCAAATATTTTTCCAAGGCCCTCAGCACACTGTCACAAACCACCTTTTCAAACTTTTCTCTCACTACCAGGTGACGGAAACCTTCCACTCTACCTAGGCAGTCCCCTGCTGTTTCCCTATACAAGTCACTTAATCATTCATCCATCATTTGCTGAAGTACCTACTGTGTGTACCAGGCACTCGCCTGATGATCTGGATACATTGGGGGAGGGAACGGAGCCCAGGCGGTGCAATGGTTAAGAGCTCGGCTGCTAACCAAAAGGTCGGCAGTTCAAATCTACCAGCCACTCCTTGGAAATCCCATGGGGCGGTTCCACTCTGTTCTACAGGGTCGCTGTGAGTCGGAACCGACTTGACAGCACCTAACAACAGTGTGTGTGTGCCGGGGGTAAGGGAGAGAAATGGAGGTGTGGAGACAAACACACACCAACCAATGTGCAGCTCACACTCTACGGAGGGAAAAGGGCAGTAAAGAAGAAGATGGTAAGTGGTGTGAAAATGGTGAGCCAAGCAGGGCAGGGCAGGAGAGCTGGGGGGTTGCAGAGCAGAGCAGCTTTAAGTAGGGCGGCCAGGGTAGGTCTACCGTGTGGATATCTGGGCAGAGTTCAAGCCATACTGTGTCTTATGTCTGTGCACACACTCCGTCCTGTCCTCTCTCCACCTTTCTGACCCTCATCTACCTTCTGAAGCCCAGCTCACAGCCAACGTTCTCCACGAGGTTTCTGAACACTCCAGCCCACACTGTTACCTCTGCCTCCTACGTTTTGCAGCTACTTTGGTTTGTGGTCATCATTTTAGAAACAAATCAAATGCTATTATTTCATATTTGTATTTCTCATCTGCCCCTTCCCAACAAGCCAGATGAAATTTCTTCAGAGAATACCACAGCTCTCAGCAAATACTTGTTTGTAGATTTATTTTTATGAAATGAATGAATTTTCTGTGTAAATAGAGTACACAAGCCCAGAACCAGAACGCAGTTATTTAAAACTCCCAGCCCAGTGCTAATTTAAGAAGCCTTACTGCATCTAAGGAGCCTATTTCAGCTTAGAGGCTTAGTCTGCCTTGCTGAGCAGAGATTCAGTGTGACCATTCATTACCATGAATAACTCACTGGGTTTACCGCACTGCACTTAGTACGTGGGGACGACAAGTTATGCTCAGAGAAAGTAGATTTTCATGGTAGCCAAGGATGCCACATTGGACACACAGATCCTCTGTCACTTCCCCACACGGTCCCTCCTAACCTTGCCTCCTTTCTCCCCCCGCCCAGGGCTCGTAAAGAACGATACTTCGAATTCCCCCTGCTGGAGCGCTACCTGGCGTGTAAGCAGCGCTCCCATTCACTAGTGGCCACCTACCTCCTGAGGAACACCCTCCTGCTCCTCATCACCTCAGCCACCTTCCTGTACCTTGGCCACTTCCACCTGGATGTCTTCTTCCAAGAGGAATTCAGCTGTTCCATCAAGGGAGGGTTTTTAAGCAATGAGGCCCACGTCCCCGATCTGATCACGTGCAGGCTGACTTTCCTGTCTGTTTTCCAGACTGTTAGCTTCTCCAGTGTAGCGGCATACACCCTACTGGTCCCAGTGATACTATACAACCTCACCCGGCTATGCAGGTGGGACAAACGCCTCCTGTCCGTCTATGAGATGCTCCCGGCTTTTGATCTCCTCAGCAGGAAGATGCTGGGATGCCCCGTCAATGACCTCAACGTGATCCTTCTTTTCCTCCGAGCCAACATCTCCGAGCTCCTCTCTTTTAGCTGGTTGAGTGTCGTATGCGTGTTAAAGGACACAACCAGCCAGAAGCACAACATTGACACAGTGGTCGATTTCATGACTTTACTAGCTGGCTTAGAGCCCTCAAAACCTAAACATCTCACCCACCGGGTATGTGAAGAACACCCATAGCTAAGGAAGCATGGAGCAAAAACATTATGGAAAGTAAAAACCTCTCTCTCCTTCCTCTCAAGCCTTACATATTAATCCACAAAAAGGCCTACTTTAGAACAGCTAAGCTTGGACTCAGCTGAATCATATATCCTGTATTACGTCATCCTACAGGTGAGACGATATCGAGAAATAGAAACAAATCTGAAAGTTGGAGCTGAAGAGTCAAAGAACTACAAATGCAGGTCTAGACACACTGAATAAGGATAGTTTAAAAACAAATCGATCAATAAAAAATAAGGCCTAGACATTCTACAAGGAAAGAAAGGTCTAGAGGCAGGTCCCTCTCACCGTATTTATCCCATGGCCCTTCTAGGATGCCCCTCAGCTCACCCCAAAGAGCAAGCCGGGCAATCTGGTAAGAGAACAGTAAAGATGTGAAACCCCTGGAAACTCCAACGTGCCTGAAGTCCTAGGGACCTGCCCAGCCTGCCCTGTGGAGGTCATCGACCTTGCCCAGGCCCTCTGGGACCTGCAAGGAGACCCAGGAGATAATGACGGCAGCAATCTGTAATCTGCTCTTGGAGCTAAAAGACAGAGTAGAACGAGGCCAGGCCCAGGCATCAGCCATGGCTGGAGCCTTGAGGTGTCCACCTATAGTTTTCAGAAGTCCTGGTGGTGCAACAGTTAAGCGCTCAGTGGCTAATGGAAAGGGTGGCAGTTCGAACCCACCCAGCCACTCCGCAGAAGAAAGACCTGGAGATCTGCTCCTGTAAAGATTACAGTCTAGAAAACCCTATGGGGAAGTTCTACTCTTGTCACATGAGGTTGCTATGAGCTGCAAATTGACCTGATGGCTCCTGACGACAACAAACCGAGGACTCGCTTCCCCAGGGGCTGGGGTTAGGGGCTGGCTGTGGACTCCTTCACAACTCTGAATGAAACCAGGTATGTCTTTAATACCCCAGGGGATGCTGACCCCCACTTAGAGCCCATCAGTGACTAGCAGCCACTCAGAACTAAACATGATCCACGGTAAAGTAATCTTGAGCCCTTTCTCCCTCATCCCTGACTTGTCAACCTAGTTCTCCTTCCTGTGCCTGCATTTGGCAGAACCTTGATATGACTCCAAAGCCACGCTCAGTCCACAATACCACGCTGTCTCACATTTTGTATTTCTTTGTACAGTTGCACATGATGTATTTCTTTAGGGAATTTTTGCATGAGCCATTTAGACCCTTCTTTATAAAGACAGGAGCCCTGGTGGTGCAGTGGTTAAGAGCTACAGCTGCTAACCAACAGGTCAGCAGTTCGAATCTACCAACTGCTCCCTGGAAACCCTATGGGACAGTTCTACTCTGCCCTGTAGGGTTGCTATGAGTCGGAATTGACTCGACGGCAATGGGTTTTTGGTTTTATAAAGTAAAAAAAAAGTTATGGTAGTTCTGACAATTTCAGGTAAGTTTACCTAAAGCAAGCAAGAGGCTGATGTATAGACACTCATCGATGTCTTCCTGTTGTCACTGGGTAAAAGTCCAAAAGATGCCTCCCGATTCAAACGCTGCCTACCACCTCAGTCTCTCCTTGTGCCTCTTTCCACACACGTCTTTTAACTCCAATGAACTACGTGCAGCTCCCAGGCTCTCATGATGCTGAGCCTGGAATGTGCTGTCTCCACTGTCAAGAGGCCCTTCTCTATTCTCCACCGGGCCAGCCACTCCTCTCCTTCAGATTCGACCCAGGCATATTTCCCGCAAGAAGCACTTCCATAGCTCCTCCCTCCTTCCCCTACTGGGTAATGCCATATCATCCAATATCAACCTCTGAGATAAAAGTTATTAGACTGTATTAATATTTCCAATTTACTTACCACTCCTTCCCTTTTAAGTTTCCTAAAGGTTGGTCATAATAAGCTCTAAAGAGGTATTTTCCTGAGTAAATAAGTAACTGAATGCGTTGCTTCACATTCTTTGGAGCACTCAGACCCAGCTCTAGGTCGTCCTGTATGGAAAATGCTCTGTGCACGAAGATGCTCTTCACAGCAGTTAATGACCAAAAAGCCAAACAATAATTATAGAAAACGGAATACAGAGATGAGGCCCACGTCCCCAATCTGATCACGTGCAGGCTGACTTTCCTGTCTGTCTTCCAGACTGTCAGCCTCTCCAGTGTAGCGGTATACGCCCTACTGGTCCCACTGATACTATACAACCTCACCCGGCCATGTAGGTGGGACAAACGCCTCCTGTCCATCTATGAGATGCTCCCAGAATGCAAAATACTAAATGCAGAATATAATTATAGAAAACAGAATACAGTCATAACTGGTATATTCAACAGCCATTTAAAATCATGTTTATAAAGAAGTCATAGTAACACCATGAAATGACTATATAACAATGCTAACTGAATAAACAAGGAAACATTCAGTATGATCTAACTGATGTAAAAATGCGTGAAAATATTAAACACACATATTAACATGTTAAAAGTGGTTCACTCCCATGTGGCAGCATTACAGACTATTTCTATCTTCTTTGTACTGTATTTTTTTAAATTTTCTAAAATGTGCATAAAATGTTTTATAATTATTAAGGAAATGTTTCTAAGAAAGAAGAAACAACACACATTTTTCTGCAAATTCCACTGAAATCCACTGGCCAGAGCAGCCTGCAAACTAAAGCAATGGATGGCACTTTCTCTCTGAGATGTACTAGCATCAGAAGTTACCTAAATTCTCGAGGGACAAGAATCAGGATCAGCCTAAAGCTGATTCCTACGAGGTGGAGGTCAGTCATACCTCCACTCCCCAAATTTTTACCAATTCTAACAGCAGCGGTCCACCACGGCACTCTCTACTTCTCTGCTAGGTTCAATGATTCATTGCCATAGCTACACAGAACTCAAAGACCATACTCACAGTTACGTGGTTTATTAGGGAAGTAACAGGCCTCTCAGCTCCTCTCAGCCATGCCCACAGGCAGGCAGTGCTTCTCAGCCGGGCTAGCAGGCCCTTCTCTTGGCCATCCTAGCCTCCTCTTAGCCTCTGCCCTACTCGGGCAAATGTTACGCTCTTTAGCTCTGCTCACAAGGGCCCAGAGGCACCCTACTCCACCACCAAGCCTTCTGACCAAAGGC
The DNA here is from genome assembly GCF_000243295.1 of Trichechus manatus latirostris. Taxonomy (NCBI): domain Eukaryota; kingdom Metazoa; phylum Chordata; class Mammalia; order Sirenia; family Trichechidae; genus Trichechus; species Trichechus manatus. The sequence goes on along the minus strand of NW_004444000.1, from coordinate 14,793,383 downwards.
CACTCTTGCTCCACGGCCAGGATGCCCACTACAGCCATCTCACGCCAGTCGCCTGGTTCCCACTGTCTCACACTGTCTCCAGTATTATAGCTCTGTCTCCTTGATCTAAGAAGTTCTCAGCACAAGGACCCTGCGTCTAAAGGACACATTCCACTCTAGGCTCTTCTCCTTGACAGTAGTGAGGTCCCCCTCAACCCCTGTTGGGATTGGCCCTTTTATAAGCCTACTCCTCCCACCAAGACCGCGAACTGACCAATTCCCTCAGTAGGCCACAGTCACCTAATATGCACAGTAATCGACCAATACCCACAAGGGTTTTACGCACCTTATTTGCATAGTAAACTGTCCAATCCCTGCAAGGTTGTGGCCTAGCAAATCATCTTGGCAGAAGTACAAAGCCAGGGCCAAAAAGGCCAAGTATAAAGAGAAACCTGTTGCACTGCACCCTCCTACAAGATACGATACATATATACAAAAAGGAATAATGTCAATAAAGTCAGAATCCCAACGCCTGCAAGGGCAAAATATAGCTGAACAACAAATAAATAATACAGTTAGCAAATAAGATTCTTTTTTTTAAAAAAAAAAAAAAAAAAGAGAGAGAAACTCTCTTCAGACTCCAAGGTAAAGTGCCAGTCTATATTATCAAAGGTGTGAGTGTGGGAATTTTGTGGGCTGAAAACATTCCTAGCTTTTTCCATAAATGAACCTATATGGCTGCCTTTGGTATGTTTATGGATGCATACTGGCACCATGAATAGTTGCCTCTATTAAAACCCAGGAGGAGCCACATGTTTTGTTAATGTATTTCACCACAATAATTTTTTTTTTTATTGTACTTCAGGGAAGGCTTACAGAACAAATAGTTTCTCATGAAACAGTAGTA
>NW_004444000.1:14776225-14792044 GCF_000243295.1 Trichechus manatus latirostris | reverse complement strand
TGGACTCAGTCCAGTGGAGGCCTTGGTAGCTGTGGTCCATTAGTCCTTTGGACTAATCTTTTCCTTGTATCCTGTTCTCTTCATTCTCCCTTGCTCCCAGAGGGATGAGACCAGTGGAGTATCTTAGATGGCTGCTCACAGGCTTTTAAGACCCCAGACAGTACTCACCAAGGTGGAATGTAGAACATTGTCTTTATAAAGTGTTATGCCAATTGAGCTAGATGTTCCCCAAGACCATGGTCCCCACACCCCTCCGCACCATAAAAAAATTTAATTTTTTAATTTAAAAAAATCACAGCCAGCTCCTGCAAAGGGCAGCTTATAATACAGATGAACAAAAGAACTTCTGTAAGTCTTCCCTCTGCATCAAAACCATTTTGCCAAGACCCTGTCACTGTTTTTTACAATTTTCTGAAACAAAGTACCTGGGTTAGCCATTCTAAACCTCTTTTTAAGAATTCCCATCATAAGTTACTTACGTTAGTATTAAATTTTTCTCCCGTTATTCAAGGAACTTTTTTTTAATGAATATATATTTTTTAATTTCCATATACATCTCTAGAAGTCTAAAGTTTGAGTATGTAACAGTAATGCTATTTCATTATCAGTAGAGGACTTTACCAAAAAACCCAAATCCATAGCCGTCCAGTCGATTTCAACTCATAGTGACCCTACAGGACAAGCAGAACTGCCCAGTAGGGTTTCCAAGGCTGTAAATCTTTACACAAGCAGACTGCCACATCTTTCTCACAAGGAGCGGCCGGTGGGTTCCAACCGCTGACCTTTCCGTTAGCAACCGAGGGTTTAACCAGTGAGCCACCAGGGCTTTTCGGTATAGAAATCCCTTTCACCCCCATTATTCTATTTGTATGACAAACTAGCCAAGTCTCTTCATTTTTCAGAGAAAAAAAAAAAATCCTGTGAACCACAGGCTCACTCAACTAATTAGTGGCACTGCTGGCAGAATCCAAGTCTTCTGCCTTCCAGCCGGTGCACTTATCAATACCACACCCTAAAGAATTACCTATCCTCCACACACGGTGATTTTAGGCAGGCCTGGGTTATAAAGCTATAGCTATATAAATGTAGCTACCGAGAACCACTTCTGGTTTCCTTAGGCAAACGTTTACTGAGTGCCTACCTCGTGCTAGCATTTCATTACAACTGCTTATTAAATCCTCCATCTTGCCTGCTAGATTCTAAGCTACGAGAGGGCAGAGGTCCATCTTCCTCTTCGCCACTGTGGTCCAGCTCCTAACAAAATGACAGCATAGCGAGCCCTTACGTACGATCTATTTGAGTTATATGAAGAAAGGAGCTCCTGTGGCGCAGTGGTTAAGAAATACAGCAAGCTACGGCTGCTAACCAAAACGTCAGCGGTTCAAATCCACCAGCCGCTCCTTGGAAACCCTATGGAGCAGTTCTACTCTGCCCTATAGGGTCGCTACGAGGAGGAATGGACTGGACGGCAACGGGTTTGGTTCTGGTTTGGGTATAAAGGAGAGAAAGGGGGAAAAGAAGCAGTACCCGCACTTGCGTTCTACTGCGTCCTACAATCCGGGCAGGCCTGTAGGTACGCAACGTGAAAACAGGGGTGCTGGAAACACTGGACGGGAAGGAGCGTCTAGAAGGGTTCGCCTCGCTTCTGTTTGCTCTGCCTTACCACTCCTCAGCTACGCCTACGCATGCACAAAGCGTCGTCTCCGGACGCCGACCCTCCCTCCACCCCGAGACCCGTCCTCGCCTCCAGCCCTCGCTCCCTCCTCCCGGGCCACGGTTTTAACCTAGAGCGCCACAAGCATCCATCTCTCCTGCCCCGGAAGTTACACGCAGGCTGCGCCGTTACGTAATTTCCGGCGGGACTTACTTCCGGGAAAGACACGGAAGTGCCGGGAGGTGCCGGCAACTGGGTTGGGTTAGGGGTTTTCTGGCCCTGCCTTCGGCTTCGGGCACGTCTCGGAAGCCGGTTTCTGGGCCTGGAAGGGACGGAGCCAGCGCTCTAGCTCGCTCCTCGGTCTGGGAGCCGATGCCGGCCGCGCCCTGGGGCCCCCGTAGCGGGGCCGGACCATGAGCCTGCTGGGCGGCCTCGCTTCCTCGCCGCGGGCCGCGCTGCAGTCCAGCAAGGCCAGGATGAAAAAGCTCCCGAAGAAGAGCCAGAACGAGAAGTACCGGCTCAAGTATCTGCGGCTGCGGAAGGCGGCCAAAGCCACGGTGTTTGTGAGTCTGACCGTCGCTGCACACCCTTCCGCCCGCAGACTCTCCGTCCTCGCGAAGTCTTCCCCGGGCATAGTGGCGGTGTTAATGCCGCGCTGCCCTGCGCCGTCTGCGGTCCTGCTTGTTGGCCTGTGTCCTTGCACAGATTACCTCATTTCTGTAACCCTGTTTCCGCGGCTTCGAGATACGTCTGAGAAGGAGACACTATTCTAAAACCGAGGAGAAATGCTTTGCTCAAGGGCGTTGTGTGAGAGCCCTGACTCCAACTTAGAAATCCTGATTCAGTTTCTCTCTTACTTCAGTACATAACCCATTTCCCAAGCACCCTGTATAAATCTGACCGACCCTGACCTTTTGCCTAAACAGGCACTTGAGGCTTTGTATAATTTCCCCCCCTTCCAACCTCGTTTGAGTCTTGGAGGTGTTTTTTTGCCGTTTTTTATTGTAGAGGCACTGAGTTGAATGAATGAGCTGGTTTGCCAGCCACAGCTTTGTATTAAGATACCCTAGCTTGCTCAAGCTTGTATCAGAGCTTGAAAATAGGGAGTGGAGCCCTTAAATGTCTTCCCACATCTGAATCAACCGCTTACCTCTTCTACCAAAAGCTTGAATATCTCAGCTTTTTTGGAAGCATAAGGAAAGGTTTGGAAATTAGAACATTCATTCCAAAAACATTTATTCAGCATTTGCTGTGTGCACTGGAGAGAAATCAGTAGAATTAAGAGCACTTGACATCTGATTGTTCCCTTTATTTCATCCCCTACGTTTTGAATGTACTCAAAGCTTGGAGCCTATGTTATTAGAAGGATGTTGGTTCTGTTAAGTACATTAAGAAGGTTTTGTGAAGAAAAACTATATTGTTTTAAAACAAAGTTTGAGGTCCCTGCTATGGAACATCCACACTGGAACATTCACTTCAGTATTGGTGCTCAGGAGTCATCCAAAAAGAAAGATGATACTTGAATACATGTATTAAGAAGTTCCCACTTAGTTTTTCGTCCTAAGATTCTTACTGCATGGGATGCTTTGGGTTAGGTTGGCTTTGTAAACTCCCCAAGAGTCAAGACACTTAGGAATGGACAGTACTTATAGTACTGGATTGAAGCATTCATGGATTTAAGTAGGCCCTTTTCTCTGCCACAAGCCATCCTCTTGGTTTTTCCAGCACAGTCCTGGTTTATACTGACTGTTCTGACATAATCATAATACTGTTCCCTTTTCACTCTCAAAGATGCTCCCTTTTGGGTGACAAATTACATAGTTATCCAACCCATAGTAGAACATGACTCCACCCACCTTTAGCTGTGGGTTTATTTATAGTTTGTCTGTAACGTAGAATAGCTCTTCCTTCTCACCTGGCAACACAGACTTTTTTGGTTTGAAATAGTGGATCCTCTTCCCAGCATACTTTGATCTTTTATTCATTTTACATGACTATGTTCAATTTTTTTTTTTTAAAGGAAAATGCTGCTATTTGTGATGAAATTGCTCGTCTTGAGGAAAAATTTCTTAAAGCAAAAGAAGAAAGAAGGTGAGCTGGCTTCACTTTGTTTCAGAATCACATTTTTGGTGATTGCTGTGGGGTGTGTTATTGCTCTAGGCAATTTTCTGCAGCGGGATTTCTGTACTGCACGGCCAACTGGCCGCTTGAACCCGTGGTTTGTCTTAGTCACCACGCTGGGTTGGACCATGGGAATGAGACAGCTCTTCTGTTCATTTTTCTGACAAAGCCCTCTTGCTTTATCTAATAAGCAATCTTTTTTACTCCCTAATTCTAAAATCCAGAAGATAAAAGAAACTGCTATTCATTCGACAAACCTTTTTTTCTGTACTACTACCCAGTGCAAAGCACCAAACCAAAAGAAACCCAAAGCCATTGCTGTCGAGTCCATTCCGACTCATAGCGACCCTATAACACAGAGTAGAACTGCCCCGTAGGGTTTCCAAGGAGCAGCTGGTAGATTTGAAGTGCCAGCTTTTTAGTTAGCAGCCAATTTCTTAACCACTGCACCACCAGGGCACCAATGCAAAGCTCAGTGGGTACATATACATACATAATTCATGATATATGCCCTTTAGAACGGTAATACCTTCCAGCATCAAGGGAGAGGAACCCTCCAGATGCCACAGAAATAAGCTACAGTTCTTAGCAATGGCTTTTTGAAGCCAGTAGACTTTAGTAGACTTCTTTTTCTGCATACTGTGATCTTTGCACACAGTTCTGGTTTCCCTGGTATTTGAGTAAAGTACTGAATTGAGATCAAACAGAAGCACACACCTCTGCCCCCTTTCCTTCCAGGTACTTGCTAAAGAAGCTCCTCCAGCTTCAGGCTCTCACTGACGGGGAAGCACAGGCTACAGCTCCTTCCCACAGTTCCGCTTTGCCCCTCACGTATGGTGTGGCCAGCTCTGTGGGAACTATACAGGGAGCAGGTCCCATTTCCGGGCCCAGCACTGGGGGTGAGGAACCATTTGGGAAGAAATCTAAGAAGGAGAAAAAAGAAAAAGGCAAAGAGAACAACAAACTGGAAGGTACCTTGCGGGGAGGGGACCAGTTGTCCCAGTGGCTTGAATACTAACCACAAAGACCTGGTACTAACCGATAGACACATACAGCCACAGACACACTTAAACTCGCATCTACTCCTGAAGCACCCCAAAAGCCCTGGGGAAGCAAGTGTATTAGAGCTGCTTTGGGTGGAGAAATTCCACTAGAACCGGTTCAGTGCAAAGGGAGCTGGCTGAACCCTCCCCCTCCCTGCATCCCCAGCTGTCCAGGTTGCGTTAGATTCAGTCTTTCCTAGAGGCAGGGAAATGGGCTGGGTGGCCTTTTGAGCACACTGCTGACTTGGGAAATTTCTCATCTTGCAAATGAAATAAGAGATCTCAAAAGGTATAAGCCTTTTGGCTGCTAAGTACTAATATAAACATTGGTTGCTGCCAGGTGGGCGGGTTAGAAAGATACTCAGGGCGTTGGGGAAGCGTCCCATGTGCCCAGTGAGTGTGCAGAACCAGAATTGGCTTGTTGTGCTTAGCGTTCACGTCAGTTGTTCCCTTACTCTCAGCACTGGGAGGGACCTAAAGTGGGTGACCCCAGATTTGCGTTTCAGTTCTGAAGAAAACATCCAAGAAAAAGAAAATGGAGGGAGGTGCTCGCAAGCTGGTTCAGCCCATTGCCCTGGATCCCTCAGGACGGCCTGTGTTCCCCATCGGACTGGGGGGTCTAACAGTATATAGCCTGGGGGAGGTGAGTGAGACCAGCGATGTATAGAGAGGAGAATCAGAGAAATATGGGAATGGGGTCGAGCCTTCCCTCCCTGTTCCCGTTAGCAGCAGCCCCTTGCTGATCCAGACAACCCCGGAAAACCTCCAGTCCCTAGGAGACCAGGTCAGTTTCATCTGCTCAACAACCTGTGTTCTTTCTGTCTCTCTCTCTGTGATTTGAGTCACTCTTTGTAGCTCCAAAGTGGCTCTAGAGGCTACCACAGTAACCTGGACTTCTACGTTCTCCAGTGGCCTCAGTCCCAGGTTGGGGGAATCTTTGTTACAGATCATCACCGACCGACCTGGCTTCCATGATGAAAGTGCTATCTACCCCGTGGGCTACTGCAGTACTCGAGTGTATGCCAGCATGAAGTGCCCGGACCAGAAGTGTCTGTACACCTGTCAGATCAAGGATGGCGGCCTGCAGCCTCAGGTACCCACTCTGATAACTACGTCTCTCCCCCGAGAACCTTCTCTGTGCCAGGTGCTCTGTATGCATTACTTACAAAGTCAACACCTGACACCTTACAAGGTAGGTGTGGCATGATCGCCATTTGGGTCACCCCAAGGTGCAGAAGGAGCCCTGGTGGCCCAGTGATTTAAGCGTTTGGCTGCTAACCAAAAGGTCACCAGTTGAAATCCCCCAGCTGCTCCTTGGAAACCGTATGGGGCAGTTCTTCTCTGTCCTGTAGGGTCGCTATGAGTCAGAATCAACTCGACGGCAATGAGTTTGGGTTTTGTTTTGTTTTTTGTTCTGTTTTTTTTTGGTAAGGTGCAGAAAAGTGATCAGCCCTAAGTCCCACCTCCACTAATAAGTGGTTGAGCTGGGCTGTGAATCTGTAATGATTCCCAGACTGGTGCCCTTTCCCTTGAACTGTGCTGTCTGATATCAGCACTGTGGCTCCGTAAGGTCTTCTCAGGCCTCCTTGTCTGTGCAGTGCAGGCCCACGCTCGGGGAGGATTCGGTACTCTGCCATTTCAGGCTGGATCCAGAAAAGGAGGCAGCAGGCGAACTGCCTGTTGGTGTCTGGCAGCACATGCCTTTAAGGACCTGGGAGTCTTGACTTCTAGGATTAGTCAACACCTTTGTTCATCCTTCTCGGTGCCAAGATTCGAGGCAGTGCCTTTTCCCCAACCATCACCTCTGACAAAAATAGGCCATTTTCAGGATTCCCGCCTTCACTGTCTGATGACATTACAGATCACTAGAAGATTGGCCGGAAGGAGGTAAAGGCAAAGTAATCAGGAACCTTTGAGCAGAAGCTCGGAGAGAACCTGAGCCTGCCTGACTCATTTGGATAATATTACATATTACATCACTCCGATCCTGGTTACAGCAACGTGACGTGCATCTGAGCGGTCAGATGACCTTGGTCATGTGGCAGTTCTCTTGAGAGAACACTCAGCATGGTGTGCTGCTCAGTATTGTAGTAATATACAATATTTATAATAAATACTGAAATTCAATGCAAATCTCATAAAAATTCTAGTAGAATTTTAATGGAATTGACAAGCTGATTAATTTCATCTGAAAAACAAAATGCTAAAATACATTTGAAAAGGAAAAAATCTGTGAGGCTTTTAGTTTTCTTTTTTAGTTCATTAACCCATGTGAACATTATTTTTAGCTTCATTGCAAGCTAGGGAATCTAGCTTTAATTTTTTTCCCCACTAACGTCAAGTGACGCCTTTGGTATACACTAAATACATAACAATACTTGGATCTGTTTTCAGACAACTCTATTTCATTGATCTATTTTTAATTACCTGAGCTTTATAAGATGTTTATAAGTATGTTAAAAGTAAATGCAAAAGTACATTTTTATAATTTTAGTGTGAGGTGAAAAGGTTTTCTTTAGCAAGATGTGAAACCCAGAAGCCATAAAGGAAAGCAGTAACAGATTTGACTACCAAAAATTTAACTATCAACCGTTGAAGTAACACTTCTGAGTGACCAAAGACATGTAATCAGAGTTAAAACTCAAGCAACAAATGGGAAGAAAATACAGTAAAGCCTGCGAAAGCCAGAACCTGTGTCAGGCAGAAACCTGTCAGAGAAGGAAAACTCCTGTTTTTTCCACTAACAGAGAGCTCTAGAAAAGTGGTAAGACCGCACCCTCTCGAAGGCGGAAAACTTGCGAGACCCAGAGAAACAGGGCAGTCCCATCGAGTTCCAGCTCTCACAGGTTTCACTGTATGAACAATAGATTAATATCCAGCTAAAGTGCTCCTGTGGAATAAGAAAAAGCAGTCAGATAAAACAGGCATTTCAGAAACAGTGCAGATGGCTGGTAAGAGTGAGCCTCACTAGTAATTACCCACTGCTGTCAAGTCGATTCCAAGGCATAGTGATCCTACAGCACGGAGTAGAACTGCCCTAGGTTTCCCAGGCTATAATCTTTACAGAAGCCACAGTTTTCTCCCGTGGAGCAGCTAATGGGTTTGAACCACCAACCCTTCATTTAGCAGCTGAGCGCTTAACCACTGCATCACCAGGTAATTAAGGCAGTACAAATACAACAGAAAATGAGATCTTATCTTCCTCATAGGCAGTCACAGAGATTGACAATATCCAGTCTGCCGGGGTCTAGGAAAAAAGTATGCATTGGTAGAAGTGAAAACTGGTAAAGGCTTTGGAGGGCAACTTGTTAATATCTACCAACAATTTTAATATGTGTATCCTTTGACCCTGAATACTTGTAGGTATTCTAGTATTCCCTAGAGAAATGTGCCAGTGTGAACAAAGAGTTACATATAACAATGTACAATGCAGCATTATTTCCAATTGCAAGAAATTAGAAAGAGCGTAAGTACCCATCAGTAGGAGAATGGTTAAATAATGATATACCCACGCTGTGGAATATCACAGAGCAGTTAAAAGAAGGAGGTAGATGTATACATAATAACGCGAAAAGATCTCCAAGACCAAAGCATGACCTTTTGACCTTCCTAATTGCACTTTGCTAAAATAGAATAGTTTGCACACATTGCAAAAGGTAATTGCAATTGATAGGACCAGAACTAAATAGTAGAGTAGTTCTGGGATATTTGAAGATAATTGCTCAGTTTTTCTTGAACTAGCTGAGAAATATACACCATCTTAAGTCCATACTGGTTGAAATAACAAAACTCAGTAATACTACTCACAAGATAATTTATTATTGGTCTCTGAAATTTGATACAGCAAAATTGAATCAAATGAAATACCACAGAACAGTAGAAGAAACTACTCAGTAAAATAATAATGCGTATTATTGTAAAAATTTATAAGAAGATAATCCTTTTCAAAATAATTTGAATAAAGTGACATTAAACAATTGAAAACTTTAACTGAACTTTACTGGAAACTGGTCACGGAATAAAGGTATAGAGCTTGTTACAGAAATTCCTCAATTTCAGTATAATTTTGATGTGATAAGTTTCTTTTTATTAATAGTCAAGATACTTTGCAATTCAAAAATTAAAATCAAATGGGGGTTTACATTCAAAATGTCCTGTACTCCTTCGTATAAAGTAAACCAGAGACTATATGCAGAGTGATCCCATTTGTTTTAAAATACCATTTGTGTTTTGTACATAGAGATGAAGGGTACCTAACCTGTGAAGGGTACCTAACGAATTAGGTGTGGACCTCCGGAGAGCAGTCAGCCCAGGAACTGAAACAAAGGACTTTCACTTTTTACTTGGGTTTGTTTACATTTCTAACAGCACAGTATGGAATTGTTTTTACCTGTCACCTAATGTGGCACACATCAGCTTCAGATTCCAGAGCAAAGAAATATTTATAGTGGTATGACTTTCTGCATCTTCCTCTTTCCCAGTTTGAAATTGTTCCTGAAGACAACCCCCAGAATGCCATTGTCAGCTCTTCTGCAGATGTCTGTCATGAGGAACTGCTCAAGACCATACGTGCTTCTGCGTAAGTTGGCCAGCAGGCTGAAGACGGGCTGGCAGGAGCACCTTGGGTACAGGGAGAGCTGCTCGCTCCCTTAATGAGCAGCGATCCCTCAGCTTACAGAAACTTATCCTGCATCCTTCCGTCTTAGCAACTAAAGTCTCCAGAATATCCAAGTCTAGAAGGCGTTTCCTTTGTATTCATACCCTCACTCCATTCCTGAACCCCTTCTCATCTGTCCCTAGGCTCTCAAACTAAAACTCTCCCTCTGCTATTTAGGGGAAGGCTGACGCCCAGCCTGCTTCCATCTGGAGCTGACTTTTTTGGATTTTCTCATCCAACCATCCACAACCTGATCCAGAGTTGTCCAGGAGCTCGAAAATGTGTCAAGTAAGTGTGGTCACGTGTAGTCCCCTTAGACAAGCAAAGTGATCAGCTGGGCAGGGACCTCAGCTGTGAGTGACGCTTTGTTGGTTTATACGTTTCGTGAGCGTCTTCTGTTTGTGAGGCGTGCCTGCCTCTCACCCTCTGGACGGGTGGGTAGGAGGCAGTTCCCACCGCGTTCCATAATCACTACCATTTCCTGTGTGTAGCGTGAGCAGGAGGCTTGTCAGGTGTCACTAAAGAGACCCGCCTGTTTCCTTTTAGGTTTTTGTTAATATGTTTTTAGATAACATGGGAGAGCTAAAGAAAAAAATAGCTAATCCCTACGGAGGTAGGAATGGGTTATTATGGCTAGCCAACAGCTCTCGAGAAGGATTCCCTTTGATCCTGCAGTTACCAGTGGGTGAAATTTGATGTGTGCAAACCTGGAGATGGACAGCTACCCCAAGGACTGCCGGAGAACGATGCTGCTTTGAGCTTTGAAGCCTTTCAGAGACAGACCTTTGAGGATCAGAATGATCCCATTCTGCCAGGTATCTTTTAACTTAACCTTTCTAGTTGGACAGTTCGCCGTGTTTAGGCTCCCCTCGCCTCCTCACTCATAGCTGAGTACCCATAACATCTGGGCAACACGTGATATAAGCTTTATTGATTTAGTCGTGGGGAGTCCCGAGTCAGAGGAGGATCTGCTGCCCTGCATAGATTCCCAGCGTCACTCCCAGAAGCCACAGGGAATGCCTGGGATCACAGCAAGGCAGGGCACACTGAGAAACTAGAGATTCTCATTCTCTAGCCTGAGACCAAAGAGGGACTCCAGAGGAAAGCTTATTGTGCAGGGACCAGAATTTCAAGTGAAGTAGAATCCATTAGGTCGTGGCCTTGGCCCTGTCTGTAGTCCATGAATTCCCTCCCACAAATGGGCAGAGTGGTCAGGGATCAGGCATTGGGGTCAGATGGAACTCTGAGCTGGAAATAAGGAAATGTAATGAAAATTCTCACTCTTTGCCTAATGTGCTATATAACCCGAAGCAAATAACCTGTTCTAGCCAAGTTTTCTTCATTGTAAAATAAATACCTCTCCTCTCTTATCCAAACAAGGCCACAGTTGGGCTGACAGATGCAAGGGTGCTAAGGAATTGAAAAGACATGTATGTGTCTGATCAAAAGTCTCCTGAGATTCCCAGGCAGCAGCGGAACTTAAGATATTTTTTCCCTTCCAGGATCCTTGGACCTCCCAGAACTTCAGCCTGCAGCCTTCGTGTCTTCTTACCCACCCATGTTCCTGACACACGAGCCCTTGGTGGAGACCCACCTGCAGCACTTGAAGTCCCCAGTGCAGTGTAGCCCAACTCGGTCTTCAGACTGAAGAGGAAGGGGGCAGGCAAACATCTTCTTCATCCTGATGAATTTCTTTAACTTAACTTAAACTAAAACTTACAATATATGGAAGAAGGCAGCAATTCAGGAGTGAAGAAGATGATAAATTACCACATGTTATCATGGAGGTTCCCATGGTGACAGTTTTCCCTGGGAAAAAACTTCAGCTACTTTATTTTTAGTAATAAATATCTCTTGACAGTTCTGCTTATTTTCATCTTGTAATCAAGATACAATTTCTTTTGCTTAGCTGTGCCTGAGGTAAATTAACTCGTTTATAACCACAGGGAGAGGTGTCTGCTGACTCAGGAGGGAGACACAAGATTCTGACGACCCTCTGCCCTGATTCTGATACTAGTTCAGTGAGTATGAAGCCTCAGTCCCCGCGACCCCTCACGTCATTATCGTCAAAATCCAGTCCTCTGCTTACACCAAACTGGAAAGTACCGTCCTGGGTACTCTGCTCTTCCGCGTTCGGCACACCTTTGAGGCCATCAGGAAGGCAGTCTCTAGAGTCTCTTCTGTAACCTCTTCCACCTCCTCTGTGATTCCTTATTGGAGAAGGGGCTTTTGAGCTTAATATAGTGAAGCCACATAACAACACAGATTTATGCACAGTATGACTGAGGATTGGTTCCCACCCTCCGTAACCCTGTCATTTAATTAACTGCAGTAACATAACCTTTAGGAGTCTTGGTGCAGTGGTTAAGTGCTCGGCTGCTAACCAAAAGGTCTGCAGTTCAAACCCACTAGCAGCTCCACAGAAGAAAAGACCTGGCAATCTGCTCCCATGAAGATTATATCCTAGGAAGCCCTATGGGGCATTTCTACTCTGTCAGGTGGTATCACTATGAGTCGGAATTCACTCATTGGCACCCAGCAGCGTAACCTTGCACTCTATGCAACTGAATGTTCTGAACCCTACTCAGCATTAAGGTGGAGGTTTCTGTATCACCTAACCCCAATCTACAGCTCTCCCCAGTACCTCGTGGGATGCCTTAGGTGTCCACCCACCAGCTACCCAGGCTACTGCAGTTCATAAGTACCCAACTGAGGACAGTACAAACTGGATTTGCATGTTAAGTCATAAATCCGACCAGCAGAGGAAGGGGATCGGACAGCAGCTTCTAGATCACACCACCGTAGCCACTGTAAACGGTCAGAAACATTAATGATGCTTCATTATTGTCCTTTTATAAGTTTGAATAACTTACAATGCAAAAAAATAATAAATTTGCATAACACCAAATCAGGGGTGGGGGTTACTCAAAGCTGTGAGCATTTTAATGTTTGTCTTTTGTCCTTTGTTCTCTGCAGAAGTTGCTTGAACATATTTGCACTTACACAGAAATGACGTGCTGCTTTTCTCATATGACAAATAATCTGTTAGTCTTTGTAAAACATTAAGAGCCTCATTTTCAGAAGACATTGTAAAATGTTTTAAATAAATGAGCATGCTGTTCAATAAGTCTTCAATCTGTAGGCTTCCTAGAACAGTGTCTCTCATACTGCAGATCTCAGCCCATTAGTGGGTCATAAACTCACGGAGGCAAGAACTTCACCTTTTAAATAAAGCAATCAACATACTGGAATACATCACGTGTAACGAAGGTATTGTTTCAGGAAACATTTCAACCATAACGTCTATATGTAAAATACCACATGTATACACATGTATGGGGATACCTGGAGTAACGTAAAATGTTTTTACTTACGGATCATGGTTTTAAAAAAGCAAAAGGCTGGCAATTCAAATCCACCCAGAGGTGCCCTGGAAGAAAGAACTGGCGATCTGCTGAAAAATCAGCCATTGAAAACCTTAAAATGGAATACAGGTGGGGTCTCCACGAGTAGGACTCGACTCGATGGCAACTAGGTTTTCGTATACCTAAAATAAGACGTCTTTTCATCTATCAGATTGTTAAACAGATTTTTAAAATTTGACAACATCTCATGCCAGTGAGGGTGAGGGAACAAAGAGACGATACCTTGGTGGGAATCCAAATTGTTCAGCCCTTTGGGTGTTGAGTAAATAGGCTGAATTACTTTAACCCTGGTTGTAGGTGTCAAATTATAAATGTATATCCTTTAACCTGTTATTTCATGTTAAGGACCCTAAAGTAATCGTAGGACAAGTGTGTTATGTTCTCATGTAACGTTCATCCACAGTATTGGTTTACCAGTGAAAAACTGCAAATAAGCCCGTATGTCCATTAATAAGTAGTTGGTTAAAGTATGAAGCACTCTAAATATATATTCTGTTTACGTAGAAAAAATATTTTTCTAGAATAAGTCAAAAACATTACAAAATAGTACACAGTGTGTTAAATAATATAATCCAAACAAATCAACTGCATGTTTTTACCAAAATATGAAGTGTTTCTCTCCAAATGATGAATTTGGGAGAGATTTTCACTCGCTTATGTTTTTCTTTAGTGTCCACATTTTCTAGTTTCATTTTCAACCATGAAAAAATTTTTTTTCTGATTTGAGAAAATAAACTGACTTCCCACATTTTAAATTATTCAACTATTAACTTTCACATGAATTTTTTAAATAAATCCACCACACAAACCAGATTTCTTACACCGTGAGCACTAGGTTACTGGAGGTGAAAGGAACCTGGGCTTACAGTTCTTGGCTATCTTAACTGCCTCCAGATCAGAACAGCCCATGGGTACATGTGTGTTGGTGGGAGGCGTGGACAGGCAGGTTTTCCCAGGAGGCCAGATGCGTAAGAGGCCAAAACACGGGCGTTGACACAGTACAGCATCTCAGAGGAACCACAATTCCCTGAGGACTGCAGTTTTTTTAAGAACTCAAACCTTGGCGCTGACAGCTATTCCTGCTGCTTGGAGCTACCCCAGGACCTGTGGAAGGCAGGTGTGGACAGGGTGATGATGCTTCTCATTTTTCACACTAAGGGGATGAAAGCTACTCACGGATAATTTTATTTCTCATGCTTCAAAGGACAATTTACAAACCCATTCCTAACCCAATTTCGACTGGATGTAAATATATATACATCACTAATGATTATACTTCTATTTCCAACTTCCACCTACTAACACAGGTAACACAATTAACAAGGGCCATTAGCTGTTTGCGTCAATCAACCAACAAACAGCGTATGGTTCTGAATGGTGCAATCCCTCCACATTTGTCTCATCTGCACTATTTTTGTAAATGCTGCTGTAGCTTTACTTTCAGCCTCATTTTTTTCTTCCATCTGGATTATTATCCTTTTTTTTATAGTTAAACCTCTTACCTTTAAAGACCCTGGATTTATATTTCGTTCTAACCAATTCTACTTTCATTCCCTGGCCCCTCCTGTCACTGGACACCTACCACCTGCCTGTTCTCTTTATTCTTGAAGGCATCCCTTAGCATCTCCCGATCTGCCTGCTTTGACCCGGGTGGGTGGGTGGTTTTAAACACTCACATGATCATTATCTTAGATTGAAGGAACGGGATTGTTTACGGCTTAGCAAACAAATAGAGCTGTCTTCAATTACCTGAAAGACCACTGTGTTTCACAGAAGTTTCATGGAAGAAAGATTTCAATTCCACATAAGGAAAAACTGTTAGGAAGTTTAGAATGTAAACTTCATACGGAGCTCCGATACCTTGTCGGGGATTTTTGTAAAGGTCACATAAGCACTAGCTGATCTAGATGGTCTTTAAAATCTCTTCCAACTCAGATGGTACAGTTCCCGGTGAACGGGCAAAAGTTGTAGACACTCCACTCCCACTAATATGAGGGAAGTGAATGACATTCAGAGCCAATTTGTTCCTAGTCCAGAATTAGTCCAGTAGAGCCTCTAGACTAGCGGACACAGGCAAGCATGTCCGTTCGTTTAGTAGTGGGATTTTCACCTTCCACGCAGAAGACTAGGGTTTGATTCCTGGCCAGAGCACCTCACACACTGGCATCACCCCTCCGTCTGTGGAGGCTTGCGTGTTGCTATGTTGAACAGGTTTCAGCACAGCTTCCAGACTAAGACAGACCGAAGAAAGACCTAGTGATCTACTTCCAAAAAATCAGCCAATGAAAACACTATGAATCACAATGATCTAATACATAATTGATGTGGGGGATGACGCAGGACCCAGCAGCACTTTATCAAGTTGTGTGGGGTCACCATGAGTCAACAGCAACTTGACGGCAGCTAATGACGGCTCTGACTGGGAGCCATCCAGTGAGGCTTATCTATTAATTTACTTTAAAAGCAACAGTACTCATCATTGAAACCACTAAATGCCCAAATCCAAAGCACCCACCCTTATCTCCAGGATATGATCATATTGCCATAGATCATCTGGCATCCTTGCTGTGATGTCCAGGAGTCTGGTGCGTCATGAAAGCAACGAAAGGAGGAGCTGGCAGGGTACTGCTGGGGTGGTACAGGGGACACTGCTTATATTCGCAAGGCCATGTGGTCCAGGCATAGCGGAGAGCACCCAGAGTGCCATGACAAGGGCAGACGTCCAGGGCCAGGGTCCAGGTAGTGGAAGCATTCATGGGAGCTGGGAGCCAAGTGCACTGATGGTCACTGCAACATGAGATCTGGTAAGAGAGTCACAAAATAGCATGAGATCTGGTGAGAGAGTCGCGAAACAGCGTGAGATCTGGTGAGAGGGTCGCGAAACGGCGTGAGATCTGGTGAGAGGGTCGCGAAACGGCG
>NW_004444000.1:14742215-14776089 GCF_000243295.1 Trichechus manatus latirostris | reverse complement strand
GAGATCTGGTGAGAGGGTCGCGAAACGGCGAGAGATCTGGTGAGAGGGTCGCGAAACGGCGAGAGATCTGGTTAAGAGAGTCTGATTACAAATCTTCATGTGATTAAACAATTTAAATAAAACACTGACTTACAGAGGCAAACAAAGAAGCAGAGTCACATATAACATTCGCACAGGCCTCCCCTGAACAGTCTTCCTGTGACCCTCCCACCAAACCGCAAAGCAGGCAGGAATGTGAGTGAGCACTCCCAAAGGAGCTAAGAAATGAAGAAGGAGCATAAGGGAACTGTGGGTAGCAAGCTTAAGTCAGAAGGCAATCCAGAGAACCCAAACCTACTACTGTCGAGTTGGTTCTGACTCATAGTGACCCTCTAGGACAGGGCAGAACTGCCCCATAGGGTTTCCGAGGAGCAGCTGGTGGATTCAAAATGTCGACCTTTAGATTAGCAGTCGAGGGTTGCTACGAGTCAGAATCGACTCAATGGCAGCAGGTAATCCAGGGAAGGAGACATAAATTATCCAGCACCCAAAGGTTAAATTCTGCACTCATACCAACTATGATTCCTGGTCCAGATGATGAATAGATGACCAGCAACGGTCTAAAGAGATCCTGGAATGCAGAGACTTCTCAGGAGCTCGAATGCACTCAAAGCCAAGCATTAAAGGAAGTTAAGTGGCATAAACACTGACTAAGCATCTCAATCAAGTAGATACTGTAGTCAGGATTCCAAGGAGGAGCAGCTCTAGATAAACCCCTGTATAATGAAAGTTTATCTTTAACATTCTTTCATCCCCTCCAATGCCCTCTCTTCACCCTATAGCCTAACGGTGTCGTGATACCCAAAGACACTCATTTAAGTGTTCCATCTAGGAATGCCCTCACCCCCACCCTAAATTACAGAAGACTCCTAAATAACCTCTTTAATCAATAGCTACAGTCCCACAGTGGACGGATCCTTGCTAGGTATTAGATGAAAACAGTCTTTTTACATTAATTCAAACCAAGTTACAAATCACCAAGCTTAATCCTCTCAAAACAAAACAAAACCCGTGACCATCGGGTCAAGTCCGACTCATAGCGACCATACAGGACAGAGTAGAACTGCCTCATAGGGTTTCCAAGGAGTGGCTGGTGAATTTGAACTGCTGACCTTTTGGGTAGCAGCCAAGCTCGTAACCATTGCACCACCAGGGTGCCAATCCTCTCAAAGGAGACACTAAACTCAAAAGAATATCATAATTTAGGATAGTGTGACCAAACAAAACAAAAAAACCCAAGGATGAGGAAATATTCTAAAGCAAGGATCCTTTCAATGGGGAACTTACAAATAAAGCTGTAGGCCCTTCCCTGAACAAAGACAGTTGCTCTGGGGGTAAAATACAAAAGGAATATTATTTTAATATGGACTCATTTTCCTTTACTTGACTATCCTGTCTATCAACATTGCCTAAAAGCTAAATAATTAATACACTTTCTCCTCACTTATCAACTATCTTGTATTTTGCATTTATGACAATAGTAAAAGATCTACTATACAACTATTTTGCACATTAAGGACATACAACTGGCAGTAATGAACGCCACGGTGAGAGGCAAGAGTAACGCTGGCTTTGATGGTTAAGCTTATGTGTCAACTTGTCTATCCCATGATTCTCAGTGGTTTGGCAGTTATGTAATGATATAATTTGGCAGTTATGTAATGAGGTGATTTGGCAGTTATGTAATGATGTAGTCATCCTCCATTTTGTGATCTGATGTGGTCATCCTCCACTTTTGCATAACAACAATTTCACATAACAACCTGGTCTTTGGAATCTAACCATGTCAATAAGTGAGGAGAGGGTGTAGTTGTTCATTTCCCTCTCTGAGATAAGCTAAGTCCCCATCAACCAAGATCTGACTCACAGCAATGATATAATAGAAGACATCAGCCTCAGATTAGAGGAAATCCTCACCCCCCAACACAGAGTGAACCTGTGTTTTCTCTGTTATTCTTCTCACCTCAAATATCTTGTTGTCCTGCCTCTGGACATGGATTTTCTGGTAATACGTGAGGTTGAGCAGCCCCTTGTCAACCAAGTGCTCCATCTTCTCAGGCAGTGGTCCTTGGAAAGTCAAATGCTTCTCACCATAAGCCACAGCACGGGCACCCAAGTGCAACCTATAGGCCACAGTTTGTTTATCTCGAGGATGGATGCTACAGGATAAAGAACAAGCAGAGAACTTTGGGTTTGAGCTCAACAATAACTACACTTTAAAAAAAAAAAAAAAAAAAAGGAACTTACCCAAGGGCGCCCATTGGGAAGGTGAGAGTAAAGATAAGGAAACCTAATAGTCAACGATCAGGGGTTAATCAGCTTAAAACAAACAGTAAATGGTAACCACAGACGGAGCTCTGGGACGGAAATCTTGAGACAATAGATGACTTGGAAAGAAGGAACGGAGGAACACAGGGTGGCAGGGAGGGACGAAGGGAGAAAAAGTATTTGAATTAACCTAGCAGAGCTAACTTATGAGACTATTTCAACTGCTAAAAGTAACGTGCTTCATCTGAATCAGCTGTTCAATATTTGGTCTCCTCCAGGTTTTATTTACTGACTCAATAAATATTATCAAGCTCCTAATAGAATCTAGACACTATATGTTGGGCTCTACTCCACATGCGAAACCCCCTCTTCTCCTACATCTAGTGTATGTTATTCATCAGGACTGTTCACAAATATACCATGACCCCTCCTTCTGAGGACACGGCAGAATTCCATTTCCTGCTCTCACTGAAGCTAGGCATGGGTGTACAGCTCGCTTTGGCCAATGCAGTGTCAGCAGAAGTGACCTGTGCTGCTTCCAGGTGGAAGAATTTAATTGCCAGCGTGAGGCTTCAATGTGACCCGAGGAGCACCGATCTACTTGGAGCCTCTGTCGCTCTGGGTCTGTGAATGACTACAAGGAAATATGCCTCTCTAGTGATCTTCTTTGGATATGCAGTGTGAGCAAGAAATACATTTTTTGTTGCATCAAGCCACTGAGATGTTGCTGGGTTTTGTTACTACAGCACATCCCAGCGTAAGTGACTGCTCTGTAATGCTTCTCCATAGGCCAATCCTTAGACCACCTGCTCTCTGCCCCTCACATCAGAGTGAGGGACTAAAGACTAAGAACATACACTGCTCAAGCAAAGCCCAAGAAGTGACATACCTGCCGAAAGGAGAATTCCTATCACCGAGATCCATCGCGACAGCCATGAAGGTGTTGGGCATCCTTACATTGGGAGCAAAGCCTAAGTCTGCCGTCTGGTGCCAACGGATTTGGGGAAATCCATCCCCTGAGGTGGTGTTAGACAAATATGAAGACAACTAGAAAGTAGAGATATGGTCGTTTTTATTGCATCAGAACCCTAAGATGGAGTCTTTTCCATGGACAAAGCCTTCCCCCTGCTCTGTGTCACCCATCTGTTCAGAGGTTCATTCACCAAGGATTTACTGAGCGTCTCTGTTGTGGAAGTCTTTCCAACAATGGATGCAACAACCTCTCTCATCCCACGTGCACTTTTACATGTGACTTCAGCTTATCTCCCACCAAGAGGTGGAGTCTAATTCTCCCCCAACTGAAGCTGGGCTGGCTCTGTGATTTGTTCCCCAACCAACAGAATGTTGGCCAAGTGACTTCTGAGTCTATGCCTTAAAAGGCTTTGCCTTCTGATTTCATTCTCTTGGAACGTTGAGCTGCCCATGTAAAGAAGTCCAGCCACTATGCTGGAAAGACTATGCAGAAAGAGAGGCCTGGGAAACCGAAAGATCATGAGGAGACAGAGGCTCTAACGTGCCACTAATCCCATCTGAGGAGCTAGTCATGTGAATGAGGCTGTCTGAAATCCTCCAGTTCAAACGCAGCCACGTGAGCAAGCCCAGCGGATTCCGCACTGAGCAGAGGATGAGCCATCCCAGTGGAGCCCTGCCTGGTCAACCATAGAATCATGAGCAAATAAATGGCTAATGTTTTAAGCCACTAAGTTTTGGGGGTACTTTGTTACACAGCAATAGATGTCTGATACATCTACATACAACACAGGGCGAGGCATTGGAGGGAAGCAGAGCAGAGCCTGCCCTTGAGCATGTGGTAAATTGTATCACAGAGCCCAATTTCTCACCTCTCCCTGTATCCCCACCCTCCTGCCATATAGTTTTGCAGTTCCTCCCGTTTTGAGGAAGGATATATTTCCCATCCCTTGAGTCTGATTTGCTTTGGCCAATAGACTGAGGCAGAAGTGAAGTGTGTAAATCCCTAGGCTGGACCTCAAGAGACTCTGTGTAGTCCCACTCGCTCTTCTGTACTTCTGCTCTCACCATGAGAAGGACATGCCTGGGCTAGCCCACTGGTCTCTGGACAAGGATGAGGGTTGTGGATAGAGGAGCCTCATCCAATCTGCTCCAGCTAAGCTTAGCCTGGAGCAAGCCCCAGCTGACCCACAAAGATATGAAAGAGGCCAATGGAGATCCATCAACCTCCACCTACCCAGATACATGAGCTTTATAATAATAAATAAATGTGCCTGCAGCAACAGAGGAAAGAGAGTCAGGAATAGGAGGAGGAAATGGAATGTGTGGCTAATTGCCTCCATGAACAACTGCCTCCTTTGCCATGAGACCAGAAGAACTGGATGGTGCCTGGCTACCATTACTGAATATTTTGATCAAAGATTCTATGGAAGAATCCTGATCAAAAGGGGAAAATGCAGAACAGATTTCAAATTCTCACGGACTCCAGACTTCCTGGAGCCATGGAGCTAGATGAACCCTTGAAACTATTGCCCTGAGATAATCTTTAAACCTTAAACCAAAAGTAGCCCCTAAAGTATTTTTAAAACCAAATAATACTTTAGCTTAATAAGTAAAGGATGTCTCCTTGAGCACTATGCCCTTTCAAGATCTATCTATATGGGATCAAACTGACAACAGCAACTCAAAAGATTAGATAGGAATCTTAATGGGCAGTGAGTTTATGTTAATGGGGGAGGAACAACTCAGAAAAGGAGGGTGAGAATGGCTGCACAACTTGAAGAATGTCATCAATGTCACTGAATTGTGCACGTAGAAACTGTTGAATTGGTGTCTGTTTTGCTGTGTATACTCTCAACAGCAACAACACAATCAATAAAATTTTTAAAAATAATAATAAATAAATGTTGTTTTAAGCCACTAAGTTTTGAGGTGGTCGGTTACATAGCAGTAGCTGACCAGTACAAGTATTTTATAGCTTTGTTAGAAGAACAGACCTCCACGTAAGAAATGTTAATAAACGATAGCGTACGTGCAACGGTTAAGCTCCCGGCTGCTCAACAAAAGGTTGGTGGTTTGAACCCACCTAGCCACTCCATGGGAGAAAGACCGGATGAACTGCTCCTGTAAAGAGTACAGCCAAGAAAACCCTCGGGGGCAGTTCTACTCCGTCACATGGACTCACTGTGAGTTGCAATTGACTTGACAGCACCCAACAATATGGATTAAATGCTGAACTGGTGGCATAAAGAGGAAGTGCTACACATTTAGAAGACCATCATTAGGAAACGATAACTATATTATTCTAGGAAAGATTATTACAGGAAAACATGGCCTGAAAAGGTTATTAAAAAAATGTGGATGGGCACAGAAAATATGAGAAGTCACTCCAAGTAGGACGGCTCAGATTTCAGGTGTTAAAACCTTAGAAGATGCAAAGGTAGGAAGGGGAAAGGCCGTTCTGGGAGAGAGAGAGAGAGCCATCGGGCTGGAATGGAAGATTTCTGTAGGAAAGACAAGGTTAGAAAGACAGCGAGGCAGGGTTTGGCCAGAGTCTGTACTTCACGGTACAGGCGACAGGGGGCCGCTGTAAGATGACGGTCTCCCAGCACTGCCAGGGCACTAAATGCCACTCAGCTGCACACTTTAAAATGGTCAGTTTTATGTCACGTGAATTTCACCTCAACAACAACAACAAAAGACCGGGGGCCACCGACGTGACCAAGTGATCAAAGGACTGTTCCAAGACGGTAATCTAGTGGTCGTACAAATGGGTCTGGAAAGAAAAAAGGGACGAAAGCAAAGAGACGGATTTGTTAAGAAACTACGACAATATTCTAGACAAACTAAAAGAAAGGTCTAACCTAGAAGGACAGTAGTGGGCGTGGGATGGTTAGATATAGGGCAATCTGAAAGACAAACTGACGAAACCTGGCAACCAGCTGGATCTGGGGCACAAGAGAAAGGATGTCATCCATCCCTTAAAATCTGCAACATCTGAGTCGTCCACTTGGAGTCTAGGGCACCTCACCAAGTAATATATTTGAGAAATCACATTTTTCCAGAAAGAGTCTCTGGAATGATCCGCAGCTCATACAATATCAGTCAGCTCATTTATTCATTTAACAAACGTACTGAGGGCCTTCGCTGCGCCAGGCCTAATATTAGCCCAGGAGACAAAGCAGTGAACAAAACAAATCCCTTCCTTTACTTACATTCTAGGGCGGAGACAAGCAATAAACAAGATGAATAAGTAAATCACATAGCGCTTGAGAAAGTGATAATAGCACTGGAGAAAAATATAGCAGGGAAAGCGGACAGGGATTGCCAGGGTTGAAGGAAGATTAGGAGGAGGTTAAGAAAGGAAGCCACGAGGCTATCTGGGTGAATTACTAAAGGCCACCGAATGGTATACTCTAAAACGATTAATTTTATGTTATGTAAAGTTCTGCATGTGGTAGGCACAATTCTAAATTAACCCCAATGACCTCTGCCCTTATATCCTCCCCTGAGTGTGGGCAGAACCTCTAACTTACTTCTAAGCAACAGAATATGGCAAAGATAATGGGATATCACTCCCATGATTATGTTGTGTTATATGGCAAAGATGAAGGGATTTGGCAGCTGTAAGTAAGCTTCCTCATCAGTTGACTTCAAGACAATCAAAAGGGAGAATATTATGGCTGGCCTGACCTAACCAGGTGGGCCCTTTAAAAGAGGATCAAGAAGTCAGAGACTCTCTACTGCTGGCCTTCAAGAAGCAATCTGCCATGAGTGCTCCAACAAATGAGCTCTGCCAACAACCACACGAGCTTGGACGAGAACCCCCAGCCTCAGATGAGACCTCAGCTCTGGTTGACACCTTGATGGCAGCCCTGAGCAGAGAATCCAGCTCAGCCATGCCCAGATTCCTGACCTATGGAAACTGTGAGATAATGAATGTCTATTGCATTAAGCCACTAACTCTGTGGTTATTTGTGCAGCAACAGACAACGAATACACTGTGGACAGGAAGAAACAAAGGCGCTAGGCAGGAGCAGGCCCGGTGTGCTTAAAGAAAAGGCAGGCGGCCAGGGTGGCCGAGGCAGAGTGAGCACAGAGGGGAGAATTAGGAGCTGAGGTCAGAAAGGTGACGGGGACTGGGGGTGGATCACGTATGGCTCTGTTGACCTCACAGATATGAGGGAGCCACTGGAGGCTCTTGATGTGGCTTACATTTTACAGGGTCACTCTGATATACTGACAATATCCTACACGGAGAAAAAGGTAAAAGCAGGAAGACTCAAGGAAGAGACGGTGGCTTAGACTCGCATAGGCACGGTAAAGGTAGTGGATAGTGGTCAGATCCTGTATATATACTGAGCCAAGAGGATGTGCTTCCATCTACTCTGGAAGTTGATATACTGCCGCTCCTGGACAGGACAGAGGCTCCCAGGAAAATTCTTTAACATTACTGCGATGCACGTGGTCCCCGTTTCTTCCTTACTTCCTTCTCCAATGCTGACATCTCGCTGATCTTTCACTTAGATAGCATCTTAGTGATAACCTTACTTCAGTCAATGGGAGGCATTAAACTTTTATCTTTTACAAACCATAATCTAGCAATACAGTAAGTCAGACCACAACTAGGAAACAGTCTGGGCCAACAAACACACTGTCTTTTGACTCCATTTCAAAATTTCTGACTCCATTAAAGGAGCTACACTATACATAGACTGCTCCACCCAGTCTTACCACTCACACAGCCTAGAAAATACCTGGGACTGTCCACTACAAATGTAGCCAAACGACGCTTCAATAGAGGATGTTATCTGCTTCCTGAGTTGCTCCAGAGAACAGAAAGCCATCAGGAAAACAGGGACCAAGTTGTAGCAGCAGCAGAAAGTAGCCTTGGATGTAAGGAAGTCAGGGGACATAGCCAATCCTCTTCCTAAAAAGATACAGTGGCAAGTCGAATTTAACATCTGAAATGATAAAAGGTGCCTGAAGCTTCACAATGGAATAGAAAATGGGAATGAAAAGACCCAGTGAGGTGCTTCCACGACGTCCAGAAGAGACAGAACTAGCCAGAAGAGTCTACACCAAGTACCAGCCTGAAGCCGGACAGGAAGAAACACTGGTTTACAGCCACTCAAGCCCAGGCTGCCATCTATGACGCAGTTTGCTGTGAATTCCTGCAGCAATTCCCACGCTATTTCACTGGCTGCATTACCACAGATCGGCCACATGGGGGAACCAGCGTACTGGATACCCAAAGTAAACCTTTGTTTTCCCTAGCGTGAGACCCCCGGGCACTGTTCAGTCTCGGGCGGGAATTAGTAGAAATAGGGCTGCTAATGAAGGCACAGAGCAGCCAGATATAAAGGTGGCCACATTCAGAGGATTTTACAAATCACACACCGCTTTGGAGCCCTGTTCCACTGCTCCTCCAAACCCCAGTCTCCAGCCTTCTGCTCTCCCTTCTCTTCCAAGCTTCAGATCAGCTCTCCGCTAATAACTCTAGATACACATGTCGAGCCCTCCTCCCTCTGCTGAGCTCAAGTCCTCCATCTCTAGCTGTGCACTGGTTATTTCAGCCATCATTTCAAACCCAACATCTCTCTAAAGCCAATTCATCCTTCCTTATGGACCAATGTCTCCCTAGATTTTCTCATCTCTCAAGTTAATAATAATAATCACTAAGGTTATTATCCAGCACATAGGTGCCAGGCTTTACATGAATTAACTCGATACTTAAAATAACAAAGAGATTCCACATCTCGTTCAAAATCACACAGCTAAAGACGTGTCAGAGCTGGGATTTGAATCCAGGCAGACTAGCTCCAGATTCCATGCTCTCAACCATTATGATGTCATATTTGATATTTCCCTTTGATGGTAGGGACCATGCGTATAGTCTCCTTGTCCCCTATGTGAGCAACATATTTTTGTGGATGAGAAAGCACAGAGACTAAGAGACTTAACCCTAAACCAGAAGGCATGAATACAAGAACCAGGTCTCTCTGATTCCTGCTACATTTCTAGGACCTACACAGTTCATGGCATATAATGAGCAGTCAACACATACTTCTGGTTTGAACGGCCTGGGGTCACATTCAAATCACCGTGTATACAGGCTAAGAGAAAAAAAAAATGTACCTCAAACGTCCAAATGTAGTTTCCACCAATGGTAATATAGAATTGGGCACATGAGCTGCTTTGAAAATAATGAGCAGAATGAACTTGTTTCAAAGTCAAAAACAAATGTAGGAAAAAGAAAGAAAAATGATCAAAAAAAGAATTTTAAGTGGACAGAAGGTCCATCAAAATCTTTATCCAGAAAACTGGGTATGGTGAACTAGGACAAGGTAGGGGACATGGGAAGACGGTGAGGAGGATGTAACAGAGGCAGAGGTCTGGGACTATGTACTGTGTACGGCCAACTCAAATATTAAAGCCTCTCCCACTCCTATGTCATCAGGTGGGCCTTGTTTTTACATTTCCTTGTTTAATTTTCTGTGTACAGAAAAGACAGACCAACCACCCTGGGTCTTGGAGGGGTCATATAAACAGGTGAGACAAGGCCACTGTGATCTTGTCAAATATGTTTATTCCTTTTATCGGAAACCCTGCTGGCGTAGTGGTTAAGAGTTCAGCTGCTAACCAAAAGGTCAGCAGTTTGAATCCACAAGGCGCTCACTGGAAGCCCTATGGGGCAGTTCTATTCTGTCCTATAGGGTCACTATGAGTCGGGACTGACTCGACAGCAATGGGTTTGGTTTCGCTTTTTGTTTTTTTTTCAATGCAAGGCTGAGAGCTCAACCTACCAGTACTAGTACCAGTTGCCGCCGAGTCGATTCCGGCTCTTGGTGACACCATGTGTGTCAGAGAAGAACTCTGCCCCACAGGGTTTTCAATAGCTGATTTTTCGGAGGAAGATCACCAGGCCTTTCTTCTGAGGTGCCTTTGAGTAGACTCGAACCTCCAACATTTCGGCTAGCAGCCAAGTGTGTGAACCATATGCCCACCCAGGTTTCTCTGAGACATGTTTTGTCATTCACGTGTTAAACCATTATTTAACGAGCACCAGCCAACGAGGCACTGGGAATACAAACGTGATCCAGGGAAACAACAGTCATGCGTGCAACCTGCTTGCAAGTCAAGGGGAAGCGAGGGGAGCATGTGTCCGGGAAAGTCACAGGCAGCCTGCTGACTTACATCCAGGCTGAGACCTAAAGGGTGATTCAAGTCAGCTCTGAGAGTGCCAGAGGGGGCTGTTCAGGCAAAGAGCACAGGCAGCAGCCTAAGAGCGAGAGAGCACGGCTCGTCCTAGCAGGCGGAAGGGATGACACCAGGCTAGGGAGGGCGTGGGGAGGCAAGTGAAGAGTATAAAGTCACACAGCCGTTCCGGGGAGAAATCTGGGAATGTGCGCAAAGCTTTTACAAAATGGGCCTTTTGACCCCGCAACTTCATTTCTGGGAATTTATCTTATGAAAATAATTAAGCATGTATGCAATGATTTAGCTACAAGGAAAATAAAGACGCTACTGCTTATAAGAGCAAAATGTTTAAAATAACCTAAGCATCTACTGAGGACTAGTTAAATAAACTATAGCACAATCATATTTTGGAATACTCTGCAATCACTCTAAATTGTGTTCAAGATTAATATTTGACATGAAAAAATGTTCACAATATGACATGAAGAGAAAAGATATGATACAATACAGTATTATGGTTTGGGTCTTATTTCAAAAATATATGAGCCTACAAAAAAAAAAACACACACACACACACACACACACACACACACACACACACACACACACACTCTCTATGTATACGAGCCAAAAAGGTCTGCTTATTTCTGGATTGTGGAATTATAAATATTTTTAGCTTTTTTGCTTACCTTTTTAATATGTCTTCAATGAACATGTAATGCTTTTATAATAAGAAATATTAGCCACTCATTAACTTTTTAAGAGGATTTAATTGTCCCATCAGTGAACTGAGATGAATTACGCCTTCCATTGAGTTCTCAGCCAGAAGGGGATGAGGCGGAAAAAGGAATATGAATTCCTGGAAAGAGATCTAAATAGTATATCCCCACACTAGTACCCATAAGCCCTCTTCCTCTCAAGACATACCTGGACAAATCCAAATGGGAAAAAACGTTCTGTCTGTCCCTGGGAGCCATGGTGAAAGGCTTGGCGCCAGTCCTCAATGAGTGCCGGGAAGGTGCAATTATACAGGTCCATGTTGTAATTTGTATTGGACTCCCCTAGAAACAGTCAAACTGTGAGAGGGCTTTGGGGTAGACTGCAAAAATGGCCACTGGTCATGACCCTCCCTCTATCCACGCCCTGTGGTAGGTGGCCTTTCCAGCCTCTCAGGACTGGCCTTGGGCCTTGCCCAGCCAATGCGGCCTTAGCAGATGTGCTGCAAGCTCTCTCACGATGCACGTGGACCTGAGATGACCACAGAAATGCGTGTCAAAGAGCTTAGCACAGGATGAAAGGCCACCCGAGAACCACGGCACCCCAGCCACCAGACAACCTGCCAGGTGACCAAAGATGCATAGGGGATGACAGCAGAAACTAGCTGAGCTAACTCAGACCAGACTCTGTTAACCTACAGAATAGTGAGCTAAAGAAAAGGACCATTGTTTTAAGCAACTAGGTTCTGGAGTAGCTTGTTAGACAACAGAAACTGATACAATGGAGAAACAGCGAGCAGAATACTCACCCTGGTACCATATCATGCCTTTCAGGGCCATAGTACGTAGCGGGTGGATCATGGCATTCCAGAGCACAGAATGCTTACTGGGGCCTCCCAGAGAGTCAGGTGGGATGAACCTGGGGCACATAAGATGCACGAGCATCAGCAGAGAGCTAGTGACTTACCCCGTGATGATCCCTACACCAGCAGCACTCCGGCTTCTGCTGGGGTGAACTGCTGGTGAAATGACTTTCACACCCAGGATCCCCCCATATAGGTATTCAGCAAGCTTTCTGTGAGTCAGAGCAGGTCATCCCAGTTGATCACCGGATGAGGCAATTAACGCCAGACAGGCAATTAACGTCTGCGTTATGAGTCTCTCACATAGACCAGGACTCGGGGAATGGACACTTGGATGGTTTGAAGCTTTTTGCTTTTATAAGGAATGCGTGACTATCTTCCTTGTAGCCAAATCACTGCGTACATGCTTAATTGTTTCCTTAAGGTGAATTCCCAGAAATGAAATTGCTGGGTCAAAAGACAAATATTTCAGGCTCTGAACATGTTCCAAAACTTCTCTACAGAATGGTTGCATGAATTTACACTCTAAGCAGCTGTGTAGGAGAAAGCCCACTTCCCCGCACCCTCTCTGACCCCTCTGTCCCCCAGAGATCCAGGAGAGTGGGGTGGGCTGAGTCCGACGCTGCCCCCTACTCTATTGCAGGGCATTCTCTCTGTCCTAACGTTGAATGTCTTCACTCTCCCACAGGCAAACTTTTCCTCCAACTATACCACGAGCTCAAGCCCTTCCTCGTCCTGGAGGCCTTCCCAGAGCAAACGGGACAATGTATGTGAAAGCAGTTCATACACTGGTCATCTTTGTGTTAATAACACTATCGGGATTTTTGTCACCTAGCCCTTTCTCCACCCAAATATCACTCCCAATCTGCCTTTTCCTAAGTGCGCTTTTATAGTCAGTACACGAATATATTTCTATGATTACATGTTTACGTATTTGTTCTTCTTGTTAGATTTTTATTCTTGTAGGCAATACAGCACAGTGGTTAGGAGCACAGACACTGAAGCCAGATTTTGCCACTTACTAAGCATGTCCATGGGCAAGTCTCTCCGAGACTTAGCATCTTTAGCCATAGTATGTTAATACTGTCTACACTTCGTGGGACTGTTGTTGAGTATTAAGTGAAATAATACATATAAAGTGCTTAAAACAGTGTCTGACATACAGAAAGTGTTCAGTAAGTCTTAGCTATAACTACTAAGAAAGAGGATCACAATCACTCCTGACATATCCTCAGATAACTGTGGTAGTGATGACAAGTGACAGGATCTTACCTCTGCATGGAATGAGTTACACATACTCATTACATATTTGGACACTTAAACCATACTTGATTTACTGATTCCCCAAAAGGAGACCATCATCCTTCTCTCTTACTTAATTCCCCAGTAGGTTTTCTCCCAGACTGGGTGCCCACCTAATTTGGACACTTCTGAAGCGTGCCTTCTCACCCTTGCTTAGAGATTCCACAGGCTTTCAGTGACCTTTGAGATGACCAGGCTTCAATGGGTGTCCCACCCCAGCTGGAGGAGACCAGTCCGAGGGGATACTGTAGGGTATCATACAGGTAACGCCCAAACAGCCAGCACACTGCTGACGTGTACTGGAAATTTCCATGGCCTAGGTTTTCTGTTCAAAGAAATAGAGAAAAAGAGTTGGGGAAAAGTGGATGGATAGAAACTGTAGCTACTAAATGGGTCTGGATGGTCATGGGTCCTCCCTTGCCTTCCTTTCTAAGACTTTTCAAAAATAAGGTAAGATTGAGGCTGTGAGGAGACACATCTGCCCCTGCCCGGAGGCTTTCTCCACACTGTCACGCTCCTTATTGGTCTGGACCCTCTCATCTCTTTCAAACCTGCCCTAAAAGAGTCTTTTCCAAAGGGGAAAAATGAAGCCTGAGTGATAGTTTCCTTTTATCTGTCTTCATTTGCTTTACTCTGGTAAATACACACGTAACAAAACATTTGACATTTCAACAATCTTCACACGTACAGTTCCGAGACATTATGTTCATCGTGTTGTTCAACCATCACCTTCATCTATTCCCAAAATTTACCATTACCTTAACAGAAGCTCAGTGTCCCTGAAGCATGGAATCTTCCTTTCTCCCTCCCTCCTGCCTGCCCCTGGTAACCACTAACAAACCTCAGTCTCTGTACACTTGCCTATTCTAGATATCTCATTTAAGTGGATCATACAGTATTTGTCCTTACGTTGCTCAAAATGTAGGTTCTCATAATGAGGAAATAGGGCTCTCTACTCAGACAGAGGTAAATGGTAAATACTGTGTTCTCAATCCAGGCATAAGTAATTCACTTACATAATCAGGACCCAGAACTCTGTGGCCAGGTGAGGAGGCTTCCCCCCGCTTCCCATCCCTTACAGGCTCGTTAGAATCTAGAAATATTAACACTCCCCCCCTGGGGGAGGGTCCCCATACCACCCTCTCCTCTTACCCAGCTGCTAACTTGGTTCTGTGCAAGAGAATAAGTGAGCAGGTGGTTTGTTGAGAAGAAATGTGTGTTTTTACCCAATTTTATACCTAGGGTAATGAAAACATGGACAGATAAGTGATGGGAAGTTTGGCCAAAAGAGGAAGAGGCAGAAACCAGAACAAGTGTTTAAATTTTCAGCATAGCCTAGTTCATTTCTCCATACTGCCAGTGACCAACATCAGAATGGCCACTTCTGATGACACAGGAAAGGTGATGAAGAGGGGAACGTGCACACAGACAAAACTGGTGGATCAATTCAATGTAATACTTATAAAAGATCTACTGTAGACAAGCTTCCACCACCTGTACGTCAGTCTGTCCTACTGTGGTGGTTTGCATGTTGCTGTGATGCTGGAAGCTATGCCACCAGTATTTCAAATACCAGCAGGGTGACCCGTGGTGGACAGGTTTCAGTGGAACTTCCAAACTAAGACAAACTAGAAAGAAAGGCCTGGCAACCTACTTCTGAAAATTAGCCAATGAAAACCTCATGGATCACAACAGAACACTGTCCAACTTGCTTCCTTTCGACGCATTATCAGGAAGGATCAATCACTGAAGGAGGACATCATGTTTGGGGAAGCAGAGGGCCAGCGAGAGCAAGGGAAACCTTCCGTGAGATGGATGGCACAACGGCCACAGCAATGGACTCGAACAAGCCGGTGATCGTGAGGATGATATAGGACGGGGCAACGTTTCACTTTGCTGTACATAAGGTTGCCATGAATCATAGCCAATCAATGGCGGCTATCTGTCTATCTATCCGTCTATCTATCCATCTGTCTGTCGGTCTATCTAATCTGTCTGTCTATCTGTCTATCTATCTATCATCTATGTATCTATCTATCAGCTTGGCACTGTGAAGGATCCAAACGCAATACAGTTCTGTTACTCAAAAAGTTTATAGTGAGAGTATAGAGAGGCGGGGCCAAGATGGCGGAATAGTTAGATACTTCCTATGGTCCCTCTTACAACAAAGACCCAAAAAAACAAGTGAATTGATTACATATGACAATCTAGGAGCCCTGGACATCAAAGGCAAAGTAGAGGAATTGGACTAAGTGGCAGGCTGAGGGAGAGACGGTTCAGAAGCACCGAGGAGTTGCCAGACCTGACCTGGTGGGAGCCGGAGTCCTTTAGGCCAGATCAACTCACGTGAGAGGTGAGGCAAGCAGTGGCGTTTGGGAGGCGTTTTCCACATTGGGAGAGGCCCAGCAGCAGAGAGTCTACTCGGACATCCAGAACCAGTGAAAAGGAGTGCTCAATCAGCAAAAGATAAGTACTTGCGTCTGGTCTACCACGCAGATCAAAAACACCCCCCTTTGGGAAAAACCTCTCTCCTATTTACCTTCCCCCCTCCCCACTCTGCACTGTCCTGGGCCGGCTTCAGCGATTGCCGCGTCCCCTGGGCCGGAAATAGGACCCGTCATGCATCCTGAGCCATTCTCCCCACCTTGGAGAGGGAACAAATTAACAAAAAGGGGAAAAAATAACCTGCCAGCTTCCCTAAGCCAGGAACTCAGGGTAGGCACAGCTCTTTGCCTAGGCACAGGCATAAGGTATCCATGGACTCTGAGTGCCTTTCCCCCTGCATAGATTTGTATGGGCCCATTTCAACAGCGTAGGCCCTCATTACAACAGTACAACAAGGTATACACACCTGAAGTCTAACTTCAACTGTTTCAGCTGTGGGGTGGCAGGTTCGTGACATCTGACACTGCTCTGCCCACATGGGGGGCCTGCGGACTGGTGGCTCCACCCACACCACCTAGCTACCCATGACAGGGGTCCAAGAATAACTGGTGCCCCCTAGTCCGTACAGCCAACAGCACTGGGTGCTCATAGTCTAGTTGCAAAAGCCACCCACCTACGCACTCTAGGGAACAGGAAAACGCTTTCCTCCCATACACTCGGGGGCAGCCATCAGCCCCCTGCTTTGCTCAGCATGTGACCCCCTGCTGCAGCCAGATGCCTGTGCCTATATCAATCGCCCATGCCTGTCTAGGACTGCAGGTGAGAGCCTGCACCACACACTTGGTGGCTGACTACCTGGACACCTGAGCTGAATCCATACAGGAGGAGTGGGCAGACTCCTGGGCTCACATACTTAGTGGCAGTTCTGGCCAGCTGGTGGCAGGAGGTGGGAGCTTCAGGGGCACCAGTGATTGGGCTAGCTCACATGAGCAGCATATTTGGGCATATCAAAACAAGAAGCTAGGACACAGTAAGCAAACATAAAATGAATAAATATAATAACTTATTGATGGCTCAGAGACAACAGTCAATATCAAATCACATAAAGAGACAGACCATGATGGCTTCAGCAAGCTCCCAAAATAATTAAGAAATTTTCTGGAGGAAGAGAATTTCTTGGAATTACGAAAGGCAAAATACAAAAGATTAATAAACAGAACTCTTGAAGAGATCAGGAACGAAATCATGCAAAACGCAGACCAAGCAATAGAGGAAATTAAGAAGATTAGAGAAAAGCATAATGACAAACTTAACAGGCTGCAAGAATCCATAGAGAGACAGCAATCAGAAATCCAGAAGATTAACAATAAAATTTCAGAATTAGACAACTCGACAGAAAGTCATAGGAGCAGAATTGAGGCAGTGGAAGTCAGAATTAGTGAGACTGAAGATAAAGCGCTTGACACTAACTTATTTGAGGAGAAATTAGATAAAAGGTTTTAAAGAAATGAAGAAACACTAAGAATTATGTGTGACCCTATCAAGAGGAATAACCTACGAGTGACTGGAGTACCAGAACAGGGAGGGATAACAGAAAATACAGAGAGAATTATTGAAGATTTGTTGGAAGAAAAATTCCCTGATATCATGAAAGATAAGAAGATATCTAACAAAGATGCTCATCAAACCCTACATAAGGTAGATCCCAAAAGAAAGTCACCAAGACATATAATCAAACTTGCCAAAAACAAGATAAAGGGCGTTTTAAGAGTGGCTAGGAATATAAGAAAAGTCATCTACAAAGAAGTGTCAGTAAGACTAACCTCGGACTACTTAGAAGAAACCACACAGGCAAGAAGGCAATGAAATGACATATATAAAGCCTTGAAGGAAAAAAATTGCCAGCCAAGAATTATATATGCAGCAAAACCATCTCTCAAATATGATGGTAAAATCAGGGCATTTCCAGATAAACAGAAATTTAGGGAATTTACAAAAACCAAACCAAAATTACAAGACATACTAAAGGGAGTCCTCCAGTTAGAAAATCAATAACATCAGGTAACAGCCCAAGACTAGAACACAGGACAGAACAACCAGATATCAGTCCAGATAGGGAAATCACAAAAATAAATGAAACTGAAAATAGGGAAACAGAGATGTCACTATGTAAAAGATGACAACATTAAAACAAAAAAGAGGGACTAAAAAATGTAGTCATAGATTTTTCATATGGAGAGGAAGTCAAGGCGATATAAAGAAATAAAAGACTGGTTTAAACTTAGAAAAATAGGGGTAAATATTAAGGTAACCACAAAGGAAACTAACAATCCTATACATCAAAATAAAAAGTTTATAGTGAACAATGGGAATTCAAATCAATTTCAAATTAATTAAAATTGATTAAATACCTACTACGTGCCAGGCACTACTAGGTGGTTTGGTTCGGATACAGTAAAGAAACAGATGTGGAAGGACACAGAACCTCTCCTTGTGGACCTTATAGTCCATAAAATAAGACCAGTATTCAGCAAAATATGGTAAATGCCTCAAGAGAGGTACAAACAAGTGTCAAAAGGATTTAACAGCAAAAGAAAAAATATCAGATTAGATGCACATAGAGAAATCCTGATGAAGATGAACTCCCCCGTGCTACCGTAATACTCTGTGCCTAGCTACATCACTACGCCTTCCTATGACAATCTGTTTAGTGTTTCTCTTATCCCACTATACTATTACCTATTTGAAGTCAGGGACTCACATCATTCACTTCTGTATCCCCAGTGCCTAGCACATGATCGACAGGCATTCAGACAGACAGACAGGCAGGTAGGTAGGCGGACAGACAGATCTCCTTCGATCCATGCTGACCTTATGTACAACAGAACAAGGCATTACCCAGCCCTGTATCATCCTCACAATCACCGGCTTATTCAAGTTCATCATTGGGGCCGTTGTGCCATCCATCTCACCGAGCATCTCCCTTACCCTCACTGACCCTCAACATCCACAAACATGACGTTCTCCTCCAGCAACTGATCCCTCCTGATGACGTGTCCAAAGCAGGTGAGTCGGACAGTGTTCTGTTGTGATCCCCGAGGTTTTCATTGGCTAATTTTCAGAAGTAGATCACCAGGCCTTTCTTCCTAGTCTGTGTTAGTCTGGAAGCTCCACTGAAACCTGTCCACCATGGGTGACCCTTCTGGTATTGGAAATACTGGTGGCATAGCTTCCAGCATCACAGTAACACGCAAGCCACTACAGTAGGACAGACTGACAGAGGGGTGGTGGAGCACTTGACAGAGAGTCAGTAAATGTTTGTTGGCTGCTGTTGGCTGGCTGGGGGTACCTGGTATAAAGGTGGGTCTGTGGATGGGTAGGTGGGGGGAAAGGAAAATAGGAGGAAAGGAGAAAGGCGGGGAAGGCTCAAAGGAACAGAAGTTTATGACAGAGCTGGCATCTAGGCAAAGGAAACAATACATGAAAAGGCATATAAAAAAAACAAAAAAACAAGCCCACTGCCATCGAGTCAATTCCAACTCATAGCAACCCTCTAGTACAGAGTAGAACTGCCCCAAAGGGTTTCCAAGGCTGTAAATCTTTACAGAAGCAGAACTGCCACATCTTTCTCCTGTGGAACTGCTGGTGAGTTTGAACAGCCAACCTTTCAGTTAGCAGCTGAGCACTCTACCACTGCACCACCAGGGCTCCTTGAAATGGCATATAAAAGAAGAGAAATTCTGAATGTTTTTGGCTGGAACACTGTTATAGATTGAATGACATCCTCCAAAAATGTGTGTCAATTTGGCTAGGCCATGATTCCCAGTATTGTATGGTTGTCTCCCATTTTGTGATCTGATGTGATTATCCTATGTGTTGTAAATCCTAACCTCTATGATGTCAATGAGGCAGGGTTAGAGGCAGTTATGTTAATGAGGCAGGACACAATCTACAGGATTAGGCTGTATCTTGAGATATAAAAGACAGAAGCAAGCAAAGAGGAGAGGGACCTCATACCACCAAGAAAGAAAAGCCACAAGTGGAATGCATCCTTTGGACCCGGGGTCCTTGCGCTGAGAAGTTCCTAGACCACGGGAAGATCGATGACAAGGACCTTCCCCTCAAGGCCGACAGAGAAAGTCTACCCCTGGAACTGGCGCCCTGAATTCAGACTTCTAGCCTCCTAAACTGTGAGAGAATAGACTTCCATTTGTTAAAGTCATCCACTTGTGGCATTTCTGTTAGAGTAGCACTAGATGACTAAGACAAACACAGAGAAAAAGAGAATAATGGAAGATAAAACTGGAGGGAGGTTACAGCCATATCTTGGAGTAAAGAAAATGGAAAGCTACTTGAAAATGCCTAAGGATGAGATCGTGTGGTGGGGAAAATAATGGCCCCAAAGATGTCCATGCCCTAATCCCCAGAACCTGTGAATATGTTGGCTTACACGGCTGAAAGGACTTTGCAGATGTGATTAAGGTTACTGCTGAAATGCGCCTTCACAGCTGGATTTCCCTGGCCAGTCTAAATTGCAAACCACTACCCACTCCAGCCCCCACACTCCCTGTCCCTCTTCCCGGATGTATTTTATTTGTTTTTTCTCACTTATTTACTTTTGTCATCACCATGTAACCTAACCTCCAATATTCAAATCCATTCAGTTTCTGAGTTCAGAGACTGAGACTTGGAAACGGAGCTCAAATAACAAGGTACGGTATATTATTCAAATCCAATTCACTCCTGAATTTTAGATAACATGTAGTGAAAGTTCATATAGCAAAGGATTGGTCCAAAAATTTATCTGAATCTATTCAGTTCCTGAGTTCTCTCAGGGAGAGAGAGCATCAGATATTTTGTATATAATTTACTAATTATATTACTCATTTTCTGTATTCCCACACACTATAATGCAAGCTCCATGAAATTAGGCGTCTGTTTAAGTCACTGCTATTTCCCCAGCACTTACAACAGTATCTAGCACATAGTAGGCACTCAAATATTTTTTAAATGAATTAACAGTCGAAAGTGTAGGAGCAATTGAGATCACTAAGGTAAAGCAAGTACAGACAAAAAGAAAAAGGCCTAGAAAGATCCTGGTGGAGCACATTTGGAGGAAGGAACTGAAGAAAGCAAAGAAACAGGGAGGAAGCAGTCAGAGGAGAAGCAGGAAAAGGAAGTACCGCAGAAACTAAGGGGAGCAGCTCAAGCAAGGGAGCTGCCAACAGTGTCACAGGCCGCACAGGCTGACATTTCTGAAAACTACAAATCGGTCTCCAAGATTAGAAGGAAAGTAGTGACCTCGAGGTGAACAAATTGTTGAGGTGGAAGCAGAAGCTAAATTACAAGGGGCTAAAGAGTGAATGGATGGAAAGGCAGTGAAAAGAATTAAAACAGAAGATGTAGGAAGGTATAACGAAGGGAAGGAGAGAAACGAGAAAGCGATGAGAAGAGTGTGTGTTATGATTTGCTTTCTTTGGTTTTGCTAGAACAAACGAAACTATACCTACACCTCACTTACCGACGATCTCGCTATCCAACGGTTTGCATTTACAACAACAGTAAAAAATCTGCTACCCGACTATTTTGTGCATTAACCACGTACGCCAAGGTGTGAGGCGAGAGTAATGCCGATTGTGATGGCACAATGTCAACTGGGCTGAGCCATGACTCACAGTGGTTTGACAGTTAGGTAATGATGTAGCTTGGCAGTTATGTAAAGATGAAATTGGAGAGTTATGTAATGACGTAATTTGGCAATTATGTAAAGATGCAGTCATCCTCCATTTTCTGACCTGATATGGTCACTCTCCATTTCTGCATAACGCCGATTTTCGCATAACAACCTGGTCTTTGGAACCTAACCATGCCAATAAGTGAAGGGTGGGTGTATAAGCTCTAAGAGAAGGGGCTGTGACTTACCACTGCCTCCTCAAGGTCTAGCACAGAGCCTGACATGGAGTAGGCATGATATAAAGATTTAGTGCTGAAAGGACAGAGTGAGGGAAGAACAGAGCCTAAGGGATAAAAGAAGGCCCTGGAGGGCACAAGAGCCCACATCAAGTTAGCCCTGAAGGACACCAGTCAATCATCTTCAGACACAGAAACAAAGAGAAGAGAAAAACATACAGAGTGAAGGCACTGGAGAGAAATGCTGGCAGAACTGGTGCCGAATGGCCTCAATATTTTCATGAAGTTAAAGGAAGGGTCATCTGCTCATAGCAAGGGGGCAGATTCATTGTTAGAGTCCTGGGAAGAAAATGTATGGAACAGTCACAGTAATGGGATACAGAGTCAAAAAGAAATTAGCAAAAGCCTTAAAAGCTTGTAAGTGACAATCTAAGATACAACTATTGGTCTCTACTCATCTGGAGCAAAAAAGAAAGACAAAACCAAAGACTCGAAGAGAAACTAGTCTACAGGACAAACAGCCTACACGAACCATGGCCTCCCCTACCCTGAGACGAGAAGAACGAGATGGTGACCGGCTACCACTACCGACGTTCCAATCAGGGCCGCAAAAGACAGACCCTGACAGAATGGGAGAAAAACGTGGAATGGAATCTCAACTTCCTAAAAAATAAAATAAAAAAAAAAAAGACCTACTGGACTGGTTGAGACTGAAGGACTCCCCAAGACTACTGCTTTGAGACACTCTTCAAACCTTGAGCCAAAACTAACCCAAGGTTATCTTTCAGCTAAATAACAAATTGGTCCAAAAAATAACGTCACCTGTATGTAAGTAATGTGCTCCTTTAAAAAATCACCTATATGAGACCAAATGGTCAACAATTTCTTCAACACAAACATAAGAATGTAAGGGGGCAGGGAAACTAGATTAATGGAAATGAACAAGAACAGAAATAATGGGAACGTTCACATATTGTAAAGAATGTAACCAATGTCACTGAACAACTTGTGTAGAAATCGTTGAAAGAGTACCTAAACTGCTATATAAATCTTTACCAAAAACACAATACTATTTTTAAAAAATTAGTAAAACCTTTTTTGCATAATAAATAGATAACCAAATTCAGGATTACAGCCTCCACTTAGGGCACTAACCCATCATATAAGAGACGGCATGTTTGTGAGCCATCACTTACCTGAGGTGGGCTTTGACCACGGCAAGTCAAGCCCAGCAAGGTCCTCCAGCTCCTGCTCTGCCTGAACGAGAGAAACTGAGAGGATGCGAACAGACTGATAGGCAGCAGTATCAGACATCTCTCTTGTAGCATTAAATATCTAGAAAAGAAATAAGAATGTCATTTCTTACACCAACCTAGTAGGTGGACAACTATCCTCCCACCTCTTAGTAAATACTGCCAATCTTTGGAGCTCCTTTTGAGCCCTCAACATACCAAGATCAAATGAATAACCAAAACTAATACTGGGCTGGACTGAATCCCCTTGATCCAATGTGAATCCACCTTGACCAACAGAAGGTATGATGAATCACGTCCCCAAAGAGTTGAGTAGGAATATAATGAAGCCTGTGATCTTAAGGCCTGTAAAACCAGCTGCTGTGGAGTCAGTTTCAACTCATGGCAACCCCATGTCTGTCAGAGGACAACTATGCTCCATGAGGTTTTCAATGGCTAATGTTTTGGAAGTAGACTGCTGGGCCTTTTTTCCCAGGTGCCTCTGGGTGGACTCAAACCTCCAACCTTTCAGTTGGCAGCCAAGAGTGTTAACTGTTTGTGCCAGGCAGGGACTCCGTAATCTTGAGGAGGATGTCTGTATTAGACTACAGGAGGTATGAAGTGGTTTCGCCTAAAGAAGACTATCGATTAGATCATTGTGATATCTTACACTAAACTACTTCTACTCAGAAAAAGCATCTGACCCCACAAAGCCATGGCAGTCCATTTCTGGAGAGGTTGGTGGTGAGGGCCTATGCAGAGTGAGGAAGGCCATGGGGCGGGGGGTGGGGGGTAGACTCTGCGGTCCGTACCACACGAAGAGAATGGGATTCAAAAGAAACACGCCTGAGAAATGTTTGTTGAACTACTGAAGCATTCGGAAATTGGTCTCCAAATACCTATATTCTCACCTCGGTCCTAGTACCCCACCAGAGAGATGCATGGGAGGCAAGGAGATTGAAAAGGTGGGGTTCAGGGTGATTGCTTGGAAAAGTCCCAAGAAATGAGACAAAGAAAAGCGTCCATCCAAAGAAACATCATGCCATCCCCAATCACCTTCTGAAACTTGGCAAAGAGTACGACAGGAATGGCTTAGGGGTTTCCTGGATGAGAACGTGGGCTATACTGAGTCGTTTCTTTGTTAGACTCTTAGTCTGCCTCAAAGAGCTTATATACAATTGCTATTTCCTTTAATCCTAGTTTTTTTAATTATGTTTTTTATGTAAAAAATGTTTCTGGAATGTATTTTGCTTTTTTATTGTGCATTTGTGTTTTGGGGACCTTCTGTTCCCCACACCCCCCTCCCCCACCACCAGACCAGTCCACCTTCTCTCAAAACAAAGGGCTGAGAGGAGCATCAGGAAGCCCAGTTACCATTCGCCTCAGGGAACAAGCGCTCCAGCTGGGATGGGGCTGCCACAGCTCTGTGCACAGGAAGCTGGGACACTTTCCATTGGCTGCGAGCCACAGAGTGCGCAGCTGGCTCGCTGTGCCTGCCGCCCACCACAGAGGATACAGCTGGCCCTCCAGCCCACAGTGTAAGAGAAAAGATGGACGGGCCAGGGTGCCCCCACAGAGCGTTCCATTCAAACACCCTGCCCCTTGAATCGCCTTGTGACTTGCCGCTGAGCTTGCTGCGGCCTGTAAGATGACCAGGTGACCAGATGCCAAGGAAACAGTGCTTTTGGTCCTAACGGGAGGCACAGGCTCACGTGCTCCCTGGGTAGCAGCAGCTCTCTAGGCCCTCTCAGGACAGAGGTTATATATGGTCTCAGGAAAATTCCACAGGAAATCCAGACCTGTTCCTACTTGCCTGGCACAAGGAAGACAAGCGCTGAAGAGAAAGAAGAGGCTAATGCACTCACAGTATATTCTGGCAGGGAAATTATTTTTCAGCACTAAGTACCTGTAAAAAGTCGTCGCTCTTGAAATTCAATTCTGCACTAAGCACTAAGGATGGTATGCTGCTTCCATGGAAACAGTGGATGAACTGCACTCCTTCTCTCCACCCACACTAGCTTCTCCAGCGACTGGGAGCTCAAGTGCCTCATCATAAGGTGATGCCAGCTCAGGAAGGCACAATGAGAGAGCGGCTACTGCCTCTTAGAACCACTGTTAACACCGTGGGGTACCTACCGCAAGGCCAGCACGCAGGGTGGCCGACATTCTCCTATCTCATTACCGGGACATGGAACTGGATCCAAAATGTTGCCTGGAAAACTTCCATTTTCAAACTCACCTTAGTGTAATACTTTAGCCAAAACTTGAAAGCCAAAGAAAGTGTTAAGAAAAATGGGCTGGGGGAGAAATTCTTGCTGTACCTGAGGACAATTACTTCTGGAATTGGTATATCCTTTCGCCGTATCACTAGGCCCTTTTGATGGAAGCGTTTCCTCAGGGGATATTGGCAGCAAATTTAGGAATAAAGAGATTTCAGGAAGATTTTCATTTAAATGACACTTGGTTTCCCTGCTGATGAAAGGGAAAGCCTACTCCATCTGCTGAGATCAGATTTCATCTCATCAAACACCTCAGTGTAATTATTTTTCTACCAAGTATTTAAATGAGGATGTAAATGAATACCAAGGTATGGGAAGTCATTAACGGGGCAGCCGCTGGGGGAGAGAGCACTGCTGGTTCCCAAGGGAAGGACCCCATGCGCCATCAAAGCAGCTGCTCGCCTGTGTTCATTTTGTAACCTTTACACCACATTCTTGAATTAATGAGGAAGCGTCAAGAATCCATCCCTCAGAAAATCTTGGCACAGGGTCTGCATGGGAAGCAAGGCGTGTGTGTGAGGGTGTGTGCTGAAGGGGATGGGGATGGGGAAACTTAGCTTACTTAAAAAAACTGGGACCCTGTAGGTTATTTTACCTTACACTACGTATAACAGAACAATTCTAAAATTGAGTTAATAACTATAAATGAACCAGCCATCATAACTCCCGTGAAAATTTTTATCGTAATGTCGTACCCGCCCTTCTCTTCTGGATTTTAATTTCTCTACTTGTAAAGTAGGGATGTGGGGATTGCCAAGATATTGAAAAGTGGGTTCCCCGTCTAACCCTGGCCATCTTTTTCTGAGCCTAACTGGAAATATCCAAGTCTTAAAGCCTACCCTGCCTTAGGAGGCAACAGATGAACATTTAGACTTGTCTCCATTTATAAACATCTCACTCGGTGTTATAAATATAACACTCCATTTAAAAATCCTACTTTACCCTACAACAAGATGGGCATACAATCTGCCATTTCCTTCATTTGAATGCAAAGAGCGGTAGGTTACAGTAGGAATCTCACCTCCTCAGAAGTCATGGGGGGGCAGAGGGAGAAAGCAAGCTGACAGTGTGTATGTGTGTGTGTTTGTTGCGGGTCTGCATGAAAAACAGAGAAAAAAGAATAAAGGGGAGGTCATGTAGCACATACCTGTGATCAAAAATTAAAATTCTACAGACTGTTAAGAGACTGGAAAACTTGGCTTTTGGTACTGTCAGCCCCTAAAATGCTATCTTGCAAAGTAAGTGCGAGATTAAAAACTAATAGTGTTTGGACATTTCGGATGGAATCTTTTTTCTATTTCCCTGCAATCTTAGCTTAACACCAAAGATGCTTAATAGTAAATTCTAGGCAGAAGGCAATGTGTTTACTCTTAACAATCAAAATCTGATTTAGCTTGACACGAAATGGGACAGGATCCCCTGGCACAGACCGCCACCGAAGACATGACTGTACAGACACAAACAGATCTGGTCTGTGCAAGTCTGTGCAAACAGGGAATTCCAATTAAAGCATTAAGGAAAGTACCGTTTTCCTTAATGAGTTAACAGCAATTTCACTTCTATACAAAACCATGCTTTCTATCAAGAGGTGCACTTATGCAAAAGAGAGCCTAGTCAAAAGTTCAGCTTAATAAACAATTCGATGCAAAAAGCTTCCATATATTTAAGTAAGGCAGGAAGCAATAGTAAATAAAATATGGGTTAGGATGAACAGAAACACAAGAATGTAGATTCTGAAGTAGAAATCTAATCATGAAAAGAAGTACATATATCTAGAGTAGGATTTTT
The DNA here is from genome assembly GCF_000243295.1 of Trichechus manatus latirostris. NCBI lineage: Eukaryota > Metazoa > Chordata > Mammalia > Sirenia > Trichechidae > Trichechus > Trichechus manatus. The sequence goes on along the minus strand of NW_004444000.1, from coordinate 14,749,138 downwards.
TGGGCAGAATGAGTTAGTAATAGATTAAAAAGAGAAAAAGAAAAAAGAAGAAGAAACTCTGAGGGACAGAAGCTACAGAAGCAAGAAAAAAGGAAATTATAAAATCATAAAGTATAATATAAAAGGACTCAATTTTAGACATTTTTCAGAAGACGAAATGAATTGAGACCATGGTCTAATTGTAGAGATTTTGAAATGTGAGATATGGGGAAGGACATAATGAAAGAAAGGCAGGAAAATTAAAATCAACTTGAGGAGAAACTGAATTTTGGAGAAATAGCTAGGAAAAAACAGTAGTCTTTCCAAGTTCTTAACCTATTAAAGAAAATAAATCAAGGTATACAAAACATATTAGTGCCAACCAATAATTCAAACTGAAAAAACATATTCCTAAGATTCTTATTTATATAATACGCCTGCTTATTGTAAGCTGAACTCTCGATATTTAAGAGATTGGTTAAGCCAATCTCAACTTTTTGTCTTTGCAATTTTCTTTTAAAAATTATAGTTCTTACATGTTCATTACAGAAGAATTAGAAAATACAGATAAGCAAAGAGAATCAACCCCAATTCGAAATGTACTAAAGAGCTTAACTCATACTAATTTCTCTGAGTAAAACATATTTAATAATTTTTAGCCAACATTTTGTTTATGTATTTTAAACATATCTATGGACTTGCTATTATACTGTCAATCCCTGACCCTAATTTAAATGAGGCAACAACCGTCTTCCCTACTTTTACTTTTAAATCGATAGCTTACACTAAATAAATGAAGTAGTGACAATTCTGAGGCCCAACACGCTAATGTCTGCTACATGCTAGCCAGAAATGGTCTCTCCTCTTTACTCTAGACTGTTTTGCTTTTGTTTTTTAATTAGAAAATACAGTTGATCCCAGAAAGAAACTTGAGTGCTAAGGACACATGGCACCAAGGCTTTTGTTCTCCCACTGCTTCCTTGCTAGAATACAAACCGAACTATTCAGAGGTTTGCTGCCCTTGGTAACTTTTTTAACATTCTTTTTATCCAGACTTACCAAAGTGACCTCTCTCTCAGTCTATCAGAGGGGTCCTATTCTCTAGTAGCAATGGAGACAGAACACTTGGAGGTGAAGTTCACCCCTGACCGACATATTGGCAACGCGCATTCTCCATTCTGTCAAACTCGATTCTCCACAAACTGTACATGTCCCATCCCTGCATTGGAGTCTCCCTAGTGCTCTTCCTCCCAGCTGCTCTAGCCGGTAAAGAGAGCCCAGCGAACCCCCTTGTGCACTCACAGGGAAAGGGGAAAAAAAATGCTAGGTCTCAAAATCTAACAACAATTAACTCTCAAAGGCCGTGACTGAAATAAAGAAAAATTAACACTAACAAAAGAAATCTTAGGCTATGTAAAAGTTGAGCAAAGAAAGTCATCACTGGTCCATTATTTCTTCTTTCCATGTAAAGAAAAAAAATGTACATATCAATTTGATGTGACACCTAATTGAAGTATCAAGATGTCTGCAGTTTACCTTGAAATGGTTCACCAAAAAAAAAAAAAAGATAAACCTTATATGGCAAAATAGTAGCAATTGTCAGTCTAGGTGATGGGTAAATACGTGTTTATTGTAGAAGTCACAACTTTTCTTTGTGTTTGAACTTTTTGCAATATAAAGTTGAAAAAATAATGACATATTTAGACAGTACTTTTCAATTTGTGAAGGCCTTTCAGAGACAAACAAAATAATTCAGGCTTCACACTGGCCCTGTAAATAAGTTAGGTCAAAAATAATCATAGGTCATATGGTTATAAAAACTAAGCCTCAGAAATACCATTTGATTGGCTCCAAGTCATACACGTCAAAGACAAAACCAACACTCAGTCTCAATTTTTGAATTTCCATGCCAACAAAAGTCATGTGGTATATTAGTCTCTCAGCATTAAAACAAAATGTAATAGTTTTGATTTCGTAGGCTCTCTCCAGAACCTCATCTTCCAAAACCAATCAAGAAGAAGAGCCATCTACTTCGTCTTCAGTCTGCTATGAAATCTCCATTGCCATCAGATACTCTCCGGCTTCTGCCTTCAGCAGGCAGGTGGCAAAACAGTGCCTCACACACTGTGGTGAGGAGTCACTCTGCCAGTTCACATCCTGGCTCCACTATTAACGGAGTGACCTTCGGCAGGTAATTTAATCCCAGTGTACTGCAGTTTCCTCACCTGTGAGAAGTGACTAATAACAGTACTTACCTCATAAAGTTAAATCAAATTAATCAATGCATGAAAAGCACTTAGAACAGATCTTGGCACATGGTACTGTTATTGTCAGGTGCCGTCAAGCTGATTTTTGACTCATAGCATCACCATGTGACAGAGTAGAACCACCCAGTAGGGTTTTCTAGGCTGTAATCTTCTCCCTCAGAGTCTTGAACTACCAAGCCTTTGGTTAGCAGCTGAGCATTTAACCACTGCACCACAGGGCTCCTTTAAGTACTCAATAAATAGTAACCTACCTCCTTCTCCTCATTCTTTTTTTCCTTTTTCATCATTATTTACTATTGCTGTGACTATTCAAGTTACCTGTGAAACAGTCATCTCCATGTTACTCTGCCCACTGCAAAGCCAGACATCTCCAAATAAGACATCATGAACTCTGAGGGTGAAGTTCATTCTCCCAATGGTCTGTTCTGCCATCACTTCAAAAGGCCCACCAGGCTTCATAGGATCCAGTACCACCATCCAGGTATTAGAGTCTGCTGAAATAATAACAGGGCTCCAAGGAATTAATCAGTCAATTCATTAAAATAAAATTAAAGCTCAATCTGTTATGCCCCGTACTCACTTGCGGCTCTTCCCAGTCTCTATGATAAGCTGAATTCAAAGCTATGAAGATGGGCCAAATCTTAGACACAGTGAGAGACCTAACAAGAGCAGCAGCATTCCTATCCCTAATCTGTATCCATCGCTCCTCACTTTTAACTAAGCATTTATAAGAAAAATAAACTGGCCAGTTATAATCCTAAGCGATAAACAAAAATACACATGTTAAAACTCAAGGGACTTTAGTAAAAAATAAAGAGAAATTCTTGTTGTACTAGCCAACAGTGGCTATTAGAAGAATCATAATCTTTTAGATTTACGCTGTGTCCCAAACTAGCATATAATTAGCCAATCAATGTAAGCACGGATTAAAGAAAATCACTTACAATCTGAAACTTCCCCTTCCTTGGTGGTATCTCCCTCGTTATCCACCCCCACTCCCTCCCCGTGTTGGTAACAAGCACTAACACTCCCATGGGCTCAGGGTCTCCTACCAACAGTCAGACAGGCGAGCAGAGAAACTGACACATAAAGAAGTAGTGGGAGGCACAGAAATTCATCTGTGAGGAAGATATTTAGATTTACCCAATTAATTATTTTCTTAAGAGTTATTTATAAGACTTAAGGTTTTTGGATCCTATTAAAAACCAAAACAAAAAACAAACCCACTGCCATCAAGTCGATTCCAACTCATAGTGACCCTACAGAACAAAGCAGAACTGCCCCATGGAGTTTCCAAGGAGGAGCTGGTGGATTCAAACTGCCAACCTTTTGGTTAGCAGCCATAGCTCTCAACCACTACACCCCCAGGGTTTCCTCAGACCATATTAGGGAGATGAAAAGCTATTCAAGACCCTATTTCAGAAATTCATAGCATACTCCTTAGGAACGACCCCCCACCACCTTCCTACCTCTCGCCCACTCACCCCACCCAACGGTCAACATCATACTAGAAAATTAAGGAAAATACCCTCCACATGGGAAAATTATGTCTAGAAGAACCAAATAACGTGAACAAAGTTGAAGAAATGAGAGTGGGAATATAGACCAAAAAATAAAGGAATGAACATTTTAACATAAATATTCTTGGCATACCGCAGCGGTGTCGCTGGGGGTGCAGGGGGTGCAGTCTGTACCAGGTGAGACTATCAGAGGGGTTGACACCAAAATGACTGTCTGTAAAGATACTCCTGTAATTAGTTACAGCAACAAAAACATCATCCATAAGCTCAGCTTACACATAGCAATATATCTACAAGGCTAAAACCCAGTGCTGATTTACTGTTTGAACCTTCTAATGCGCTCCGGTCAGAGCTGTCATTATTACCCAACTATAATGAGTCTTCGAATCCCGTGGTTTCGTCTGCACGCACTACAAGCACGCGCTGCTGTTCTCATTGCTGCTGGTGTTTTTATAGTTGATCATTTTGTCAAATTTTCTGGTGTTTTAGCTGCAATATTGTGGTAATTAGTATTTGTGAACCTATATCAATAACCTTTTTGAGAATGAAGTAGGAATTAAAGGAAAAGAAGGAGTGATATGATATACAGGAATTACGATTTACAAGTAACATTAGTATAAAAAACATTACTAAGGATTCTGTACGGTCCGGTACGGTAGGAGGTCCACGGGGTGGGGAGGGTGACTCCAACTCTAGTGACACCACTGGCATACTGCCATAGAATATGAATGGATCTATGTGTGTGCCCATCAGATCTATATGTGTGCCCATCAGATCAGTGTAAATTCAAAAGGGATGAACGCTAAGAACTGGAAATGGAGCACCCTGAGGTTATTACACCCAACCTGCAAGAAACAGTAGTTATAATAAGTATTAAGTGCCTTCTGTGTGCTAAACGCTGTGCTAAGTTCTTTCCAATCAGCAACAGTTAAGCAGATGCATGAGACATCTGGATGCACGATAAGAGGTTAGTAAAGGCTCAAACCATAAGGGATTGCTCAGAGTCCTAGGGGAAAATCTCCAAAAACTTCCAATGTGTCTGAGAAAGTATGTATGTTTGCTCCTCTTAAAAGCATACCCAACCGAGCTACTGCTATCCCCAAGAGGTCACTTAAGCCCTAGGATCAAACGTTCGCTGTTGTTTTTATACTGCCAATAGACAGACATCAACATACTGAATGTATAATTCACCTAAAGCAGAAGAATCACTGTTTTGGAAACAGTGGGCAGCTAGTACAGACTGTGTCACACAGGTGTGATGTGCTCCGTATGGCTCACACTTCTGCGCAGGCAGACGGTCCAATCTGTCCCAAACAGAGTCTTGCCAAGGTCTTCCCAGGCTTCCCGCACTGACATATCTTCCTAGAGCTCTGTCTCTCTGCCACCACCATTACTCACTTATGCTGATGAGGTCAACCCCCAGACAACCTAGCACAGGACTGTTTCTTAGCCTTCTCCTCCTACACAAGCTATTTCTAGCCACTGCTATTAATTCGGTGTTTACACTCAGCCCCAATCCGGGCAACATGGCTGGTGGGGAAAACTACCTTCATGAGAGCTTCTAAGAAGTTGAGCTGCCTGTACTGGGTAGAACAGTGCCCCCAAAAAGTCATGCCCACCCAAAACCTCTGAGTACGACCTTATCTGGAAATAGGGTCACTGCAGACGCAGTCCAGTAACGATGAGGTCACACTGGATGAGAGTGGACCCTAATCCAGTGACTGGTGTCCTTATAGGAAGAGGGGAATCTGGACCCAGTCACACACAGAAGGAAAACAGCCGTACGATGGAGGTAGAGACTGGAGTTGGGCTGCCACAAGCCAAGGAACGCTAAGGTACCCACTCTGTGGTAATTGGTTACAGCAGCCCTAGGAAATTAATAAATTGCCCAGTGTCTTAGGCTGGGTTCTCTAGAGAAGCAAAACCAGCAAAGGGTATATATATATATATGCAGAGAAAGAGTACATCAAGGAAACAGCTCACGTGATTGTAGAGGCTAGAACGTCCCAAGTCCATGGATCAGGGTAGAGGCCTCTCCCAAGTTACACAGCTGCAGAAGCTGGCAAGCCCAAGATTGGCAGGTCGGAGATCAGGGCCCCCGATCCCAGGCTGTGCAGATCAACAAATCCCAGGTTCGGCAGATAAGCTGACAGCTCAAGTCCCAAGAACGGGAGATGAGACGACAGGAAGCAGCCGCAGGATCCAGAGAGAGCAAAAAGCCAGAACGTCTGGTTATACACAGATGCGGGCCACACCCCCAAGCAGACTCCCTTTCATCTGATTGGCTACTCACAGTATATTCAATCATGGGAGCGATTACATTAAAACACTGATCATGGCCCAGCCAAGTTGACACACAATCTCAACCAACACACCCAGCAATAAAGAGACAATACCAAACCAAGAAACCCGTTGCCCTCGACTCAATTCCAATTCATAGCGACCTCATAGGACAGAGTAGAACTGCCCCAAAGGATTTTCAAGGAGCAGTTTGGTAGATTCGAACTGCCAACCTTTTAGAACTGCTCCATAAGGTTTTCAAGGCCTTGACCTTTTGGAAGCAGATTGTTAGGCCTTACTTCCGAGGTGCCTCCTGGTGGGTTTGAACCGCCAGCCTTTCGGTTAGTAGTCCAGCACTTAAGCATTTGCACCACCCAGGGACTCCATTAGGCCCAGAAGGAACCAAAACAACTTTTGTTTAGAAAACCGATCAGGATCAGTAGAAAACCAGTGAACGGTGAACTTTTTGTGGTCGGCGACTCAATTTTATTTCTTGGGCTCTGCCAAACGGATCCCGATGTAGTTTCTAAGAACCGCAAATGGACTTCATTAGCCTATGGTGAGCCCCACTTCATCAACCAGTCCTGACCTGACAAGCCGAAGACTGGTAATCCCTTCTCCTTGTAAACGCAGCGGTCTATGCCTTATAATTCTACCCTTGTCGTTGGTCAGAGAAACAGTCTTCACAGGGCTTGCTCTCCCTTGTGTGGACTTAGGTAGGAGAAGACCGCGTTGTTTAACCAGCCGTTTCTGAGTCAGCGAAGACCGCGTTGTTTAAACCAGCCGTTTCTGAGTCAGCGAAGACCGCGTTGTTTAAACCAGCCGTTTCTGAGTCAGCAAAGACCGCGTTGTTTAAACCAGCCGTTTCTGAGTCAGC
>NW_004444000.1:14733138-14741026 GCF_000243295.1 Trichechus manatus latirostris | reverse complement strand
GCCGTTTCTGAGTGAAGACCGCGTTATTTAAACCAGCCGTTTCTGAGTGAGTGAAGACCACGTTGTTTAAACCAGTCAGTTGGCAGCTGGTAGCCGATCTGTGGTAGATAAGGTTTCCCCTGCCTGTTTGGCCCTTCACTTAACACTTTTTGGTGGGTCGGAATTTATTCCTCTTTTATCAAATGGGGGAGGGAAAAAGCTAGAAATGAAGAGAACTTGAGGACTAGCACAGACGAAGTTCTCCAAGGTCCTTGAGGAAGTCAAAGGGAGATTTCCCTGGGAGGGACGTTCTTGAGGAATAAGACTCAGGTCTTGATGCCTAGTTCTCTTCAGACTGTTTAGGCCCTTCGGGAGCTCATCCTCTGGCTGTATTACAGTATTGCTATTTTTTGCCCAAATATTTCACCCCTTTATTGTCTTTTGGAGCCCTAGGGCTGCAGCGGTTACACTGACAAAGGAGCCATACAAATTGACTAGGCTTTGTGTTTTGTGTCTAACAGCATGCCTGGTGGCCTGTCTCTTACTGTTCCTCTTCTCTTCACAGCCCAGCCAAGGGCATGAGTAAGGAACTCTCTACTTCCATGTTCTCTCCATCTCTCTAACCAACCGCCACCTCAAACTGGAAAGAGCAAACAATTACAGGAAAAAAAATTAAAATCATCTGTCTGGAGACACAATTAGTCACAAAGTATGTTCTCACTTTTTCGTTTTGCTATTCGTATCAGATGTTAATTGTTTTTCAGGTTATTGTGCCAAACTCTCAGATACCAAGAAGAGAAAAAGGAAAATTCCCCACGACCTTTCCCTTCCCAGTAAGAGGAAAAATGTAGAGCTGGAAGCAGCGGCCTTATTTCTTCCCCACAGAACCCTGTAATTGGTTCAGTGGTTTGTGGCAGTGGCCTGGAGATGAAGAAGGCTTTACTGCCCAAACTGCCGCGTACCAACCTGCATTTACTCTGTAACCCAAAGTTCATTTCCACCACCGCCAAATGTGAATGTGAAAAATAAAAGCTTTAATATTCTTCTGTCCATAAAGCCAGTCATGTAAGTTACTTAAAACGTAACATGGCAGATACACCCCAAGGTGACCCCCGTAAGTCACACCCTTGTATAATCCTAGAGACCCTGAGAGGTGCCGATGATCATCGCCTTTGGCTGCTAACCAGAAGGCTGGAAGTTCAAGCTCACACAGAGGCCTGGCAAGCTGCTTCCAAAAAATCAGCAATAGAAAACCCTATGGAGCACAGTTCTAGTCCGATACAGGTGGAGCCGCCATGAGTTGGAATTGACTCAACAGCAAATGGCTTGGTTGTATAACCCCCGCCCTTGAATGCAGGCAGAACCTGTAACTTGTGTCTAACCAACAGAAAGTGGCAAACGGGATGGGATGTCACTCTTGTGATTAGGTTATGTTATACGGAAAAGGTGAAGGGATTCTGCATATGGGATTAAAGTCCCTAATCAAAAGGGAGACTATCCTGGGTGGGCCTAACCTAAGGTGAACCTCTTGAAAGGGGGCTTATAGGTCAGAAACGTCACTGCCATGAAACCTAGAGCCCAGGAAATGCATCCTGCCAGCAACCTGAGGGATCCTGGAAGCAGATCCTTCCCTAGTCAAGCCTCCAGATGAGAACACAGCCTGGCCAACGCCGTGATTCCAGCCTTGAGAGACCCTGAGCAGAGAACCCAGCTAAGCCATGGCTGGACTTCAGACCTAGAGAAAGTATGAGACAGTAAATGTGTGCTGTTTGACACCACTAAGTTTGTGATCATTTGTTATGTAGCATAGAAAACTAGTATATATGTTACCATTCCAACAAGGGGGTGGGGAGCTCTTAGGCTTTTTATATGGTTCTATGTTAGAGGAATTGTATCTATTTACATAAAGCATAATGACAAACACAGACAGACATACCCTCATCTTATTACCTACATACACACATCCCTATTCTCTCCACTTTATTCCTTAAGTCTGAGAGAATCATCACACATCATCTAACAATGTGGTTTGAACAGACCCACTACTGGCCACATTCCCACTCATCACCAGGCTTTCTAATTTTCCCAGCGCTCCAGTGTCAGTCTGCTAGGCAAAAACCTCATAAGTTCCCCTTTGTTCTGAGCACCTAGGGGATTCAGGCAATAAATTAAATATTAACAGAGGTAGACAGGGTGGCAAACTGAGGGAGTCTGGCTGAAAATCCCAGAGTCCTCATCGAAATCTAAAAGAGAAGTCAACCCTTCAGTATCCCCTACCATGTCTCCTTTGAGAGGCATTTTCTCTTCTACCCTGGGAAATTCCCTCCATGTCTACATCCTCTGCTCCAAACAACACTTCACCCATTTTGCTTCATGGGTGGGATGGGTGGACAGCGCAAGGTGCCCACTGAAGCAGGTCAGGTCTGTGGATCTCCGTAAATGAAAATGCCTTTCTTCTCTACCATGCCAATGTGGAAAGCCTGACATACAGAACTATCCCACCAACCCCTTCTCCCGTGAGATTATCATCAACTGTCCGTGAATCACTTGCTTTCCCTCAAGTTGTTGCTGGTTGCTCCAAATCAACCATCACTTTGCAATGAAGCAGTCAGGGCCCTACTCAAGCTGAATCAGCAAACGTGATAGGACGGTGTGAGAGAAGGAGCTCCTGAAGGACTGGCACTGTTTCTGCTCTTGTATCTCCCAGGGTTTCCAGCTCAGTGTTTTTGTGCATCGTGAGCCCCCAATACGTGTTTAGAGAATTGAACTCAAAATGAGAGAGAAGTTTCACAATCACTGTAAAGGCAAAGGGAGGTTCATCCTTTAATTATTACCTTTTATTTCTGCTTGTCACCACCTACCCTCCTACTGCATCTCTGCCCACCCCACATGTTAGTCCTGAAACAGCCATTGAGGGGTGGAGGGAGGGAAGAGGAAGACTCTAAAAATAACACAAACAAACATTTTTTAAAATTAAATGTTATATACAATTATGTGTTTTCTGTATCTATCTCTACAGTAATTTGTAGTTTCTGCCTCCTAGATATGTACTGGAGCCCTGGTGGCACGGTGGTTAAGAGCTCAGCTGCTAACCAAAAGGTCGGCAGTTTGAATCCACCAGCCGCTCCTTGGAAACCCTGTGGGGCAGTTCTATTCTGTCCTACGGGGTCGCTGTGAGTCAGAATCAACTAGACGGCAAGGGGTTTGGGTGTTTTGTTGTTGTTTGGGTTGGGTATCAGTATTGTGTACCAACAGAACAAACCAGGCAATCCTTGTTTTCAGAGGCCAATAAAATTTCCACAAGATTCCCTGTCACATATATATAGTCACGTCAATGCTCAAACCACCAATTCCAACACTAACTCTACCACCTCCCAGAGCAGCCTCCTCACGTCTCACCCTCACCTCTACATATGGTAGCTGTGTAGATACATCTCAGATATACTTAGGTCTCCACCTAACCCAGCCCTGAGCACGCTTTCCTGCAGCCAGTAACATCTAGCTTGGCCTCCTTCATATACTAACGTATACATCTTTATCTCCTCTAGACAGAGATCCCTTTGTAGAATCTCCCTGCTCATCAAGGCCGCTAATTTTATCTTTCTTGAACATCCTCACAGCCACTATCTTGGGTCAAGCCCTCATAATCTGTTGCCTGAAGAGCAGAAGAGCCTGCCAACCAGTCTGTCCACTTCTAGACTTACCAATCTACAATCCACAGATCTGCTGCCAGAGGGATCTTCCTAAAAAACAAATCTGATTGTGTTATTCTCTGCTTTGCTGCTTAAAATCCATCAATCCAGAACAAACTGTACACTCCTTAGCAATGACAAACAAGTCTCCCTACCTTTCCAGCCTCATCTCCTGTCATCCACCACTGTCACGTACCCCAGTGTTCCAGACAAACCAACCCGTTTGCCATTTCTCCACAGATTCAAGCTTGCTCATGCCTCCCTGTCTTTGCCCAGGCATTCTCTCTGTCTGCTTCTCTCCGCTCATCTTTTAAGGCAAGCCTTGGACTACGTTAATCATCCCCCACTAGGTGCTCCCAGAGCACCCTGTACTTCTCCATAGTGGCACTTATCACTTTGCTTATTATCTGATTATTTTCTATGTCCTCCCCTGACCTACAAGCCCCATTAAAGGAGGGATTATAGTGCTTTGTTCATCACTGTATCGCCAGTACCTCGCGTAGTACAGTGCACATAGCAGGCACTCAGTAAATATTGGCGTGACTGACTAAATAACAATAGTAACAGTAATAATAATGGCAGCTAACATTTATTCCATGCTTATCATGTGCCAGGCATTGTTATAAGTACTTTACATGTTAGTTCATTTAACCCTCACAATAATTCTATTAATATTATTATTATCTCCACTTTACAGATAAAAAAACTGTGACACAGAGAGATTAAAAAACATCTCCAAGGTTACACAGCCACTGAATGAGAGTCAGGACCTGAATCCAGTGAATTCCATAGCCTAGGTTCAACCACATCTACATATTGCCTCTTACTTACAATTGATTCCACTCACATGTCACCTCCTGTGGAAACCTTCCATAACCACCCAGTCGGAGTCAGATGTTTTCTTCGGTATCCCATGACAACCTATATACACCTTCTTCATAGCTTTTATCACACTGTACTACATGCCTTAAACCAAAAAAAAAACCCGAACTCATTGCTGTCGAGTCGAGTCTGACTCATAGCGACCCTACAGCACAGCATAGAACTGCCCATAGGGTCTCCAACGAGTGACTGGTGGATTCAAACTGCTGACCTTCTGATTAGCAGCTGAGCTCTTTAACCACTGCACCACCAGCATCCATTATTCCACGAGCTGCTTGAGGACAGGGACTTGGACTTCGTCTTATTTTTCTTTGTGTCCTCAGTACCTAACCAGTTGCCAGCGAGACAATGCCGACTCATGGCTCCCTCCTGTGCGTCAGAGTAGAACTGTGGTCTATAGCGTTTTCAACGGCTGATTTTTTAGAAGTAGAGCACCAGTCCTTTCTTCCCAGGCACCTCTGGGTGGACTCAGACCTTCAAGCTTTTGGTTAGCAGTGAAGTTGTTAACCTGTTTGCACCACCTGGGGACTCAGTGCCTATCACAAGGTAAGTAACCACCCATTTTCCGATAATCCAGCAGGTGGCAGACGAGGACAACAGCTGAACAGGGGCCGGGCTGCCTTACCTTTCACACGTGTCACTTTCTTCATGACTGTCTCCTGCGCTTGGCCCACAGTCACCGTCACTGTGGCTCCAGCTATGCCATAGCCCCAGATCACCGCCCCAGCAGGCTCCTTCTGCAGTACCATGGAATTATCGATGTACGAAGCAAAGCTAAAATCAACACCTAAAAAATTTAACAAACACTTAGAAGGGTATCGTCAGGAAATTCATCACCAACTGATCTCGGTGAAATGGCAATGAGCAGACAGTTTTTATACAAGAGAATCTGGATACACTCAGTCCTTTTAAGTATCTAAAACTAGGTCTTATTCCTCCTAATTAGGGAAGCAACGTAACAAGAACAGTTTCCAACAATATGCTGCTGCATCTACAAGGTAACCAACGAGGAAAACGCAAAGAACGTAGGGTAACCCGTGCACCACAAACCTCCTCCCCTTCAGAGCTCTTGATCTTCCTTCACTCTCAGGCTTGGCCCTAAATACTTGGCTCTCTCCCCCTGAATCACTAACACGCTCCCTTTACGCACCCCACAGATGGTGTTTATAAGAAAAATAACGCACTTCCTTCCCCGAGTTTCCATTACCACTCCCACTCCTAGTAGCTAGGGATAAAGAAGCCTGCCTCTCTCGCCAATACAGCCGCTCTTTAGCTCCCTCTCGCCAACCCACCGCTGTTAATTTCCCTCACGAAATTCCCCTTGTTCTGGTTTTTGACAACCCAGCGTACCACACTGAAAATTCTAAACAAGCACTCACGAATGTGACAGGTCCGCCTCCTTCTAAGGTAAATCCCAATGAACCAAGACACAAACATAAGGTCAGAGAGGGAAGTTCAAAAAAACCTGACCAAAGGTTATTCGTCCCAATTTTGCCTGTTTTACAAGCTAAATTATACAAAAAGAACAAGAGGAAGCATTGTGGGTTCTATTCTAGAGATTCACTAGCAAGACTGAATAAGAACTCACTTTAATGAGACCATTGCTATTTTTAACATCTAGCCCATATTGAATTATTTTATTAATAACAAGCATCAATCCAAATTATCTCAGTGAGTTCCTCATCAAAACGTAATAAGAAGAAAAATAAAGCTACTAACATTACATCCCAATATGTCTGAACAAAAAACAATAAAAATCCTTGGAAGAAAATAATTAACAAATCAAAGACTTTTTAAAATGAGTTTTAAACAAAATAAGAGACAGGAAAGACCGTATTAACAAGGTTGACATTTTCCTCCCTGCGAGCTACAAATGACGACGTTCCGGAGGCTCTACTTAACCAGGCAGACGGCTAATGAAATCTCCTACACTCACTCAGTGACCTATTTATCCTGCTCTTTGAACATCAGCCCAGTCCCTAAAAATCTTCAGCTCTCTCCTATAAGCTAGTTCCATGGTGAAACCTACATGACAATCAAAGATCACCAGAAGACCCACTGGGCTGGAGATGCACAGCCACTGCGAGCAGATCTCTCCAAGAAGAGAGATCCAGAATTGCATAAGTGCGTTGGCAGCCTGCTGGGGGAAACGCAGAGAGGCACGTGTGGGAGGACCTTGTCTTGGGCAGGTGCTTCATGTGGAGCAAAAACCAAAAACCAAAGGCATAAGAGCTGAGCGGGGTGAGGGTGGTAGAATGGAGTGAGGAAACTGGCCAGGGGTTTGTCATGAATTGAATTGTGTCCCCCAAAAACATCCGTCAACTTGGCTGGGTCATGATTCCCAGTACTGTATGATTGTGTAATCTGATGTGATTCCTTATATGTTGTAAACTCTATCACTATGATGGGTTACATGTGATCTCCTTATGTGTTGTAAATTCTATCACTGTGATGAGGTTGTACCGATGAGGTTTACAAGATTAGATACTGTCTTAATCCAATCTCTTTTCAGATATAAAAGAGAGAAGCCAGCAGAGAGACATGGGGACCTCGTACCACCAAGAAAGCAGTGCCGGGAGCAGAGCGCATCCTTTGGACCTGAGGTTCCTGCGCTGAGATGCTCCCAGACCAAGGGAAGACTGATGCATCACAAGGACCTTCCTCCAGAGCCGACAGAGAGAGAAAGCCTTCTCCTGGAGCTGATGCCCTGAATTTGGACTTGTAGCTTACTGGACTGTGAGAGAATAAATTTCTCTTTGTTGAAGCCATCCACCTGTGGTATTTCTGTTAGAGTAGCATTAGATGACGAGGACAGGGTTGTACGTGGCCTAGAGTCCATGTGAACGAAGAGCTCTAGATGCGGGCGGCCAGTGGCCCAGAGGCTGGGGAAACACCTCTCCCAGTCACTGTCATGGCCAACACACATTTAATGAACCTCTCTGTGCATGCTTCCATTCTAGGGTAAAGGATTTTAGAGGTGCAAAAGATCTTTCACCCTCTAGTGCATAATCTTCATTACTCACTGATCAAGAGCCTGAAACCCAAGAACATTAAGAATTTTTTAAACATAGCTATCATATAGGTAGACTTAACATAGTGAAAATGACAATTCTACCTGAACCAATTTACAAATACAATGCAATCCCGATCCAAATACCAACAACATTCTTTAAAGAGATGAAAGAACTAATCATTAACTTTACATGGAAAGGGAAGAAGCCCCGAATAAGTAAAGCTCTACTGAAGAAGAAGAATAAAGTTGGAGGACTCACGCTACCTGACCTGAGAACCTACTATACAGCTACAGTAGTCAAAACAGCCTGGTACTGGTACAA
>NW_004444000.1:14689208-14732596 GCF_000243295.1 Trichechus manatus latirostris | reverse complement strand
AAACAACCTAGATGCCCATCAACAGATGAATGGATAAACAAACTATGGTACATACACACAATGGAGTACTATGCAACGATAAAGAACGACAATGAATCTGTGAAGCATCTCATAACATGGATGAAACTGAAAGACATTATGCTAAGTGAAATCAGTCAATCACAAAAGGACAAATATTGTATGAGACTTCTATTGTAAAAACCCATGGAAAAGTTCACACACAAAAAGAAACAATCGTTGTTGGTTACCAGGGATGGGAGGGATGTGGGGGGAATTACTAAATAGACAATAGATAAGTGGTAACTTTGGTGAAGGGTAAGACAATACACAATACAGGGGAAACCAGCACCACTTGTATAAGGGAAGGTCATGGAAGCTCTATAGTCACATCCAAACTCCCCGAGGGACTGAATTGCTGGGTGGAGGGCTATGGGGACCATGGTCTCGGGGAACACCTAGCTCAATTGGCATAACACAATTGATAAAGACAATGTTTGACATTCTACCTTGGTGAGTACTGTCTGAGATCTTAAAAGCCTGTGAGTGGCCATCTAAGGTATTCCACTGGTCTCACCCCTTCCGGAGCAAGGGAGAATGAAGAGAACAGGATACAAGGAAAAGATTAGTCCAAAGGACTAACAGACCCCAGCTACCACGGCCTCCACCAGACTGAGTCTAGTACAACTAGATGATGCCCGGGTACCACCACTGACTGCTCTGACTGGCATCACAACAGAGGGTCCTGGACAGAGCTGGAGAAAAATGTAGAACAAAATTCTAACTCACAAAAAAAGGCTAGACTTCCTGGCCTGACAGAGACTGGAGAAACCCTGAGAGTATGGCCCCCGGACACCCTTTTAGCTCAGTAATGAAGTCACTCCCGGGGTTTCACCATTCAGCCAAAGATTAGACAGGCCCATAAAACAAAACGAGACTAATGGGGCAAGGACTAGAAGGCAGGAGGGGACAGGAAAGCTGTAATAGGGAACCCAAGGCTGAGAAGGGACAGTGTTGACATGTCATAGGGTTATTAACCATTGTCATAAAACAATACGTGTACTGTTTAATGAAAAACTATTTGTTCTGTAAACCTTCATCTAAAGTACAATAAAAATAAAAAAACATAGCTATCATATTTTAAGAGATCGGCTACCAAAAAGTCAGCAGTTCAAATCTACCAGCCACTCCCTGGAAACCCTATGGGGCAGTTCTACTTTGTCCTATAGGGTCACTGTGAGTCAGAATCGACTCGACAGCAACAGTTTTAGTTTTGGTTTTATCGTATTTGTTAATTAATTCAACAAATATTTATTGAAGCCAACTTTATGCCACACACTATTTTAAGCATTGGGGATTTAACAATGAAAAGGGAGGGGAAAAAAAAATAGACAAAAATCCTTGCAGGCAGGACCCTTACATCCTACTGAGAAGCTTGCATGTAGCACCTCCAGTGCTAAACACATTATGTTGTTGTGATCCATGGGCTTTTCACACGCTGATTTTCGGAAATAGACTGCCAGGCCTTTCTTCCTAGTCCATCTTCATCTGGAAGCTCAACTGAAACCAATTCAGCGTCATAGCAACACGTAAGCCTCCAGTGGCAGACAGGCAGTGGCTGCACACGAGGTGCATTGGCAGGGAATCGAACCCGGGTCTCCAGCATGGAAGGTGAGAATTCTACCACTGAACCACCGATTTTGCAGACATTAAACTCATTCAACTGGCCTAAAATCACACAGGTACTTAGTCACAGGGTTAGAAACCAAGCCACCTCATTCCAAAGTTACTTCACAATTCCCACTCTGCCAGCTACCGACGGTAAATCAAAGAAAAGTCATGCTCCCGGTCCCTGTAACGCTCAGACTGCAAGCTAGTAAGTGTACACAGTGGAGAGTTACCAAGAAATTGAGAAATGGACAGAAATCGGTGACTGGGAAGTGGGGCGGGGCTGGTAACTGCTTTTGTCAAGCTCAAGACACGTTTAACATCTGAATCTTTTTGAGGTCTTCGATTTTTTCTTCTGGGGATTGGAGAAGAAAAACAGGATTAGCGTTGTGGGGAAAGAGACCATCATTAAAAGACAAAATTAGGACAGGGCTCCACTCTGGTGAGGAGCTGGGGGCAGGCTTGCAGGGGACACACAGGGTGCCTCAATAACGTCTTAGTTCCTCGTTTGTTATTTTATTGTCACATACGCTTTTGTTCATATCAAATACTACACGATAGAAATGGGCCCGAGAAAAACGATCTGAAGGAAAGATGTCAGCAGATGCAACCAAAGAAGGAAATTTTAGAGCGTTAATGAGTGAAAAATATATTAATGTTAATGGTGTTAATGGTGGTGTAACAATATCACCCAAAGGAGATTAAAAACTGATATTAAAGTTAACAGCCTTGAACAGAAAAACTAATCAGATACGTCCCTATTCTTTTTATCTTCTTCCTACCTCATATAATGGACCCCAAAGATCACCGCACAGGGAGATAAGGGTCAGGGAATGAATGATATGCAGAGTGTTGCTAGTCTGCACTCTCTGGAAAAAAAACATCTAATGAGCTGCAGTTGGTCCGAGTCAGGGTACTCTTGGGGGTTTCTAGGTAGAGCAGGTAGCTATCTTCCAAATTTCTTGGCACAGACGAGTAAGCACTTCCAGTGCTGCACCTGTGTGTTGAAACATTAACCATGTCAAGAAATTTGGAAGACAGCTACCTGGCCAGCCGACTGGAAAAGATCCATATTTATGCCTATTCCAAAGAAAGGTGATCCAACCAAATGCAAAAATTATCAAACAATATCATTAATATCACATGCAAGTAAAATTTTGCTGAAGATGATTCAAAAGTGGCTGTAGCAGTATATTGACAGGGAACTGCCAGAAATTCAAGCCAGATTCAGAAGAGGATTTGGAACCAGGGATATCATTGCTGATGTCAGATGGATCCTGACTGAAAGCAGAGAATACCAGAAAGATGTTTACCTGTGTTTCATTGACTACGCAAAGGCATTTGACTGTGTGAATCATAACGAATTATGGATAACACTGCGAAGAATGGAAATTCCAGAACACTTAATTGTGCTCATGAGGAACCTATACATAGATCAAGAGGCAGTCATTCGAACAGAATAAGGGGATGCTGCGTGGAAAGGTGTGCGTCAGAGTTGTATCCTTTCACCATACTTATTCAATCTGTATGCTGAACAAATAATCCGAGAAGCTGGACTATATGAAGAACAGGGAATCAGGATTGGAGGAAGACTCATTAACAACGTGCGTTATGCAGGTGACACAACCTTGCCTGCTGAAAGTAAAGAGGACTTGCTTACTGATGAAGATCAAAGACCACAGCCTTCAGTATGGATTGCACCTCAACATAAAGAAAACAAAAATCCTTACAAATGGACCAAAAAGCAACATTATGATAAATGGAGAAAAGATTGAAGTTGTCAAGGATTTCATTTTACTTGGATCCACAATCAATGCCCATGGAAGCAGCAGTCAAGAAATCAAGACGCACTGCATTAGGCAAATCTGCTACAAAAGACCTCTTTAAAGTGTTGAAAAGCAAAGATGTTTTTGAAGACTAAGGTGCACCTGACCCAAGCCACAGTGTTTTTAATCACCTTATATGCACGTGGAAGCCGGACAATGAATAAGAAGCCCAAAAAAGAATTGATGCCTTTGAATTGTGGTGTTGGTGAAGAATATTGAATACTCCATGGACGTCAAGAGAATGAACAAATCTGTCTTGGAAGAAATATAACCAGAATGCTCCTTAGACGCAAGGATGGCGAGACTATGTCTCATATACTTTGGACATGTTGTCAGGGGGGACCAGTCCCTATTGAATGACATCATGCCTGGTAAAGTAGAGGGTCGGTGAAAAAGAGGAAGACCCTCAACAGATGGATTGACACAGTGGCTGCAACAATGGGCTCAAGCATAACAGCAACTGTGAGGATGGTGCAGGACCAGGCAGTGTTTCGTTCTGTTGTACATGGGGTCACTATGTGTCGGAACCGACTCGACGGCACCTAACAACAACAGGTAGACTAGCAGTCATTTTTCTGCAAACCATTCCCCCACCTCAATTTTCATTTCTTTGGGATCTACTCTTTGGGTAGTTTAAAATAAAAAAAAAAAAATAGGTCGAGCATTATCACTTTACTTTGCATTAGCAGACAGTTTCCCTTTCCTGGTTTCTCCGTGCACGTCACCCACTTGTCCAGCCTGCCTATTGTGAGGAGAGGGGGCTTCAAATGACAGGATCTGACCTCAACAATAGCCCAAAACCAGTCACCCCCGTCTCCAAAGTCACGCATATTAGTCCACCACCAATATCAGAAACTGCACCAGAAATCAAAGCTGAGCCTTAAATATTCTGAGCCAGTGAGGGGGCTGTGTCTCTTAGCCCTAATCACCACTTCAACTAGTAAAATTTAATTCCCCCAAGGAACCCAGCCTGAAGAAAACCCTCCCCAAGGGCACAACTGAGTGGGCAGCAGTAAAATGTTTTGGATGACTCAGTCGCCTGTTTCCAAATAATACCTAACTAGCTAACTAGCTTCACCCCCTCCCCCCCACCTCCCCAGCTCCCCTGCGGTTACTCAAGGACCCTGAGGGCCTCGGTCTGGGCACATTCGGGCCTCCACACTCAGACAAACCAACTCTCCCTCTGCCCTTGACACACCCCATCAACAGGAAGGCATCTCAGAGCGGTGGGGGAAGGGAGTGGAGAAAGACTTAGGGCCGGAGCCCCGACCCAGCAGACACTGCTGCCTAAACACAGGTCCGAGATCCCGGCTCCTGGCCGGGTTCCTTCCCCGATCTTAGAGGGGACGCCGGATCTCAGAGCCGGTGCAGGCTGAGGGTAGGGTCCGGCCGGGCCGCCTCACCTGCACTTCTTCGGACCCACAAGATTAAAGGCATCACTAGCCCAAGCGCCAATCCTAGCGCGACCATGGTCCGTCACCAACGCGCGGGACTCCGGAAGTGGACGCCAGGTGGGGGCAGGGCCATGGGCGGGGCCGGGCCTGGCTCCACCCCTCCCAGGCCATTGAATCCGCGAAGCCGCCCGCGGCCGCAGGGCGAGGCCGGGCCTCTCCCCCTCTCGGCCGCCGTAGTGGAAGAAAAAACGGTTACCCAGCAACGAGAAAAACAAGCGGAACCATCGGCACCAGCTCTGCGCGAAAGGAGAGGTGAGGCGGTTTCCCGACTTCCTCTCCAAAACCAAGACCTCGCCTTTTCCCTGCGTCTCTCGTGTGCTCTCAGGAGCCCCGACACACCCTGGGAGTCCTGGGGTACATCAGCAGCCGAGGCAGCCGTGCTGCGCGAGTCTGCAACCCCGGGTGGTCCGCGTCCGCCCCACTCCCCAGATTTGCCCAGGTCTCACCAGTCCTCCTCTTCACAGCCCTAGACTGATTCAGTACCTCATCTCCTGCCCCTCAAAAAAAAAAAAGAAAGAAAAAATACCCTCCACAGATTGGGCTTCCGCTTTTATTCCGCGTTGACACTGTCACAGACAGACCAGATTGCTATGTTTTCTTTTCCTATCGGTAGCCTAACCCACTGCTTGGCAGTTACCCTTCATCCAGCTCGTATATTCCAAGACTGGAAAAGAAGGCCTGGTCAAGACAAACCCAAGAAGTAAAAGGCCCCCAAAACTTGGGAGACTGGGCTTTGAAAATCATGACCTTGCCTCCTGCTCCGCTTCGGAGTAAACAGGTGTTCAGAGGTCATGCTTTCGGAATGGAAGCTAAGGAAAAGATTAAGTGTGAAGCGTCTTCATTCAACAAATGAGAGGACTTTGTAGAACCAGGACTAATTCCAACTTTTTAAAAATGGTTCTTATTTAGTTGTTTGTTTTAGACAGAACCACCTGCCTAATTTCCTGAACGGTGTCTTCTCAGCAACTTACAATGAATTCAGCAAAACTAGGTTTTTAATCATTGTCGCTAAACTCCTGTAAGATAGCAGAAATCATCATCTCCTCCTAAGAACTGAAAGACGGAGAGAGAGAAGAGGTATTTAGTGTTATAGTGAAAACGCCTGTGATTTTCATAGTTTTTTTTTTAAGAAGTATTCAGCCTAATAAATGGGTCTGTATTTGTAATGTTCTAATTAATAATGGAGAATTCAAAACTTTTTGAAATAAATGGATGAACTTGTATTGGAAAAAATAATTGAAGTCTACAAAATTTGGGTCTCAGAAATAATTTGTTGTCATAGTTGTGATTACATAAGTAATAATCGTGCATATTTAAAGACAGTGCTCTTTAATGAATCTCTAGGTACAATAGGCAGTTCCTTCCAAGGAGATGTCGATTCCATTCTCCAACACCCACTACCGAATTCCACAAGGATTTGGGAATCTTCTTGAAGGGCTGACACGCGAGATTCTGAGGGAGCAGCCGGACAATATACCAGCTTTTGCAGCAGCATATTTTGAGAACCTTCTAGAGAAAAGAGAGAGTAAGCTTTTTAAAAATAGGCATCTTTTTTTCAATAAGAGACTAAGCATTTGGTTATGGTGTAATTAAGACCTTCTCTATTCCACAGAAAATCGTTTTGAGGAGTTGACTTCAAATAACAGGATTTGAAACAGCGCGTGCCTTTTTGACAAGTTCTCTTAAATAAGTTTCACGTTATCGAAGGTTACTAGTTTATCACCCAGATTTTCTTCACTGTATTTCTCATGGACACACTGGGTGGAAGGGAACCACAAGAGGTCATACCCATCCATTTTTGAGCGTACTGTTCCCTACACCTCCCAGACTGTCTGTTCTTCCTGGGAGGAGAGTTTGTGGTTTTCTTTAAATTTTGATTTGCAAAAAATAATTCTACACTCTTTAGGTTGAATACATTGGTATTCGTTGGAGGTATATGAAACTGTTCTGCAATAAAGGCATATAGACAAACTGCTTTGAAGGCAAACTGCTTTGAAAAGTGAACTTCATAGCTTGGGAAGGTAATTTATACTCTTCCTCTATACTCTCAAGGCCCCATCCTGTCCGGAGACTAAGATCCCTTCTAACGTGACCCTTTGGTTGAAAGAGAGAAAACAAAATTCCTTCACGTCCATAAATAAACTTTCTAAGTCCCCTGCCTTGGAGGTTCATGGTTATCAGGACCTGACCCAGTGTCAGGATGGGAATTATTTTGGCTATAAGTTTGTACAAAAAACCTATTCTTGATTAGAACAATCTTTCTGTCATCATCTATTCTAGTCATGAGTAAGCTGTCATCATCATTACTTTTTACTATAGTATTCCAACAGAGTGGTAAAGGTGACTAGAAATATCCACAAGCAAATAAACATTCCATTTCAAATCATTATACAGAGGGAGGAAACCGATCTCGAGGCTTGAATTCAAACAACTCCCATACACACAGCACAGCTCTAACCTCTAGCCTTTGCATTATGCTAGCAGGGCCCAGTCTCACTGCCAGTTTCCTGAACGTTGCTGTTCTTTTCCATATCCAGTCAGTGTGAATATTTATTGCACAATTTGAAACTTAAATGCCTGCCACTGCAAACATTTTGATAAATTATCTTTAGCAGGGAAAGTCATTAAATCTTTTGGGGTAAAGGGTAAATTGTAATAAACATTAATTTAATTTTGTTATTATAACATTAATTTTACAAATTCATGCCATAAAAAGTCGGTAGTCATGTATTTAATTTTAGAACTCAGAAACATCCCATTACAAAAACATTTGAGTCATTGTTAACTGCATCACGGTAATTAAAGCAATTGGTGATTCAGATTAACGGCCCCAGGGTACTAGCCTCTAATAAACAATGGATAAAGCTATTTGAAAAAAATTTAAACACCACACCCACTTCCACCATGTCAACTAAACACGAATGATCCAACTAATACAAAGTGTCAGGATTTAGTCTCTACAAAAAGGGGACAAAAATCATTAGCCCAGTCTCCCACACAATGCAGGAATTCTCATGCAACCATTCCTCATAAGTGATGACTAGTTTTAACTTTGATTTTGGGGGCAGGAAACATTTTGGTATACAATATAAGTAGTATCTCAAATCAGTAGGGAAATGATGGACTTTTTAACAAATGATGTTGGAATAACGGTAGAAAATGATAAATTGGATCAATTCCTTAAACCATGTTATTAGTTGTCATCAAGTCAATTCTGACTCATGGAAACCCCATGTGTGCCAAGTAGAACTGCACTCCATAGGGTTTTCAAGGCTGTGCTCTTGAAAGGAAGCATATCACCAGGCCTTACTTCTCAGGCATCTCTGGGTGGGTTTGAACAGCCAAACTTTCAGTTAGTAGACCAGTGCTTAACCATTTGCTTAACCTTCCACCCAATGGTTAACCACTTGCACCACCCAGGAACTCCTTACACCATATATTATGGATTGAATTGTGTCTCCCAAAATTATGTGTCAACTTGGCTATGCCATGATTCCCAGTAGTGTGTGGTTGTCCTCCATTATGTCATTTATTTATGTGTTGTAAATCCTAACCTCTATGATGTTAATGAGACAGGATTAGGGGCAGTTATGTTAATGAGGCAGGATTCAGTCCACAGGATTAGGTTGTATCCTGAGGCAATCTCTTTTGAGATATAAAAGAACTGAGCAGAGAGGAGGGAGACCTCCTACCACCAAGAAAGAAGAGCCAGGAGTGAAAGGTCCCTGCCCGAAGAAGCTCCTAGACCAGGAGAAGATTGATGACAGGGATCTTCCCCTAGAGCTGACAGAGAAAGAAAGCACTATCTGGGAGCTGGCACCCTGAATTCGGACTTCTAGCCTCCTAGAATGTGAGAGTATAAATCCCTGTTAAAGCCATCCACTTGCGGTATTTCTCTTTTAGCAGCACTAGATAACTAAGACAGAATTTGGTACCAAGAGTGGGGTGCTGCTCTAACAGATACCTACAGTGTGGAAGCGATTTTGAAACTGTGAATGGGTAAAGGCTGGAAGAGTTTTAAAGTGACTAATAGTAAAAGCCTGGATTGCCTTGAAGAGACTGTTGGTGGAATTATGGACATCAAAGACAATTCTGATGAGGACTCAGAAAGAAATGAGCAGGCTGTAACACTGGAGGTGATGAAGACGGTGAGAAGCAGCAGCAGAACCAGGAGACCAGCTTGAGACAGCACTGGAGCCGACCCACGGAGCAAGAAAGCTGATTGTCTTTGCACAGGAGGCTCCCTGGCGGAGTGGGGTGCCTCTGGGCACTTACCGGTTAAACTACACTTGCCAACCCACAGAGCAAGAATGCTGAGTGCCTTCCGGCCAAGATTTACTGGCAGAATGGGGTGCCTCCAGGCACTTATCAGTGGAGCTAAAGACCTTTTGAACACTTGCCTCAGCAGGACAGACAAGGGCGGTGAGGTCCAAAGGGCCGAAAGGCCAAGGAACCAGGAAGCAGAAGCTGAAGAGACAAGGAACACAGGAAGCAGAGCTGCCTCAGTCTCAAAGGATAGGGCCACAACCTCTTGGGTCTCAAATGATGGAGCCATGGCCTCTGGGGTTTCAAGGGGTAGGGCCACAGCCTCCTAGGTTTCAGAGTAAGATCTTCACCAACTCGGTTCTAGAGTGTGGGGCTATGTTCATGAGTGCCAGGGGATGGGGCCAGATCTGCTGTCCAAAGCTGAGGGGGCAGGACTGCCATGCCCAAGGGGCAGAAGAATGGGGTCTGCGGGGCTACGGCAGTGAGTCACCACTCAGATGGACTAGGAGAATGGGGCTGCCCAAATGTGAGGGAGCAGAGTTGCTGTCCCAGTGGGCCTGGAAGGCAGAGCTGAAGCCCAGGGTCAAGGGGCTTCCATCCAGAATCCAGAGAGTGTGGCCAACACCCAGAATCTGGAGGGCAGGGCCATTGCCTAAATGGTCTCAGAGAACAGAGGATTACTGTCAAAGCTTGAGAGCTAATATAATGTGTTCTGCTGACTTGCCTGATGCCTGTTATCCCTTCTTTCCCTCCAATTTCTCCCATTTGTAATGGAAATGTCTAGCTTGTGCCTGTGCCACCATTGTACTTTGGAAGTAGATAACTTGTATTCTAGATTTCACAGATGAACAGGAATTTTGCCCCAGAATGGAATTTGCACTTTGAGTTGATAATAAGACTTGTACGATGATACAATGGGGTGAATTAATTTTACATGTGGCAGGGACATAAATTTTTGGGAGCCAAAGGGTGGAATGTTATGGATTGAATTGTGTCCCCCAAAAATGAGTGTCAACTTGGCTAGGCCATGATTCTCAGTATTGTGTGGTTGTCCTCCATTATGTGATCTGATATAATTTTCCTGTGTGTTGTAAATCCTAACCTCTATGATGTTAATGAGGCAGGATTCAATCTACAGGATTAGGTTTATCTTGAGTCAATCTCTTTTGAAATATAAAAGAGAGAATTGAGCAGAGAGGAGGGGGACCTCCTGCCACCAAAAAAGAAGAGCCAGGAGCATGCGTGTCCTTTGGACCCAGAGTCCCTGCAGTGAGAAGCTCCTAGACCAGGGGAAGATTGAAGACAAGGACCTTCCCCCAGAGCCAACAAAGAGAAAAGGCATTCTCTGGGACCTGGTACCCTAAATTTGGGCTTCTAGCCTCCTAGAATGTGAGCAGGAGCCCAGGTGGCACAATGGTTGAGAGCTTGGCTACTAACCAAGAGGTCAGCAGTTCAAATCCACCAGCCACTCCTTGGAAACCTTTTAGGGCAGTTCTACTCTGTCCTATAGTATCACTATAAGTCGGAACTGACTCAATAGCCCATAACAACAACAGACTGTGAGAGAATAAATCTGTTTGTTAAAGCCGTCCACTTGTGGTATTTCTGTTGTAGCAGCACTAGACAACTAAGACACCATGCAACAGGATAAATTCCAAAATGATCTGAGATTTAAATATTAAAAAATGAAGCCATGCGTATGCTAGGAGAAAATATGGGTAGATTTCTCTATAACTTAAGAGAAGAAAAATCTTTGCTAGCTATGATTCAAAATTCCAGAAGCAATTAGGGAAAAGATTGATAAAATTGCTAACATAAAAGTAAACTTTTACATGACAAAAATCACCATAAGGAAAATAAAACTACAAATGACAAACTGAGAAAAAATATTTGCAATGTATATCACAGTAGGTTAATATGGTGGTTAATGTGCTTAGCAATCAGTCCAATGTCTGCCAGACCACTGAGAATCATACCTAGCCAAGCTGATACAGGAGGAGTTACCCTACACTCCAAAAGAATTGCTTGAGTTTTCTAATACGTACAAATAGAAACCTGGGAAATATGTGTGAGAATGGCTGTTAAGGGTGTGCAAGGAACATGAAGTTGGATCAGTCTGAGTTTATTGATAGGCCCACTAAGCACAGAGTCTTCATTCAGTGTTTCAGCTCGAGAGGTTAGGAAAGGATCTAATAGTTTATTTGGTTGGTTCCCTGAAGCATGGATAATGAGCGGCCCCCAGTAAAGTTGAAGTGCCAGGCCTGCCTTGGTAGACAGTAGAAGAAGGTATCCAAAGGCTTAGGGACATGGGCATGTAAGAGTGAATTATCAAGTTAGACCAGCAGACCCACACATGGAGTGCCCAGAGGACACAGTTTTTACCACAACAGTGAGGAATAAGTTTGTGAAGGGAGCCCCAGCTTCCTTGAAGACTGCTGTGATTGCTATTTTATGTAAGTCAGGTTCGACAGTGGAAAGAGCCCTGATTGAGTTAAGGCATCTAACTACAGTGGGGCTGAATAGACCCCATGGAAGTAGGGGCCGAGCGGCTGCACTCATTCAACAAAGACAAGGTGGGCGTGGTTACTGTCATGGACAGCGGAGTCAAAGCAGTAATCAGAATAGCGCGACTTGTATGGACTTAGGCGTTGGCTGCTTAGTCATGGTGTCCCTAGGAGTGAAATAGATTGGTTATCTACTAAATATTTGCTCGAGCTGTACAAGCAGAAAAATTCTAGGTCAAGTGAATAGCAGTCTAACTTGAATTGCCAGAATAGAGAGTCATGGCCCCTCAATCAATTCCCAGACTTGAGCCAGTTTACAGATCCACAACCCCTTGAATGAAGGGGAGGCTGAATCCCCTTGAGGAAGGACCCCACTACACTGCCAAAATTTTGTACTATTACTCTTTCTCCCAGCCTTCCCCAAAAATCCCCTTACCTGTTGCTGTCAAGCGGATTCCGACTCATAGCGACCCTACAGGACAGAGTAAAACTGCCCCGTGGGGTTTCCAAGGAGCAGCTGATGGAATCGAACAGCCACCCTTTTGGTTAGCAGCCTGAACTCTTAACCACTGCGCCGCCAGAAGTGACTGTTAATTGGGAAAAGGAAATACGCAGACTTTTTGGGGATTACTGGAAACTGGCTCTGAACTGACACTAATTCCAGGAGGCCCAAAACGTCACTGTAGCCCACCAATCAGAGTGGGGGGATATGGAGGTAAAGTTATTAATGGAGTCTTGACTCAGGTTCAGTTCATAGAGGGTCCAGTGGGTCCCTGTTATGGATTGAATTGTGTCTCCCAAAAATGTGTGTCTACTTGACTAGGCCATGATTCCCAGTATTGTATGGTTGTCCACCATTTTGTGATCTGGTCTAATTTTCCTATGTGTTATAAATCCTAATCTCAAGGCAAGATTAGGTTATGTTACAGAGGATTAGGGTGGAATATAAGACCCTTTACTCAGGTCACAGCTCTGATACGATGTAGGGGGAGTTTCCCTGGGGTGTGGCCTGCACCACCTTTTATCTTACAAGAGATAAAAGGAGAGAGAAGGGAGCAGAGACGGGGACTTCATTACCACCAAGCAGGAAGAGCCAGAAGCGAGAGTGTCCTTTGGACCTGGGATCCCTGTGCTGAGAAGCTCCTACACCAGGGGAAGATTGATGACAAGTATCTTCCCCCAGAGCCAACAGAGAGAGAAAGCCTTCCCTTGGAGCTGGCACTCTGAATTTGGACATCTAGTCTCCTAAATTGTGAGAGAATAAACCTCTGTTTGTTAAAGCCAGCCACTTATGGTATTTCTGTTATAGCAGCACTAGATGACTAAGACAGCCCCCAAACCCATCCTGTAGTGTTTTCCTCGGTTCCAGAATGCAGAGTTGGAATAGACATACTCAGCAACCGGAAGAACCCCTACATTGGATCTCTAACAAGTGGAGTAAGCGCTATTATGGTAGGAAAAGCCAAGTGGAAGCCATTAGAACTGCCCCTACCTAAGAAAATAGTAAACTAAAAGCAATACCAAATTCCTGGTGGGATTGCAAAGATTACTGCCACCATCAAGGACTTGAAGGATGCAGGGGTGATGATTCTCACCTCATTCTCATTGAACTCACCTATTTGGCCTGTGCAAAAAACAGATGGATTTTGGAGAATGACAGTGGATTATCAAAAATTTAACCAGGTGGTCACTTCAATTGCAGCTTCTGTTATAGATGTGGTTTCACTGATTAAGCAAATTAATAGATCTCCTGGTACGTGAGTCCGGAGAAGCCTCCAGCCTGACCCACGGACCTCGGACTTTCCAGCCTTTACAACCACATGAGCCATTTCCTCGATATAAATCTCTCTCTTGTGGGTGTGGGGGTGTGTGTGTGTGTGTGTACATATACACTGGTTTTGCTTCTCTGCAGAACCCAGCCTAAGACAGTAATGTATAGAGTGATCTTCAGTATATATAAAGTGAAAAAAGCAAGGTGGAAAACGATCTTTACTATGCTACCATTTATCTAACAAGGGGGAGATCGATATGAACCATTTTATATTTTTTAAATGGAAGGATAAATCTTTTAAAAAATAACAGTTACTTCTAAGGGGAGAGGGAACTAGGGTAGAGGGTACTGAATAGAAGGTAGGCTTCTCTGGATTTGTTGGATTTGTTGTTGTTGTTAAGTACTGTCGAGTCGGTTCTAACTCATAGTGACTCTGTGTATGACAGAATGAAACACTGCCTTGTCCATATTGAATTTAGAATTATATAAATGTTTAGCATAGTTATGAAATTAAACCCAAAAATTGTTAAGGAGTTTCTAACAACTGTAAGCAAATCTAGAATAGTTAGGTTTATAACAACCACACAGCAAGTAATTATTTCAAGTGATTTCATAACATTAATTTGACTATACATCCCTGGTGGATATATCCTAAAAATAAAACAAACTAGAAAAAAAAAATTCTTTTCAACCGTTTTTAGTAACTATTGTTAATTTAAAAAAAAAAAAAAAAAGCCTGTTGCTGTCGAGTCAATTCTGACTCATGGCGACCTCATGTGTTACAGAGTAGAACTGCTCCACAGGGTTTTCTTGTCTATAATCTTGACAGAAGCAGATCAGCAGGGCTTTCTTCTGAGGTGTCACTAGGTGGATTTGAACTGCTAATCTTTAGGTTAGTAGTCAAGCACAAACTGTGCTACCCAGGGACCTCTTAATAACATTATAGTATGATTATTCTGAAATTATATTTTGTAGGGCAAAGCAAATAAGTAACTCTGCTAATGTCATTAGGAATAAGATTTTTAGTGTAAGAAAATTTACATGCAAATATAAAAATCAGAGAAGTTAATATAATCCTATAATCCTAAATAAAAATGAAAAAAAAATTATTGTGACCTCATAATGTTTTCTCCTTAAAAAATAAGTATTTCTTTGCTCTGTTTAAAAAGCCTTTACACAATAACCAACACAGTAGCAGTGAGCACCTAGCCCCTAGACTGTGGTCTCTAAATACCATTTCCCAGGAGCCAGGGCTTCTTGGAGAACTAGCTAATTCCATGAGGTGTGAACATCTTGCCATATCAGAAAACAAGCAACTAAAGATTACTAGAGTTGTTTACAGAGAACTCAGGAGCATCTGAACACCTGAATAAGCTCCCACTGGCCAGATTTTGGAAACCCTGGTGGCGTAGTGGTTATGAGCTACAGCTGCTAACCAGAAGGTTGGCAGTTCAAATCTACCAGCTGCTCCTTGGAAACCCTATGAGGCAGTTGTACGCTGCCCTTCAGGGTCGCTATGAGTCAGAATTGATTCAACGGCAATGGATTTGTTTTTTTGGGTTTTTCTTTTTTTGGCCAAATTTCAGACAGTTACCACATCAGTAAGAGTTATAAATGCAATGGATTGAAATTCATTCAATTTGTTAAATTTCAAACCCTCCTTGGTCACCTTCAGAGGATTCTAGGCAACCAACTAATTATTCTGAAAAATGGTAAATAAAGGAAAAGAATCAAACCTTTAACCTCCCTTTTCTGTAAGAACTGTACCTCTGGGCAAACAAATACTTGATGAGAAAAAGTTTTTTCTTTATTGAGTACTCCGGAAAACAAAGAAGAAATGATCAAATTAGAACATCACCATTATGCAGCCTGTAATGATCTAAGCAATGGTCTCAGCAACGATTGTCACTGGACCTATAAAAATCATAAAAAGAGACACAACTGGACAGACAACTGTAATTCCTGATGGAATTACACAGCACTCCTGGTGCAGTGGTTAAGTGCTCAGCTGCTAACTGAACGGTCTGTGGTTCAAACACACCAGCCACTCAGGAGAAAGATGGGGCAGTCTGCTTCCATGAAAATTTCAGCCTTGGAAACACAGTGGGGCAGTTCTGCTCTGTCCTGAAGGGTCACTGTGAGTTAGAATTGACTCAGCAGCAGTGGGTTTGGTTTTTGGCCTTAAAGAAAGGAAAGAAATCTGGCATTTACTCATAGTGTAGAACTTTTTTTACACATCTTAGTACTTTTTATGCAGAAAATCATGTCATCTGCAAAAGCAAAGTTTTACTTAGTCCTTTCCAGTTTTATACCCCTCCCCTTTTTATTGCCTTATGCCCTGGTGGCGCAGTGGTTAATGGCTCAGCTGCTAACTGAAAGGTCACAGTTGGAACCCACCAGCCACTCCACGAGACAGAGATGCGGCAGTGTGCTCCCGTAAAGATTTACAGCCTTGGAAACCCTATGGGGCAGTTCTGCGCTGTCCTATAGGGTCGCTATGAGTCAGAATCAACTCGACAGCAATGAGTATGAAGTATTCCTGCCTCTCAAAATTAAACATGAATCACATCAAACGTATAGAACTACCAGACTACAGGAAATTTAAAGCAAAAGTACTGTTTAAAACCACAATGGAGATGGAATCAGAAAAATCTAAACTGTGTAAAACTCCAAAGAACAAATGACCCAATTTCTTCAACAAGTAACTTGTGGGGAAAAATGGCGATGGGGAGGCTTTCAATTAAAAGAGATGTAAACAATACAGCAAAAGGCCGTGTGTGTCCACTGTTTGGGTCCTGGATTTGAACAAACCAAACGTAAAAATAATAATAATAAATATATTAAACAGTGCTAGAAATTTGGATGATTGACTGGATAATTAATAATATTAAGAGGAATTATTAGTATTTTTAGGTGTGAAAATGGTGTGGTTAAATTTTAAAAGTATATCTTAGATGCGACCTCATAGAAGTTAAATACTTATATTCATTGAAAGACCTTTTCAAAACAGTAAAGAGACATCCTACTGACTAGGAAAAACAATCTTTGGGAACGATATAACTGATAAGGGTCTAATATCTAAAATACAGTAAAACCTGCGAAAGCCGGAACCTGAGTACGGCAGAAACCCGTCAAATTTTTTCTACTAGTGGAAGGTGATAGAAAACTGGTAAGACTGTGCCCTATCAAGGGCGGAAAGTTTGTGAGACCCTGAAACACAAGGCAGTCCCATCGAGTTCTGGCTCTGACAGGTTTCACTATGTATCGAAAACTTCTACAACTTAACAAAAAGACAAATAACCCAATTAAAAACTGGACAAAGGACATGAACAAGACACTTCATTCACCAAAGAGGATATTCAAATGACCAACAGACACATGAAAAGATGCTCAACATCATTAGTCATCAGAGAAATACAAATCAAAACCACAATGAGATACTGTTCATTCCCACTAGGTTGACCTGGTGGCGCAGTGGTTGAGAGCTATGGCTGCTAACCAAAACATCGGCAGTTCGAATCCACTAGCTCCTCCTTGGAAACCCTATGGGGCAGTTGTACTCTGTCCTGTTGAGTCGCTATGAGTCAGAATCGACTTGACAGCAACCGGTTTGGTTTGGTTTGGTTTGATAGGATGACCAAGATTTAAAAAAAAAAAAAAAAAAAACAGAAAATAACAAGTGATGGAGGGGATGTGGAGAAATTGGAACCCGCATCCATTGCTGGTGGGAATGCAAAATTGCAAAATGGTACAGCCATTGTGGAAAACAGTCTGGTGGTTCTTCAAAAACCTAGAAGTAGAGCTGCCATATGACCCAGCAATTCCACTCCTAGGTATATACCCTAGGGATCTAATAGAAGTGACACGAACAGACGTATACACCTCTGTGTTCATCGCAGCACTATTTACAATAGCAAAAAGTTGGAAACAACTTGAGTGCCCATCAACAGATGAATGGATAAGTAAAATGTGGTACACACTCAACAATAAAAATTGAGTTCCTAAGACATCTTTGTGGATAAACCTGGAGGATATTATGTTGAGTGAAATAAGTTAATCACAAAAAAACAAATAATTGTATGTTCTCACTTTTATGAAACGACATGACCAAGTAAATATGTAGAAAATAATGTTCATTAGTGGTTACCAGAGATAGGGGGGAGGGAGATTCACTCTCTAGATAGTAGCGCTTGTTATTTTTGGTGATGGGAAAAGTAACGCTGAATGAGAGTGAAGTGTACACATCCTGACAAAGGTGACCGATGTTGCTAAAAAGTACAGAAGAGAAAAGGACCTGTTGGTAATTGCTATGGCATATATAATGTTGAAACAACAGCAAAAACAACCAAAAAATACATATGCAGGCATATATGTATGTATGTATGTAGGCATATATGTGTATGCCGTATTTTCACACAAATAAAGCGCTCCTCCTGTGTTCGTTTGCCAACCACGACCACCCTCCCTCCCCCCCATAAGTATTTTTCTAAGCATGTTATACTAATTTTTTTTTTTTACAGCAACATGTGAAAAAAAATTGGCATAGTGGTGCTTACAAAAATACCTCAGAGGAGGGGGGCACGGTTGGCAAATGTAGAAAGCTCACATTATTTGCGTAAAAATAGGTAGGTATGAATATATGTGTGTATATATAGGTGTATGCATATGTATATTTATTCATTAACAACCTGAAATATGCAGATGACACAACTTGGTTGCTGAAAGCAAAGAGGACCTGAAGCACTTACTGATGAAGATCAAAGACTACAGCCTTCAGTATGGATCACACCTCAACATAAAACAAAAATCCTCACAACTGGACCAATAAGCAACATCATGATAAACAGAGAAAAGATGGAGGTTGTCAAGGATTTCATTTTACTTGGATCCACAATCAACACCCATGGAAGCAGCGGTCAAGAAATCAAACAATGTATTACATTGGGCAAATCTGATGCAAAACACCTCTTTAAAGTGTTAAATAGCAAAGATATTACTTTGAGGACTCAGGTGCACCTGACCCAAGTCGTGGTGTTTTCAGTCACCTCATAAGCATGCTAAAGCTGGATAATGAGTAAGGAAGACCGAAGAAGAATTGATGCTTTTGAATTATGGTGTTGGCGAAGAATACTGAATATACCAGGGACTGCCAGAAGAATGAACAAATCTGTCTTGGAAGAAGTACAGCCAGAATGCTTCTTAGAAGCGAGAACAGCGAGACTTCGTCTCACATTCTTTGGACATGTTATCAGGAGGGGCAAGTCCCAGGAGAAAGACATTGTGCTTGGTAAAGTAGAAGGTCAGCGAAAAAGAGGAAAACCCTCAACAAGATGTATTGACACAGTGGCTGCAACAGTGGGCTCAGACATAGCAGCTGTTGTGAGGATGGTGCAGGACTGGGCAGTGTTTCGTTCTGTTGTACGTAGGGTCGCTATGAGTCGGAACAAACTTGACGGCACCTAACAACAACATATGTATATGTATATGCATCTGTGTGACTATATGCACATATATTCAAATACGTAATAAAGCACACAGGGAGCACACTTGCAGATAGTTCTTAAACATAACCAAACACCTCATGGGATTGGGTTTCTGGGTTTGAAGGATTAGGACCATAGTCTCATGGGACATCTCAGTCAATTGGCATAAAATAGTTTATAAAGTTATGTTCTGCATCCTAGTTTGGTGAGTAGTGTCTGGGGTCTTGAAAGCTTGTGAGCAGCCATCTAAGATACAACTATCTGTCTCTACTTGTCTGGAGCAAAAGAGAAAGAAGGAAACCAAAGATTCAAAGAAGAAACTAGTCAACAAAATAAATAGTCTACAGGAACCCTGGCCTCATCTACCCTGAGACCAGAAGAACTAGATGATGCCTGGTTACCACTACTGATCATTCTAATCAGGGCCATAATAGATATGGATCCTGACAGAATGAGAGAAAAATGTGGGACAGAACCTCAAATTCCTAAAAAAAAAAAAAAAAAACACTGGGCTGGTTGAGACTGGAGGACTCCCCAAGACTAATGCTCTTCAAACCTTGAACCGAAACAAACCCCTGAGGTCACCTAGTAGCTAAATAACAGATTGGCTCCAAAATAATGTGTATCACCTGTCAGTACTGTGCTGCTTTAAAAAATCACCTATATGAGACCAAGCAGTCAACAATTACTTCAAAACAAAGATGAGAATGTAAGGGGGCAGGGAAAACTCGATTAACGGAAACAGAACCACCAGAACAGAAATAATGAGAGTGTTCATACATTGTGAAGAACATAACCAATGTCACTGAACAACTTGGGTAGAAATTGTTGGATGGGAACCTAAACTGTGTAAACTTTTACCGAAAACATAGTAAAATAGTATTTCAAAGAAAGAGTGAGAGTATATTTTACAGATGCATACTGAAATAAATGTTTATGGATAAAATAATATGATGTCTGGGTTGCTTGAACGTAATCATAGGAAAAGGTGGACAAGTGAGTGCAGGTACAGATAAAACAAGAGAAATCACAAGTTGAAAATTTATTAAATCGGTAATGGACACAAGGGGGTTCATTATACTATTCTTTTTTACTTTCTAAGTTTGAAATTTCCCATAGTGAAAAGTTAAAGAAAAAAAATCTGTTTAAATATAAAATCTGTGTCAACTGGCTATATAATACCTCATTTTTTGAAAGCCTCTCCCATCCTTCACTTTTCCAAACTTCCTGAGTACTTAGCATTTTTATACCTTTTCCTGTGTTTACTGATGCATGTTTATAAGCTTCTATACTTATGTTTAGATATGGGTATTTAGTCTCACCCACCTTTTTATAAATTCTGTAAAGGCAGCAATTCTGGTTTTTTACCATTTTGCTAAATATTTCCAAGGGCTCATCCAGTGTTTAATTCATTATCATACGTATTTAATGACTATTGGTTATGTTTGCAGTGCTAGGCTATGTATGATGTTGGTAAGACTTTATATTGGCAGTGAAGAACCTATGATTTCAAAAAAGAACTTGTTTGTGTTACTATCCTATATTTACTTTAATAAACTCAAAATAAGTCTGACATTATTATCTTTTTATTCTTTAGAAACCGACTTTGATCCAGCAGAATGGGGGGCTAAGGTAGACGACCGTTTCTATAACAACCGTGCATTCCAGGTATTGTGAAGCCTTTAGCCTTTAGCTGTTTCTTCTCCGTCTCCAAAACAGAAAAGAATTGTGAGAAGCATCACAGATATCTTATTAAACCTTTTTAATTGTGCTGTTTTTTTTCCTAATGAGAAATTCTTTTCTAAAGTATCTGAATCATGTGTAAGATTCTCAGCTTAAGTTTAAAGATGATCAACAAGAAAAAAGTGCTTGAAAGGTCTAGAATAATTATTCACTCATTTATTTTTCAGATATTTATTGAGTATCGGTGCTTAGCACATAGCAGGTACTCAGTAAATATTTGTTGATTAATGAATGATATTTCATAAAGTAAAACACTATCAATCCATTAATTCATTATCATTGACATGTTGTAAAAGACTAACTAGAATTAAAGATGGTGATGGACAGAGTTTTCTCTGTAAAGCTAGTCTCTTCAGAGTGAGCCAGTCTTTCTCTTTGTGGCGTTCTCAAAGCCAGCCTTTCTCAACCAGGGTTCTTCAAAATAATTAAGCCCTAAGCCATGTAAGGAATCACTGTCTCTCCTTTGTATCTGTCATGGTGCGAGTTATGTACCATCCTTGAGAGAACTGAGAAAATAGACAAGCTCACATTTCTGTGTCCCGGAGTTCAGATGAGGAACCTGGCAGAGAATGGCTGGGTAGGATCAGCATCATTGGCATCACCTGGGATCTTGATAGAACTGTAAATCCTGGGCCTACTAGACCTACAAATCGGAAGTTGCATTTTAACAAGATCTCCAAAGTAAGTTTAGTTTATAAAGTTTAGGAATCACTGCTCTAGACAACTGAGATAATACTCTTAGCCACAAAGCACCAACAGATAATTAGACTTAAAAGAATTAACAAAGTTCAAGTTTTGATGGTGTTTCCCTGTAGACTTTGGAGAATTCCTGGGGAAGTGGTTACCACTTATTTCCTGAGTTCAAAAGTGAAGTTCATCCATTTGTGCCTGCCGGATACGAGAGTGTTCCATTTCCATTTAACGGTGTTCTCTGTGTCCATGGTTTATGTATATTCCTATTTTATTGAAATCGAAGGAATAATGCTGAAAATCATTAAATCGTTGTATCACATAGCGGTTGCAAGTTTTTTTCCCCATCTCTGGACTTTTAAAGGCCTTATTTATTAGATTATACGTCCTTAAATTTCAATTACAGAAGCTCTTCTCTTAAGCAGTGACTTAGCGTTGCCTCTATTTTGGAGGAAGACTTCAATAACCATATCAAAATCAACAGAGCTGGTTTCTCTTTTCCCATTAAATTATTCCCCACAGCAAATCTTCTTTGACTTGGTTTTTACTCCACAAACGTTAAAAAGTCAGCTTGACCTCGCACGACGGAACACAATGGCATTTTTTTTGTTCCTATTTCAGGAACTATTGTACTACTTTTTTATATTTTGTTCAGGATTCATTATAGCATCTCACCCACTTTTAGTGTAAAACAATGGTGTAGTGTTCTTCAGTGTAAAGGAAGAGGAAACTGTTCCTTTATGGGACAAGGTATACACATTCCAGAAGCAAAAGATCAAACATTTTTACTAGGCTCTTGGTCTTTGATATTTGTTTGCTCATATTTCCTTGAGAGTTTTCATTTATTTCTTCTTGTTCCAACCTACTTTCCTGGTTAAAAGATCAGTGTGTTTTTAATTCTGCCTACTTCTCAATAACTCAAAGTAATATTTAATTACCTTCAAGCCGTTGGATCCAAGACTTTGCTGTTTTGAAAACATTGCCTCTTTGGCCCTCTCCTCTCTCTTCAGGAGGAAGAACCCCCTGAGAAAGATGTACCTGAAAAGGAACAGTCTCAAGAATCGGTGAACGAGGAAGAGACACCAGTCACGGTTTTAGTAAGTATTATTTTCCATGTAATCTTTTGGATTCCAACAAAGAATGATAATGTTCAGTTTAAAAGTTATACTCTAAATTTAAATCCAGTCTGTTATTTTTTATTGTAAAAAATATGTTTTTTGCTTTCTAGATAATTAACAGCAGTGATGAACTAATTGGTGGGTCATTTTCAGCAATACCTCTTATAAAGGAAAACTCATTCTTCCCCTTCACATCAGATCTTATTTTCCAAGACTGTCAATGGAAGGAAAAGTTCCCCATGGGGAATGGTAGACAGAACTCACAGCCCCAGTCTTGTTCCTTCAGAGTCACCTTCTCCTTCAGGAAAGTTTCACTGATTGATGCTGTCACCACCACACAATGGCAAAGGTTCAGAGATAACAAAAGGAAACCAAATAAAATGGCTTTACAAAACGTAGCTTACGCACCTTCCATGCACGTCCCTCTAAAAAAGGCCTTCCTGCCTGACAGCCTACACCCAAGCAGTAGAGACCTGGGGAGAGTCCGCCCTCAAGTGCCTGTATTAGTGGTGTCCTAGGGCCAGCCCCCAAGTCGCGATGGTGCACGGCTCTACCAGCTTCGTGTGCAGCGATGTCACCTCGGTAGCTTGAAGTCAGGCACCAACGGGAGTATTGATATCACGGAAAATGCTACAAATGAGGCCTTTTTTTTTTTCCTGAAGCACCAACCAAAAACCAAATCCACTGCCATTAAGTTGATTCCAACCCCTAATGACCCTGTAAGACAGAGTAAAAACTGCCCCCTAGGGTTTCCAAGGCTGTAATCTTTTACAGAAGCAGACTGCCACGTCTTTCTCCCACAGAGCCATGGGTGGGATCAAACCACCACTGTTTCAGTTAGCAGCCGAGTGCTTAACAACTGCACCACCAGGGCTCCTGTCAGAGGAGCCAATTGTTAGACATTTATCAGCACACCACTGCCTGTAGTCTTCATAGTCCAGACTCCAGAGGACTAGGCCTAGTAAGAAAGAAGAAGTCATTCTCTCTACGTTAGAGGCCAAAATTCTGAGTTCCTTTTCACGTCTTGTCCCAGTTAGTAAACCAATAATTAATACCCAAATGGACATCCCCCTCAAGGAACACTTCAGTTCCTACCCACTGGGTCATGGATTTTCCCTACAACCTTTACGGGTTATACCAGAATTATTTCAGTACCACCCAGTAAGTCTGGCATTGGCATAAAATGCAAAGTCCAGGAAGAAGGAAGGGAATCTTATTTCCTTACATCTTTCACAGGTGCCTTTATACGGGTTTGTTGTTGGTTTTCTTTAAGTTGGAATCTCATCGATTTCCAACTTGAGCATAATTCATTTGCCCATATTGGAGTATCATCTCTGAGGATTTTATACCATTCTCTCTGCATTTAAAAATTTAAGAGCCAGATTTGCCTCATTGTAGTGGAGGTGGGGGAGGGAGGAAACAACCCAAAGATCCATTCAATGAGGGACTGAGTAAAGAAATCAAAGTACGTAAATATAATGGAGTACAATGATGTCATAAAAAAAGAAAGGGCTGAGTTATATACTGAATAATAACGTCAAAAAAGAGAACTAAGATACGTTATTACATGAAAAAGTAGTTTCAGAACTCTGTGATTAGCAACGACCTCATTTTTTAAATTAAAAGGCATAGATATACTCATATCGATGTATTTGTAAACAGAAAAATTCTGGAAATATATATATATATTCCAGAATATAGATATACTTCCAGAATATATATATATATATACTGCACCCATAATAATGGTCACTTCTGAGAAGTATAGGATATCCAGTGATATTTAGGTTTTTACATGTGCCAGTGTCACTTTGGACACCCTGGTGCCGTAGTGGTTAACAGTTCGGCTGCTAACCAAAAGGTCAGCAGTTCGAATCCACCAGCTGCTCCTTGGAAACCCTATGGGGCAGTTCTACTCTGTCCTATGGGGTCGCTATGAGCCAGAATCGATTCGACGGCAACAGGTTTGGTTTGGTTTGGTTTGGTTTTGGGTGTTTTTTGATGTCACTTTTATCATTTAAAAACCTATATTAAAAACTATGTTTCTATTGAATTGTACACTTACGATCTCTGCATTTCAGTGTTTGTAAGTTATACCCACATTATTTTTAAAAAGAAGAAGAAGCTGTATACCAAAGTTGAACCAACCATGTTGGAACTGACATTGTTAGACGAAGGGATTCTCTTGGGCACTCCACTTCAGATGCATGATTTTGATTAGTTAATCACTGAGCGATTAAGAAGCTAACATTCTAATCCAGCTTATATAATTATGATTCTTTTAAAACAGCACATTTACTATTCTTCTTGACATTTTTACCATGCTTCAAGCATTCTTTCTTGTTTCCCCCAAAAATGTGATTGCTCAGGAAACTGTTAAACAGGAGCTATTTGGAAAAAAAAAAGCTGGCAGTGATCTTGTTTTGCAGAGACATGTTAAAAAGTGACAAAACAAAATGCCTGCTATTTGGGCATTCACCATTTGGTACGTATACAATGTGACAATATATAAAATTCCCTCAGGAAGCAGCAGATCTCAGATCGTTGCGTCCCTAAATTGATGAAATTTATGCATTTATTTTCATGGCATCAAAAATATGAGATTT
The DNA here is from genome assembly GCF_000243295.1 of Trichechus manatus latirostris. Lineage (NCBI taxonomy): Eukaryota > Metazoa > Chordata > Mammalia > Sirenia > Trichechidae > Trichechus > Trichechus manatus. Next base: position 14,707,470 of record NW_004444000.1, on the reverse strand, counting down.
TTAACCAGTCTTGTACTTTTTCTCCTTTCAATGAAGGAGTCTTCTGAGGAAGATAAGGAAAAGATGGAGTTTGCTGCTATCAAAATCCAAGCAGCCTTCCGGGGACACTTGGCCAGACAGGAGGTGAAGAAGATGAAATTAGTTGAACGTGCAAAAGAGGAAACAGCGTGAGGAGGCTGGTTTCACCCCAGGAAACGTGGGAAAAAGAATCTAAATCCATCAACCTTGTGTGAGATTGTCGTTTTTTTTCCTTAGTAAGGGAGATTTGATGTAGCGAAAAAACATTTGTTGCTGCTGTGAAACATCGGTCGTGAGCATTTGTTTAATAAACGTGCCACTTGCAGACTTCTGCGAGACTATGAGTCCTGTTTTGTTTCTCCCAAACTGTGTATGGAGACCCTTGGACTTACAGAATTGGAGTGCCTGAGTTTTCAGAGTTCACAGAGGTTAGGTAGCTCTGACTATTATCTGATGAATCAATCTTCTCTATCACATCCCAAAAATATGGTCCCCTAGCTCCTGTTTCACTCCTAGCAACAGAGAATCTCACTGCCTTTCAAGGGCAGTCCATTTAATTTTTTAATAGCTCAGATTGACTGAAAGATAAGCTGAGTCAACAATCTGCCTCTTTCAGTTTCAACCATTGGTTTTTGTTCATCATGCATGCATTCAGTCGTTTACTGGAAATGTGTTAGCACCATTCATGTGCTGGGATTTAGTAGTGAACATTTGTTCTTCTGCACATGCAACTTACAGTCTTTTTATTGTCTTGCTCTCCAGAGCCACACAGAACAAGACTAATACATCACATTTGAAAAAAAACAAAACCTATCACAAAACAAACCCACTGCCATCGAGTCGATTTCAATTCATAGCAACCCTACAGGGCAAAGTAGAACTGCCCCTTAGGGTTTCCAAGGCTATAAATCTTCGTGTGTGGGTGTGGGGGTGTGTGTGTGTGTGCGTGCTTTAGGTGAACGTTTACAGAGCAAATTAGTTTCTCATTAAACAATATACATATTGTTTTGTGACATTGGTTGCCAACCCCACAATGTGTCAATACTCTCCCGTTCTTGACCTTGGCTTCCCCATTTCCATTTGTCCAGCTTTCCTGTCCCTTCCTGCCTTCTTGTGTTCGCTTTGGGGCTGGTGTGCCCATTTAGTCTCATATACATGGTTGAACTGCATGTGTTATTTTTGTTTATAGGCCTGTCTAATCTTTGGCTGAAGGGTGGACTTCAGGAGTGACTTCGGTACTGAGTTAAAAGGGTGTCTGGGGGCCATACTCTTGGGGTTTCTCCAGTCTCTGTCCAACCAGTAAGTCTGGTCTTTTTTGGTGAGTTTGAATTTTGTTCTACATTTTTCTCTGCTCTATCGGAGACCTTCTGTTGTGATCCCTGTCAGAGCAGTCGGTGGTGGTAGCCAAGCACCATCTAGTTGTGCTGGACTCAATCTAATGGAGGCTGTGGTAGTTGTGGTCCATTATCCCTTTAGACTAATCTTTCCCTTGTGTCTTGGTTTTCTTCATTCTCCCTTGCTCCCGAAGTGGTGAGACCAGTGGAGTATCTTAGATGGCTGCTCACAGGCTTTTAAGACCCCAGACGCTACTCACCAAAGTAGGATGTAGAACGTTTTCTTTATAAACTATGTTATGCAAATTGAGCTAGATGTCCACAGAGACCATGGTCCCCAGTCTTCAACCCAGTAACTTGGTCCCTTAGGGAGTTTGAATGTGTCTATGAAGCTTCTCGGAAACCCTGGTGGCATAGTGGTTAAGAATTCAGCTGCTAACCAAAAGGTCGGCAGTTCAAATCCACCAGGCATTCCTTGGAAACCCTATGGGACAGTTCTGCTCTGTCCTGTAGGGTCGTTATGAGTCGGAATCTACTTGACAGCAACAGGTTTCGGGTTTTTTTGGTTTATGAAGCATCTATGACTTTGCCTTGGTCAAGTTGTGCTGACTTCCCCAGTGATGTGTACTGTCTTATCCTTCACCAAAGCTACCACTTATCTATTGTCTAGTTAGTGTTTTTCCCTCCTCACTCCTCCCCTCCCTCGTAACCATCAAAGATTGTTTCTTTCTTTGTGAAAACCTTTTCATGAGTTTTTATAATAGTGGTCTCATACAATATTTGTCTTTTTGTGATTGACGTATTTCACTCAGCAAAATGCCCTCCAGATTCATCCATGTTGTGAGATATTTTGAAGGTTCATCATTGTTCTTTATCATTGTGTAGTACTCCATTGTGTGTATGTACCATAGTTTGTTTATCCATTCATCTGTTGATGGGCATTTAGGTTGTTTCCATCTTTTTGCCATTGTGAATAATTTTGCAATGAACATGAGTGTGCATGTGTCTGTTTGTGTGATGGCTTTTATTTCTGTAGGGTATATTCCTAGGAGAGGGATCGCTGGATCGTATGTTATTTCTATTTCTAGCTTTTTAAGGAAGCGCCATATTGTTTTCCAAAATGGTTGTACTATTTTGCATTCCCACCAGTAGTGCATAAAGTTCCAATCTCCTGGAAGCCTCTCCAACATTTGCTATTTTCTGTTTTTTTTTATTAGTGCCAGTAATGTCAGGGTGAGATGATATCTCACTATAGTTTTGATTTGCATTTCTCTAATGACTAGTGATCACGAGCATTTCCTCGTACGTCAGCCGCCAATGCTATAAATCTTTACAGAAGCCGACTGCCACATCTTTTTCCCGGGGAGTAGCTGGTGGGTTGGAACCGCTGACCTTTTGTTTAGCAGCCAAGAACTTAACCACTGAGCCGCCAGGGCTCCTCAAAACCTATCATAACGCCTATAAAATACTGTCTTCTTCGGCTACAACATCCCAAGTTTCTTTAATGCGTAAGTAGTAATACCTGTTTCACAAACTCAGAGGCCTTATCTCTTTTATTTTGTTCAATAAACCATTCAAGCCCGAGTGCCTTATTTTTAGAAAGTTTAGTCCCTCCTTTTTGAAGCCTCTTCACCCTTGATTGCTCAGTAAACTGGGGGCTCACATCTTAGACCTAAGAGTGCAGTTCCCTTCCCAATACAAAACGGAAGGAAAGCAGATTCTGATCATTAATGCTGCCATTTTCTACCATAATGATGTAGCATAGTCCAGCAGACTGAGGTGATGCCCTGGTTTGTTCAGATTCCTGCCTGCAGCACAGTGGGTATCCATGCTTTAGTTCTCAGATTACAACTCTCCTAGCTCGCAGTCATGTGCCATTATTCCCCAAAGCTCAGTTACACCCCCGGGTGGCTCAGTCCTGAGGAGCATCTAAAACCAGCCATATGGTATACCATTACAAGTACCCTCCTACAAACACTTTGACCCGTGCCTTGGGCTCAGATCTGCTCTTTTTGCAAAGCAATTTTATTTCAGATGCCTTATTGGCCTTCCCTGTCTCTGAGCCTTTATCAGCCTCTACTACAGAGGTACCCAAGCCTGCTTCTCCACCCAGTGACAGATGACTTATGCCAATGCTGTCAAGGCTGTGGCATTCGTTCTTCGATCTCCAGTCACATCTGGGCAGTTATCCCCCTTCCGAGGTCTTGCTGCCACTAGAGAGTTGCATGCTAGATAAACATAAGTCTCTAAAATCTACTGGACCCCATCCCCCAGCCTTTATTCCCCTCCCTCAGGCTTAGGGAGAAAAAAATTAACATTCCTCCAGGATTCCATCTGCTCATTCCTCTATTCCACTCAAAACTTCAGCCTCCAGCCCCTTCCCTTCTTAAACAAAGCCATTCTGCTTGGGGGATTATCAAAGGACCCAGAATTAATGCAAAGACTTACCTTCCTGGTCCTGGAAACGAGGCCAGAAGAGAAAAAGAACATTTCTCCCTGGGACTATATAGAAGAAAAAGAAGGGTACCAGTTAAGTTTTTCAATAATCCTCTGTTATACAATAACACAGGTGAGGAATGTGCTTCTTAGATCAATCAGGTATAAGGGACCAAATGGATAACACCTGCCCAAATGCAAACAGAATGCAGGAAGGAACAGAAAGACTAGACAAATGGACACAGAGAACCCAGGGTAGAAAGGGAAAGGGGGAGAGTGTTGACACATTGCAGGGATTGCAACCATTGTCACAAAACTATTTGTGTATTAATGAGAAACTGATTTGCGCTGTAAACGTTTACCTAAAGCATGATAAAATTGAAAAAAGAAGAAAGAAAGCCCTATGGAGCAGTTCTACTCTAATACATGGGGCCACCATGTGTCATAATAAAATAATAATAATAAATCTCTGTTATACATGTAAAGTGATTTGTCACTGTTTTCCATACGGTCACTTCACACACACACACACACACACACACACACAAATCTAGTAGTGGTGATATTTGTGGTGAAGGAAGAAGAAAAGGTGGGGAGGAATGGATGTGCTATTACAGCAGCAACACACTAGTAACACTTCATAAGCACGTACTTGGTTTTGGTCTTGTCTCTCTGGCTGCTGCTTCAACTCCCGACCACTAACTACTGAAGTGCCCCCAGGCTCAGTTCTTAGGCCCCTTTTCTGCACTCATTGATCTCCTCCAGTCTCAAGGCTTTAAAAGCCATCTACATACTGATTACTCTCAAATGTAAATTTCCAAATTGGACCTCCCATACCCCACCCCACCCCCCAGCTCTGAATTTGTATATTCTGTATACAATACAGATATACAATAATTTGTATAACTGTCTACTTAATGTCCCTATTTGGAGGTCTACAGGCATCTCGAAAGTAACAGGTCCCAAACTGGACTCCTGATATTTTCCCCCAAATCTTCAGTACCCTCAGTGTTTCCCTTTTCATAAAATGGCCACTCCATTCTTCTAGTTCCTCAGTCCAAAAACCTAGATGTCATCCTTAACTCTCTTTTTCTCCCACACCCTATATACATAAAATCTATCAGCAAAACCTGTGGATTCTAGCAGTAAAATCTATCCAGATAAAACCAAATGGGACTAATGAGGCACAGCAGTCCAGGGACAAGGACTAGAAGGCAGAAGAGGACAGGAAAGCTGGTGATAGGGAACCCAAGGTTGAGTAAGGATAGTGTTGATGTGTTGTGAGGTTGTTAACTATTGTCATAGGGCAACATGTGTACTAACTGTTTAATGAGATACTATTTTGTTCTGTAAGCCTTCATCTAAAGTGAGAATAGCAGCACAATTGGAAGAGCGTAGTCGATGTCACTGAACTTTGCATGTAGAAATTTTTGAAATGGTATATCTTTGGCTATGTATATTTTCACCAAAAAAAAAAAAAAGGTCGAGAAGGGAGAGGGTTGACATGTCTTGGGGTTGTTAACCAATGTCATAAAACAATATGTGTACTACTGTTTCATGAGAAACTATTTGTTCTGTAGACCTTCACCTGAAGTACAATTTTAAAAAAAAAATTAGAAATAAAACATGTATAGTATGAAAAAAAAGACTTAGTACGAAAAAGAAGGTAAAATATCAAATTAATAATTTGTATATTGCTTGCATATTGAAAAGATATTATGAATATACTGGGTTAAATAAAATATATAGTTAAATTTAAAAAAAAACAAAACCTACCCAGAATATGACCACTTCTCACTACTTTCAACGTTACCATCTTGGTCCTAGTTCCCATCATCTCTCTTCTGAATTATTGCGGCAGTGTCTATGTAGGTCAGTTATTGCCACAATAATGTTGCACAGCCCATCCAGAGTCGGTGATTTTAAACATTTATTTCTTTATCATGGGTCTGTGGGTCAGTTGCAATTTAGCTGAGCTAGTCTGGACTCCAGGTCAAGGATAGATCTGCTCTAAGTTGAGGGCTTGTGGGTTAACTGGAAAGCTCTGCTTCTAGCTGAGGGTCCAAGGGTCAACTGTAATGCCTCTGTTTCACATGTCCCATTTGGGGCCCACCCTGAAGGGTGCTGCCCAGGGCATGCTCTTTTCATGTGGTCACAGAGGCACAAGGGAAAACTCAACATGCAAGAACATTTCAAGCCTTTGTTCATGTCGCTGCCACTGACATCCCATTGACCAAAGAAAGTCATTTGACCAAACCCAAAATCAAGACGGTGAGGAAATACACTCTGCTCATAAGAAGGTCACAGCAAGGGCCCATATATGTATAATACTACCACTGAGTGGTGAAAAATTTGGACCAATAATTCAGTGTACCATGGCCTGCCCTCTTAATCACAGTTATTCACATCCCTCCCACATGCAAAATACAGTCACTCCTATCCCAATACCCCTAAAAGGTCTATCAACTTGAAGTCCAAGATCTCATGATCTACACCAGGTCCAGATATGGCTCCCCACGTAGAGACCTATGAATTAAAAGAGCACGTATTTTAGTCTCATACTCCCAACATACAAAAATTGAGTAAACAGGGACCATTGTAACCACAAAAAAATACCCTCATTCAAAAAAAAGAAATAATGGAAGAAAATAGCAGTCACTGGCTCATAACAATTATGAAATCTCACTGAGCAAAGGTTGTCAGGCCCCTCTGTTTGGGTGGGTGGGTGAGAGGGGGCATGGAATGTTCTATGCGTTAATTAGGCACTGGTTCTGCTCCCTAAGAATGACTGACTCCTCAGTGTATTGTTCTCCACAGCTGTTGGCTCTACCCTCTGAGATCATTCCCTTTCCATCATCCCCTTAATCACTTGGGGAAAGGACATAGGAGAACATGCCCTTCTTGGTGGCAAGTGGGTTTCTCAACCTGTTTCCTGCCTGTAGAAATCTGAGAGCCCTAGAGACTGTTTCTATCTTGCACAGACTCCATCTCTTTTAGTTGTTAGTTGTGCTTTAGCCAATAAAGTTCTCTTAAAAACTTTTGGATTTTCTATGTATTTGACTCCAGTCAACTCTATGTGCCAAAAACCATACCCATAATTTTTTTCTTTGCTTCTCTCTCTCTAACTCTGTGACTCTGTCACTCTCTTTCTCTGTCTCTGTCTCTCTCTCTCAATTTAATTCTATTACACAAGAGGGAAGAAATTGGAACCAATATTTCACTATACTAAAATCTCCTACATGTCCTAACTGGTTCCCCTAATTCCACCTTTTCCCCCTTTCAACACAGCAGTCAGAGTATCCTGTTATAATTTGAGTCATATCATGTCACTCCTCTACTTAAACCTCCCCCCTCCACCGCCAATGGCTTCTCATTTCACTCAGAATAAAAGCTAAAATCTTTTTCTGCCCTACAAAACCTTGTGCAGATCTTACTTCCTGTTACCTCTCTGATCTCATCTCACTTGCTGCTCAGCTCCAGCTGCATTGGCCTCAGAGCTCTTCCACAGACCTTCCAGGCAGGCTCCCACCCCAGGGATCTGCATGTATTGTTCCCTCTGCCTGGAATGCTTTTCCCCACGTATTTGACTTCTTGCTCCGTCATCTTCTTCAGGTCTTTATTCAATGAGCAAAAGTCAATGAGGCCTTTCCTGTACCCTCCCACCTAAAATAGATGTAAAAAAAAAAAAACAAAAAGACTCTCCCTTTTCCTCTTTTGTTCTTTTTCTCTTCAGTTCTGAATACCATGTAACATACCTTGTTTACTGCCTGCTTCCCCCTACTAAAATGTATGCTGTAGGTTAGAGATTTCCTATTTTGTTCACTGCCTAGTGTCCTTTTTACATGCAGCAGGAAAGATGAATCATGTCGCCTGTCACACACAGAAGTGGCAGAAGCCCTAGCAAATATCTCCTGTCATGTGATTAGCTTTGATTGGGTTATATATCCATTCCTGAACCAATCATTGAGGCCCAGAGAATGGAATACACAAATCGGTTTATACCTATCACCATCAGAACCTGCCCCTGGAGCTGGGGGTCAGTTCTGCCCAAACAACCTGGCTGGAAGTAGAGGAAGTTTGAAGTCCCCTGCAAGAAACAGGGTAATGTTGTCAGGAGGAAGAGATACTGGATGTTGGGTGAGCAACCAACAAATATCCAGCACGATATTTTAGTCACCACAAGCAAGTAGTCAAACATACACTGCACGGTTTATGAAATTATTCTTCAAAACAAAAGGCTAGGGCGTATCAGGAATGAAAGGAAAACATTAAAACAGCATATGAGGGGATAAAAGACAAGAAATGTGGAGCTTTAGGCAGCTTGCCACATGAATCGCAATGTCAATGGTGCCCTTTGGAGTTGTCCAATGCTAACAAGAGATCCTCCCACAGGAAAGTGCTTTGGAGTCTAGGAGAATATGAAAAATCATGAGGGAGAGAAGACAAACTGTTTTTGAAATATATGCAAAATTTTCCTTGGTGGGAGGCTAAGTGTGAGAGTTTGTGCACATAGATCTTTCATAAGACGTTCTTATAAACTGTGTATCTATAGGAAGGGAATCCTCCATCGAGATCATCAACCAGTTCTTTTTAATAAATACAAATCCAATGTAATCTGGATGGATATGCCCTCCACTTTCCCTGTGATATGGGGCTCAGTCAAACTGTCTCTGTGCATCAGAGATGAAACCACGATAAGGACCTGAATTACTGCTGTCGTTCTACCTTGAAACATACGTGTCTTATGCTAGGTTCTCTAGAGAAGCAAAACCAGTGAAGTGTATAAATATATATAGAGAGAGAGATTTATATCAAGGAAACAACTCATGCAATTGTAGAGGCTAGAATGTCCCAAGTCCGTGGATCAGGGTAGAGGCCCCTCCCAAGTCACACAGCTGCAGAAGCTGGCAAGCCCGAGATCGGCAGGTCAGAGAGCAGGGCTCCTGCTCACAGGCTGTGCAGATCAATGAATCCCAAGTTTGGCAGATAAGTTCAAGTCCCAAGAACAGGAGATGAGATGACAAGAGGCAGCCGCGGGATCCAGGGAGAGCAAAAAGTCAGAATGTCTGCTTATATACAGATGCAGGTCACACCCCCAAGGAGACTCCCCTTCATCTGATTGGCTACTCACAGTATATTCAATCATGGGAGTGATTACATTAAAACACTGAGAGTCATGGCCCAGCCAAGCTGACACACAATCTTAACCATCACAATATGATATCATTCACTTTTCTTGTTTTAAATCAAACTAAACAGTGACTTCCCTAAAGCTGCCTTCTATACCTCAGAACAACTTGAGTTTTCTAACATTTGGAAACATTTCAGCCAATATCATATTTTCTTCAAACTTTGGGTTTTTCCCCATGAAGTTATTCCCAGTTCTTGTGTTTCAGCTGTTGGGTTTTTGTTTGTTGGGGGTTGGGGGCTACAGGACCCAGGTATTAATTTCTTTCCCGCAAGCCTCTTGACTTGAGGATTTTTTTTTTGTATTGTGCTTTAAATGAAAGTTTACAGTTCAAGTGAGTTTCTCCTACAAAAATTTATACACATACTGCTTACTTGAGGATATTTTTAAGGAGTGGGTTAAACATAAACATAAGGAGTTTTGCCTCTTCATTTTTAGTCCTATTTTCCCTTTCCCATATATGTGTAATGAGCATATAATGATGACCCATTTGTATCACTTTATGATGTTGATAAACTCATTTCCAATCTGAAATGCTTCTTATAAATATAGCTACTGGGATTGACAATGACATATGCCTGTGAGGCTCTTGGAAGAGACTGAATATGCAGAATACTATACTTCAGAATGTGTGATTATTTTTGTGAATGAAATGTGTTCAGGGGTAAGCAGCCTCTGATACACAACCCAATAAGAGAAAAGCCTATGGCATAATGATGTTATTCTAACTAAAATCTCAAGAGCCACCACATTCGTTACCACATTCCTTGACAAAGGACGGTCAACACACCAAGACCAGCAGGTCACCAAAAGAAGTGTATAAACATTCTATCCCAAGGGGTCAAATGGATATAATGTGGAAGATGTGAGAAGTTGTCATCATCTTATCCTCGATGATACACTCCTATGTCAGAAGACTTCTGACCAAGAACTAAGGCATTTACTTCATTGAAATTATATTACTCAGAAGCAGAGCAGTTTGAAAACCAAACTGCCAGATTGATAAATCAAGCATTAAACCCAATTTTGGAAGCTATAAGAAAACCTTATTTTTGAAATCCTTGAAACAATAGGAAATGTGCCTGCCTGGAGAATTAACAGCAATTGGTAGGGAAATACTATCACTGCAGTGCGGTGTCAATAATGAGTTTAGAGTTCACTTGCGTTTAGATTGTTTGGGTAACGTAGTGGATCCTGTGTGTGCTGCCTAACCCCTCTCCACTTTCAGGACTAAAGTACAGCATTCCCTCGGCCTTTGGAAAGGTTGACTGCTGATGGCTCATCAATGCTACCCTTTCTAGGAATTGCCCTCAGCATTAGGGAGCTGCTTCACACTAGGTTGCACCATCCCTCAAGGCAGCACTCATTCAATGACTAGATAAGGCAGTGGAACAAGGGCTTTGCCCCTTGCCTCAAATCGAGAAAACTCTGCAGGGCCATCCCAGCTCTCGGCCATGGAATTGCAACTTTCTCACAGTTCAGCTTCATCCTCTATCCAGTCCTGCTTCCCTCCTGTCCTTACAGGTGTTGCTCCTGAGTGCACTCTAAAACAACCCACCTGTACTCAAACTCATTCTCAGAAACCATTCCCAAGGAACCTGACCTATGACGTAAGTTGCAAATATCTGACATAGGTCCATTTTAAAAACCCATCACTTCCTCTAATGTCATATGTATAAGAATTCAGTGATAGGCATATCTGCTGATCAGGGGTTAATCTATACAGAAAAAAACACATTTCCATTTCTGAATTAATTACAATTACCAAAATTCCAAATAGTAACAATTATTGTCTACCCGATATATACAGGACTTAATGCCACGTCAGTGTTTGCCATCTTCTCTCAATCACTGACATAGCTATATATTTCTAACTTTGCTATGACATACATACCTGAATCAAGAAAGAGAGAGAAAATTAGAATGAAAGAGGTGATGGTGAGGGCTTAGGGTTGGTTATTGGGTATTAAAACACGGAAAGAGCAGCAATGGTGACCTCGCTGCCACTTTGGATCTCCTATCAGATGCTTCTGGGTGTGGCCATTTCTTGACCATCCACCATCACTTCCCTCTTCCCCCTTTCTACTAACCCATTGCCATGGAATTGGTTCTGACTCAAAGCAACCCTATATGACACAGTAGAACTTCCCCCATAGGGTTTCCAAGGCTGTAAATCTTTACAGAAGCAGACTGCCACATCTTTCTACCACAGAGTGGCTAGTAGGTTTGAACCACCAATCTTTCGGTTAGCAGCTGAGTGCTTAACCACTGCAGCACCAGGGCTTCTTCCCTTTCTACTAGTACCTAGCTTTTATTTTGGGTTTCTACTTTTCCTCAACACAGACCAAAAGTTGAACCAGTTGACCCTATCCACAGCTCTAGAAACGAGTCCAAATTGGCTTAGACCAATCAATTCCTTCCATCTCCCAGCCTGCTCTCAACTGTTTCAGGACTAGACACTTGATTTATGCCCATCTAATTAGGACAGCCCCCACATGTCTGTCAGTTTGTCATACTGTGGGGGCTTGCGTGGTGCTGTGATGCTGGAAGCTATGCCACTGGTATTCAGTAGGGCCACCCATGGCAGACAGGTTTCAGCTGAGCTTCCAGACTAAGACAGACTAGAAAGAAGGAACCGGCAGTCTACTTCTGAAAAGAATTAGCCAGCGAAAACCTTATGAACAGCAGCGGAACACTGTCTGATACAGTGCAGGAAGATGAGCCCCTCACGTTGGAAGTCACTCAGAATATGACTGGGGAAGAGCTGCCTCCTCAAAATGGAGTCGACCTTAATGACATGGTTGGAGTCAAGCTTTTGGGACCTTCATTTACCGATGTGGCATGACTCCACATGAGAAGAAACAGCTGCAAACATCCATTAATAATTGGAACGTGGAATGTACACAGTATGAATGTAGGAAAATTGGAAATCGTCAAAAATGAAATGGACACATAAACATCAATATCCTAGGCATTAGTGAGCTGAAATGGACCGGTATTGGCCATTTTGAATCCAACAACCATATGGTCTACTGTGCTGGGAATGACAGCTTAAAGAGGAATGGTGTTGCATTCATCATCAAAAAGAACATTTCAAGATCTATCCTGAAGTACAACGCTGTCAGTGAAAGGGTAATATCCATATGCCTATAAGGAAAACCAGTTAATACAACTATTATTCAAATTTACACACCAACCACTAAGGCAAAAGATGAAGAAATTGAAGATTTTTACCAACTTCTTCAGTCTGAAATTGATTGAACATACAATCAGGATGCACTGATAGTTACTGGTGATTGGAATGTGAAAGCTGGAATCAAAGAGGAAGAATCACTAGCTGGAAAATATGGCCTTAGTGATAGAAATGATGCCGGAAATCGCATGACAGAATTTTGCAAGACCAATGACTTCTTCATTGCAAATACCTTTTTTCACCAACATAAACGGTGACTATACACATGGACCTTGCCAGATGGAATACACAGGAATCAAACTGACTACTTCTGTGGAAAGAGACAATGGAAAAGCCCAATACCATCTGTCAGAACAAGGCCAGGGGCTGAATGCACAACAGACGATGAATTGTGCATGTGCAAGTTCAAGTTGAAACTGAAGAAAATTAGAACAAGTCCACAAGAGCCAAAGTATGACCTTGAGTATATCCCATCTGAATTTAGAGACCATCTCAAGAATAGATTTGACGCATTGAACACTAATGACTGAAGACCAGGCGAGTTGTGGAATGACATCAAGGACATCATACACGAAGAAAGCAAGAGGTCATTCAAAAGACAAGAAAGAAAGAAAAGACCAAAATGGATGTCAGAAGAGACTCTGAAACTTGCTCTTGAACGTCGAGTACCTAAAGCAAAAGGAAGAAATGATGAAGTAAAAGAACTGAACAGGAGATTTCAAAGGGCGACTTGAGAAGACAAAGTAAAGTATTACAATGACATGTGCAAAGAGCTAGAGATAGAAAACCAAAAGGGAAGAACACACTCGGCATTCCTCAAGCTTAAAGAACTGAAGAAAAAATTCAAGCCTTGAGTTGCAACAGTGAAGAAATTCTATAGGAAAAAATATTAAACGATGCACAAAGCATCAAAAGAAGATGGAAGGAATACACTGTCATTATACCGAAAAGAATTTGTCAACGTTCAACCATTTCAAGAGGAAGCATATGATCAGGAACTGATTGTACTGAAGGAAGAAGTCCAAGCTGCACTGAAGGCATTGACAAAAAACAAGGCTCCAGGAATTGATGGAATATCAATTGAGATGTTTCAACAAACAGATGCAGCGCTGGAAGTGCTCACTCGTCTATGCCAAGAAATTTGGAAGACAGCTATCTGGCCAACCAGCTGGAAGAGATCCATATTTATGCCTAGTCCCAAGAAAGGTGATCCAACCGAATGTGGAAATTATCGAACAGTATCATCAATATCACACGCAAGTAAAATTTTGCTAAAGATCACTCAAAAGCGGCTGAAGCAGTATGTCAACAGGGAACTTCCAGAAATTCAGGGCAGATTCAGAAGAGGACGTGGAACCACAGATATCACTGCTGATGTCAGATGGATGGATGTCAGATGGATCCTGGCTGAAAGCAGAGAATACCAGAAAGATGTTTACCTGTGTTTTATTGACTATGCAAAGGCATTCAACTGTGTGGATCATAACAAATTATGGATAACATTGCAAAGAATGGGAATTCCAGAACACTTAGTTATGCTCACAAGGAACCTGTATACAGATGAAGAGGCAGTTGTGCGGACAGAATAAGTGGATACTGCATGGTTTAAAGTCAGGAAAGGTGTGCATCAGGGTTGCATCCTTTCCCCATGTCTATTCAATCTGTATGCTGAGCAAATAATCTGAGAAGCTGGACTATATGAAGAAGAACGTGGCATCAGGATTGGAGGAAGACTCTTTAACAACCTGCAATATGCAGACAACACAACCCTGTTTGCTGAAAGTGAAGAGGACTTGAAGCACCTGCTGATGAAGATCAAAGACCACAGCCTTCAGTAAGCAACATTATGATAAACAGAGAAAAGATTGAAGTCATCAAGGATTTCATTTTACTTGGATCCACAATCAACATCCGTGGAAGCAGCAGTCAGGAAATCAAAAGATGCATTGCATTGGGCAAATCTGCTGCAAAAGACCTCTTTAAAGTGTTGAAAAGCAAAGATGTCACCTTGAAGACTAAGGTGAGCCTGACCCAAGCCATGATATTTTCGATAGCATCGTATGCATGCGAAAGCTGGACAATGAATTAGGAAGACCAAAGAAGAATTGACACCTTTGAATTGTGGTGTTGGCAAAGAATATTGAATATACCATGGACTGCCAAAAGAATGAACAAATCTGTCTTGGGAGAAGTAAAACCAGAATACTCCTTAGAAGGAAGGATGGCGAGACTACGTCTTACATACTTTGGGCATATTGTCAGGAGGGATCAGTCCCTGGAGAAGAACATCATGCTTGGTAGAGGGTCAGCAAAAAAGAGGAAGACCCTCAAAGAGATGGACTGACACAGTGGCTGCAACAATGGGCTCAAGCATAACAGCGATTGTGAGCATGGTGCAGGACCGGCCAGTGTTTCGTTCTGTGGTGCAAAGGGTCACTGTGAGTCAGAACTGATTTGATGGCACCTAACAACAAGGTAACAATTAGGACAGCGCTTTAGCAGTTCGCTGGTAGAATTCTTGCCTTCCATGGAGGACGTCGTTTGATTTCCTGACTGCTGCTTCCATGGGTGTTGACTGTGGATCCAAGTTAAATGAAATCCTTGACCACTTCAATGTTTTCTGTTTATCATGATGTTGCTTATTGGTCCAGTAGTGAAGAGTTTTGTTTTCTTTATGTCGAGGTGTAATCCATACTGAAGGCTCTAGTCTTTGACTTTTATCAGTAAGTGCTTCAAGTCCTCTTCACTTTCAGCAAGCAAGGTTGTGTCATCTGCATATCACAGGTTGTTAATGAGTCTCCAATCATGATGCCACATTCTTCTTCATATGGTCCAGCTTCTCGGATTATTTGCTCAGCAGACAGATTGAGTAAGTATGGTGAAACGATGAAACCCTGATGGTGAGGGTTTAGGACTGTTTATTGGGTATCTAAAGGGGAAAGAGTAGCAGTGGTGACCTAGCTGCCACTTTGGATCTCCTATCAGATGGCTCTCGGTGTGGCCATTTCTTGACCGTCCAGCATCACTTCCACCTTCCCCTTTATACTAACCGATTGCTGTGGAGTCAATTGAACTGACAGCTTCCAGACTAAGATTGTCCAGCTCATTGTTCCTGTGGCCCCCACACGTCAGGCTGACTTCCTAGCAGGTAACAGCAACAAACAGGACAGTAGTTCTCCACTGAGTGATTTTGCCCCCTCCAAAGGACATTTATTATAGTCACTATGTGTCAAAATCAACTCAGTGGCAACAGGTTTGGTTTTTTTTTTTTTTTGGTTTAAAGGGCATTTGGCAATATGAGTTGGAATCCACTTGACGGCAACAGGAACAGGTAGAGACATTTTTGGTTGTCACAATTTTGGTTGCAGAGGTGGGGGAAGTGCTACTGGCATCCGACGGGTAGAAGCCAGGGATGATACTTAACATCCTATAATACACAGGACAGATTCCACCCCCCCAACCCCCCAACAAAGAATTATCTAGCCCAGATGTCACTACAGTAGTGTCAAGGTTATACCCTGAAATAGGCAAAAATGTCACATAGCTCCAAGGGAAAACCAGCTTCAAAATAAAGCTAACCCAGCAGGAAGTAGGTAAAAAAAAGATAGAAGTTATCTAGTGCTGCTATAACAGAAATACCAAAAGTGGATAACCTCAACAAACAGAAGTTTATTCTCTCACAGTCTAGTATGCTACAAGTCCAAATTCAGGGCGTCAGTTCCAGGGGAAGGCTTTCTCTCTCTGTAAGCTCTGAAGGAAGTTCCTTGTTATCAATCTTCCCCTGGTCTAGGAGCTTCTCCACGCAGACACCCTGGGTCCAAAGGACGTGCTTTTCTCCTGGCACTGCTTTCTTGGTGGTGTGAGATACCCATATCTCTCTGCTCGCTTATCTCTTTTATATCTCAAAAGAGATTGTCTTAAGACACAATCTAATCTCGTAGATCCATCAACAAAACTGACGCTAATCCATCTCATTAACATCATAGTAATATGATTTACAAGACATAGGAAAATCACATCAGATGACAAAATTGTTGCCCACTTAGGGTCTGTTCCCTGGAGCAGTCGAGCCAATGAAACATGCTCCAAATTAGAGACAGAAAGTTTATGTAAGAGGTGATCACCAACAGGAAATCCAACCGCAATGTAGGCTGTCTCTACAGAGTCCCAAAGTGCAATTTTACATTAGAGCTTGCTTATATATGACTTCTACAAAGGTTAGAAGTGTCTTTGTAGCCCGGAGATGGCATGGCTGGGTGAGTTATTCATCTACAAGATTATTACAAAAGGCTCTTTATCAGACTAAAGAGATACATGCCAGACATCTCCTTATCAGGCTAAAGATACACGTGCCAGATATGTGGGCTCTAATCTTCCTATGGGAGGTCGTAAGTCACAAGTGGCCGGACAAAGCAAAACAAAGTCATTAACAAAGGTATGAGGAAAGGAGAAGGCAGGCAAAAAAAGAAAAAAAAAACTTATAGGTTCATCATGGCATTAGTTATGTCAAGCTCTCAGTTGCCCATTTTGAAAAGGAGAAAACATGCTGGGGAGTATTAGGGTCATGAAATGGTGGACAATCACACAATACTGGGAATCATGGCATAGCCAAATTGATACACATATTTTTGGGGAACACAATTCAATCCATGACAGAAAGGTATCTGTTTTTTTAATTTCCACTTGTATAAACCAACTAATTCCCTTTATTTTTAATAGTTCTCAGTAACCTGTGTTAAGAAAATCTTCTTATTTCCAGGCAACGTGACACTATAGTTAGAAACACCACACTGTCCCTCCACAGCAAAGATCAGAAAAACTAAGTCAAACAGAGTCACACGTCAATACTGAAACCCTAAGCATCAAATGAAGAGATAAACAACTCAGCCAAGCACTGAATGGAATAAGAAACTGACCAAGAACAGAGAGCAAGAAGAGATATATGCAGAGGTCCCCAATCAGCTACCACAGCACGGATCCACCATTTTGGACTCCTACTGGAGATCAGTGAACAGGGGGTATGAGAAAGCAGCTTCACAGAGCTTCTAGCAGGAGACAGAACAACCGGTAACCAGCTGTCATGGATTGAATTATGTCCCCCCAGAAATGAGTATATCAGTTTGGCTGGGCCATGACTGTGTGATTTTCCAATGTGTTGTAAATCCTACCTCTATGATGTTAATGAGGGAGGATGGGAGGATGGGAGGATGGGAGGATGGGAGGATGGGAGGCAGGACTCAATCTATAAGATTGGATTTTATCCTGAGGCAATCTCTTGAGATATAAAAGAGAGAAGTGAGCAGAGAGACAGGGGGACCTCATAGCATCAAGAAAGCAGTGCCAGGAGCACAGCGTGTCCTTTGGACCCAGGGTCTCCACCCGGAGAAGCTCCTAGTCCAGGCAAAGGTTGATGAGAAGGCTGACAGAGACAGAAAGCCTTCCCCTGGAGCTGACACCCTGAATTTGGACTTTTAGCCTACTTTACTGTATGGAAATAAACTTCTCTTTGTTAAAGCTATCCACTTGTGGTATTTCTGTTATAACCGCACTAGATGACTAAGATACCAGCAATACAGACTTTCCAACTCCCCATCCTTCTTCAACCCCACTTAGCCTCCTCTGCTTCCTGCAGCCACAGTCTGTTGGCCAGGAAGCACCACCTTCACCCTGGTGTCACTTGGATTCCACCCGCCCACACTGGCCGGGTCCCTGAGTGCCTTTTGTTGGCTGCTGGCGTTGCTTTTTTCTGCTTGTTTAGATTTCTTCCTTACCTCTCACCACCTCCCCCTCATTTCTCTCAAATACCTGGCTCCGTGCGCCATCTTTGCTTCTTCCTGAAAGGCTGCAAAACACCACTTGACCGTGAAACTGCTTCCCAGCCTGTGCTGCCACGCTCGTGGGACCCATGGAGCTTTTTTGTTTGTTAGTTTGCTCTGATTTGTTCAGTTCTGATTTGTTTGTTTTCTTTTTCTTTTCTTGGCTTGGGAGCTCCTTCTAGCCAGGTGGTACCATGTGGCTTGGAAGCTACTCCTTTACTCTGTGCAGACGCACAGGGACATCCCTAGGGGCCTTTCTTTTTCTTTTCTTTTCTTT